>NW_026889793.1:1872500-2437500 GCF_033153115.1 Saccostrea echinata
AAGGACTTAAGTACAATCTTAGACTTCAGACCGTAACTAGAAGCGTGCTAGGATTTGACAATCTACGTAAAACTTAGAGGCTGGTAGAGGTGATTTAATATTTCTTAACTATCTTATACACATATTTAGAACTATAAAATACTGAATCTCGATGATAAAACATTCCTCTATTCATATTATGCATTAAAGAAAATAATTATCTCTAATTTACACTGGTATATGAATTTTAGTTTTTCGTGCGGAGGGGGGGGGGGGTTCATTATTACTCAAAACATGGCAAACATGTATATGCGAAATTTTAATTTTGGGATACTTTTGAAATACTATAAGGACCTAGGTTATAACAATTATCATTATAATTCAGTCGTACACAGTAATCATGGTTTTATGTTCTCTGTGAAAATGTGAGATGAGATAAACTAAGAGACAGAAAAATTGTTTGTAAGTTAGAGGATAATGTTAATAAAGAGAGTATGTAAATTAGATTCAATGTAAAATGCGACAAGCGCGAATTCAGACAGGGCCTCACGACCGTCAGAGAGAGAGAGAGAGAGAGAGAACTGTTAATAAATTTTAGACATACCAAAAATTATCCTCTGAAAAAATTCTTTTTCCATTTTTGATTAAATTATAAACAAATTTATTACAAAATGTCTACAGTCTTTGCTGACCGACATGAACTGATATATCTGGAGGGAAATCAAAACGTCCCTACTGTTTTGTAGCTTTTTATTAGAGATTTAATTACAAATGGAGAGACGTTCGGTTATTTTGACATGTCTGCAAGAATGAAAAAGGCAGTAAATATTTGCCAAATCAAAAGGATAACTAAAAATGTATACTGAAAACATCGCAATCTCGTGTGATAAACACAAGTCATGCATTTACATTGAACCCTTGCCATTTTGTGAACATGCAATATTTGTTTTCAAATATTCATTTTAACAGAATTGTAATTTTAATACGAAATCTAATGTACCTAACTAAAATAAAAAAAGAAAGTTAAATCATAACTTTTTTAATTAATACAGGTAAATGAATTGAAAATCTAACGTAATTGTAAAGAAATATTGTGACCGTAATGTTGACTTACATGTAACAAAGACCTCGCTTAGTTCGATTTATGTTACGGTTTTAGACATATTTATAAGTAGTACTTAGGCAGGCCTCTAAAACATACTTATGACACTACTGAGTCGGAAACTTAGCAAGCTTTATGTTACGCTCCCCAGAACCTTAGAAATGACTTGAGATGTCTTGGGAGAAAACTTAGGATGGTCCTAGGACAGCTCTCTGAGGTATGTTTTAAGTAGGATATAGACAAAGGAGATTCTTAAGATTATAACATTACAGATCCTGTTTATATTACATGTTCAAAGAAAAAAAATTGGAACTTGATATATTTTAATAACTTATGAAATTAAATCAGTGATGAGTATTCAAAAAACAAATATCAAACTGCAAAAGTTCTTTCCTAAATAATAAATCAATATATATGTAATATATATGACCCCCTCTCTCTTTTAATGATAAAGAAAATATGAAAACAATGCGCATTTTGGAAAATTGGGAAAGTTTTAATGAAGCTAGCTAAGATATCACTTTCAAAAATTCTTGCAATGTACCTTCGAATCTATCAGGAAGTTGGTTTTTGATTATTAAAATTGATTTTAAATATTTAACACACATCTTACAAAATGCTAATTCTTTTACTTTGCTTTAGCGAGTACAACAAAGTACTCTATATAGAAAATAGTATATAGCAGGCAGTATCTTGGGTACTCTATAGAGAGTAGTATATAGCAGACAGTATCTTGGGTACTCTATAGAGAGTAGTATATAGCAGACAGTATCTTGGGTACTCCATAGAGAGTAGTATATAGCAGACAGTATCTTGGGTACTCTATAGAGAGTAGTATATAGCAGGCAGTATCTTGGGTACTCTATAGAGAGTAGTATATAGCAGACAGTATCTTGGGTACTCTATAGAGAGTAGTATATAGCAGACAGTATCTTGGGTACTCCATAGAGAGTAGTATAAAGCAGACAGTATCTTGGGTACTCCATAGAGAGTAGTATATAGCACACAGTATCTTGGGTACTCCATAGAGAGTAGTATATAGCACACAGTATCTTGGATACTCCATAGAGAGTAGTATATAGCACACAGTATCTTGGGTACTCTCTATAGAGAGTAGTATATAGGAGACAGTACCTTGGGTACTCTATATAGAGTAGTATATAGCAGACAGTATCTCTGGTACTCTATAGAGAGTAGTATATAGCAGGCAGTATCTTGGGTACTCTATAGAGAGTAGTATATAGCAGACAGTATCTTGGGTACTCCATAGAGAGTAGTATATAGCAGACAGTATCTTGGGTACTCTATAGAGAGTAGTATATAGCAGGCAGTATCTTGGGTACTCTATAGAGAGTAGTATATAGCAGACAGTATCTTAGGAACTCTATATGGAGTAGTATAGAGCAGACAGTATCTTGGGTACTCTCTATAGAGAGTAGTATATAGGAGACAGTACCTTGGGTATTCTATAGAGTGTAGTATATATCAGACAGTATCTTATACTGTAGGAAGTTAGCTTTTCTAGTAATGTGATAGAGTTTGTCTCCCTTTTAAGCACGTTATACAGCAAGTATGCTCATATATATATAGCCCTTGGATGGGTGAGAGCTTCGTGTTGAAATATCTAATTAATGCTCTTATCCTCATTCACTCATGATCGTCGATCAAATTGACAAAAATAACTCTAGACTTCAACGTATTATGAACTGTTTAAGAAATCCTATCTTCAAAATGTAACTTCAATTATATCAGAAAGTTTTTACCAATAATTCTAAAAATGAAATCAATTCGATTTTTTTTTCTTAGGATAAACATTGTATGACACAATTATATATGCAAGGACATTGCTTTTTTTTCAAGGGGGGGGGGGGGGGGACTAGTAGCTAATAATTGACCAAAAAAAAACCAAACAATTCTCTGAAAAATAAAAAAGGAAATCTTCCCAAACATGAAGGGCGTTGAATTTTTGAAGGTTGGTTTTCTTCTGACAATTGTGTTTATTTTTGTAAAATTGTTTAGTATTTATCACGTCTATTACATATATTCAGGCATCTTTTAGACAAAATGTCTACGAAGTGTAGGCCGTCACCGGTTCTAAATTTACACGTTTTCCAGAATCAAAACATGAAGGCTTGCGAAGAGAAGTGGACGTAGGCGAGAGCCTGTTCACTTCTCTAAAGAGAATAATGTATGCGATGAAAATGTTGATTCTTTTAAATAAAGCAAGGGCCCTATTGAATTTGAGGTGAAAGGGAAAAAGGTCAAGGACGTAAACTTTTACAATTTGGTTTCAGATAATATTTGAAATAAACATCTGACCACAAAAAAAAATAACCTGCATGTTTGTTGCACTATATGCATTTTGCTCGCCTTGTTTGTCCATCTTCTCTCGATTACCTTGTTTCGTTTTTTCTTTGTGTGTTTATTAGAAATTAGAAATGCGCCAGGCACTTATATCTTTTTTTTTTCAAATTAATGTCGTGGAGTCGTAAAAAAAAACATCGAAGAGGGAAAGAGGCAGATTTCAATTTTAAAAAATGGCTATGGGGAATTCCACTCACACTCCCAATTTTATCAGATTTTTTTAATATTTGGTTACGTGAATGTCGAAAACTCGACCATACTGCAACAAAAAGAAGGGGGAGGAGATGTAAATCTTACAAGTTTGATATAAAAAAGACAACATTAACATCCATACTTTAAATCAGCAATAGAGTATACAATTTAAATGTCATGTGAAACAATGTCCTGGGCATTTTGAGTTGCATATGGAAATTGGCTGCTTTAATAAGTCTGAAATTATATTTTGGATTTTTTTTTATGCAAGTTTGCAGCAGCAAAGTCGATGAAAATTACTTGATTGCGAAGATGAACCTCAACGCGGCTTATCTCCCTTTGCTTATGTAAGACCCAGTCGCCGTTCAAATCTGCGCACATCGTCGCAAGCCACGGGTTTTGTTGTCCATTCTATTTCCACAAACCCGTGGCTGTCTCCTACAAATTTCTCTCGTTCTCATGAATATTAATAACATACATTCAACCAATAGAATAACATCTGACGCTTCATGTCAGAACCAATGAAATGATCAGTCTATCTTGTATTTGGATGTAACCATAACCACGAGCTGTACATCAACTTCGGTTCGAATTTCCTTTCTTAACGAGTAACGCTATTCAGCGTTCTCACACAACGTCTACATTCGAAACCCTGTATTTTAATGTAAAACCTTGTAAGTATTTTAGAATATACGTTACTCACGTCTGTTCTTCAGGATCTATCGTATTTTTTCAATAAATCTGCCACGCATAGCAAACATGATTTCATTATGGGCGCCGCCATTTAAGCGTTCCAAAAATTGCTACAGAGTGATTTCATTGGTCAAGGTAAATCTGGCGTCACTTAATAAATATTCAATGATTCAGTCGCGAGAACCAGAGAATTTGGTAGGAGGCAGCCACGGGTTTGTGGAAATAGAATGGACACAAAACCCGTGGCTTGCGACGATGATCTGCGCAGTGTTCTTATATTTTCAGAAACGATCATGTTATATTTTGCAGCGTAATTTTAAGAAATATAATTATAACATAATTATTATAACATAATCACACGATGTTCAAACATGCTAGTACTTGGGGTTTTTTTTTAACATCTCATTGCATATATTAAAGATTTTAGTATGTTTTATCTGTGCAATTTCAACACTTCAATCGAGAGAGAGAGAGAGAGAAAGAGAGAGAGAGACCGCAGTCAATCGGCTTTACTTATAATTTATGCATGTGCTACTGTGGATATATAGCACCATGGCTTAAAATTTTTATTCAGAAAACAAATCAGTATTCTTGTGTTAGAAATTAATCCAATTGTAAATTATTTGACAACTTCTACATTCACTTACTCGGGCACAGACCCTCTCTCTCTCTCTCTCTCTCTCTCTCTCTCTCTCTCGCATTTTCCCATTTTTGTGCAAGTTCTTGAAAATAATCTCTTTTCTCGAAAAACTCGCAGTGATTGCGTGTGTGTGTGTGAGTGTGTGTGTGTGTGTATGTGTGTGTGTGTGTGAGAGAGAGAGAGAGAGAGAGAGAGAGAGAGAGAGAGAGAGAGAGAGAGTGTGTGTGAGAGTGTGTGTTTAAATCAAAAACTTAGACAAATGTACACATATACTTAAATGCTAGTTAGTATAAGATACATGTGCATGTAAGAAAAAGTAACTTTTAGGTTTAAATAAAGAAATATTTCTGTGAAATATCTATAGTGAATAAATTCATGTCCCATTTTATTGACTACATACACGATTTTTTTCCCTTGCCAAAAAATCAGTATATACACTGTAACTATATTATCGTAATGACTGATATAGAAGGTCCGACATTAAGCGAACCATATTTTTAAAATCATATTTCTTGTGACTGCAAAATTACGATGATGTTATCAGAAATTCGGGTATTCTTTTTCTATATCGCTTTTAAATCAATCCTCGAGTTTCAGATTGCAGACAGAGCGCATCCAAATGCGCCGACATTTATCATCGATCCACGTTTATCATGAACTTCTATTTGGGGATGGGGGTGGGTGGGAGGGGGAGGTGGGGGTGTTACTCTTGAGCTGGGTATTTTTCCCGCTCAATATATATCACATCTTTATTTTACACAATTTTATAGTTCTATTTAAATTTTCATTGTAAGAAGATTCAGGTCAATGTTAATAAATTACGCTGATTTTTTTTTTTATTGTAAATTATACAACTTCACTTGGAATTAAAAAAAAATCATATTGCATATCAATAACGTCATGTATCTTAACTGAAATCCTTTTGGCACTGATCATATATGTATCAAACAGAAATAAGAATATTTTTGTTTCTAAAGTATAAATTTAAACTAAGAGATCATATAAAAACTGGAGGGGAAAAAATCCTGAATTCTATTGGGTATTCAGCATTATTATCCTACTGTGAAAAGCTCTCGTTTTCAGTTGCTGTGCCTAACTAACGATTAAATTCAAACAAAGCTGACTGTACTTTAGAATCAGATAACTCATATGAAAACATAATCACGTTTATATCCACAAAAATGACTAAAATTTACTCAATACAAGAAATACAGGCTAATTCAGAGAATTTGTGTCCCCCGCTAATGGAAAAAAGAGCATGCGCAGTTCAAGGGGGGGGGGGGAGGGGTCGGACCTCCCCCTGGATTTGTAGAATTATTAAATGTATACATGTATATTGAAGCAAATAAAAAATGTCATTATGGATATAAAGATTTGATTGCTTATTCTTTAATCTGTGTATAGATGATTCTTTTTATATAGAATATTTATCACACTGTAATAATGATTTTATGAGTTTGTACAGGCCAGATTCACAACTTTTTTTTCATTTCACATGTTGAATACTATCATTTAGTAACCCCCCCCCCCCCCAAAAAAAAATAAATAAATAAATAAATAAATTGAAAAAAATTGAAAAAAATGGGATCGTCCGGGATTTGAACCCGAGACCTCTCATTTGTTAAGCAAGAATCATACCCCCAGACCACTGAGGCACTTGATTATACAGGAAATAAAATGCAAACATTGGGTCACATATAATGTTTATATTCATGTTCGATATTGTCAAAATTTTACACAATACATGCTGTCTAATTTAGCCTTTACTAAACAGTTCTAATAGATGTAATTAGAATGTAAAGTCCGCCGACAACCTGTTTTATATGTAATAACTCTCCACATGCCCCGTGCTAAAAATGGTGCCAAGCGACTTTTAATACAATAAATTAAAAAAAAAACGGGGCGGAACACTTTGAGAGGGGCGAGAGAGGCCATAGGGAGTTAATTATGGTATACAATTTCATTGCAAAAGCTCAAAAGCTTATTGAGATATAGCCCGGAAACGAAAGTGTTAGACACAGACAGATTGTATGAATTTACGACCTTGAACTTTGACTTTTTCACCACAATATCAATAGGAGCCTTCCTTAGGCCACAGGGAGTTGCTATGTAAAATTTCATTGCAAAAGCTCAAAGGATTCCCGAGATACCGCGCAGAAACGAAAGTGTTAAAACAGAATTTATGAATTTATGACCTTGACCTTTGACCTTTTAAAGTGTTACAGAAAGACAGAAATACAGACAAACGGACGGACGGACAGACGGACGAACGGACGAACAGACAGACTCAAATAAATATCCCCCACTTTCAGTAAAAGCGGGGACAAAAGTACGGCAAAATTACATTGGGTCTAATGCGTTATTTACATAAATGGTCTTTGTGACGTCATAAAACCTCAACATCAAGAACTATAAGCGGATAACAAATTTCAATTAAGCAAAGGCAATTTTTTTTTCTAAAAGTAAGTTGACACTCTTTAATACCAGTCTTTATATGGCTAAGAAACCGGAAGGGGGGGGGGGGAATTTTGCCGATATATAGAATGCTATAGAAAACATAGCTACCATATGTCATGTGCTTGTGCTCCCTCAATAATAACGTCTGATGACCCTTTGTTCTTTTTGCTTGTCAAGAAACTTTTGGTAGTTGCTAGTGCCCCCCCCCCCCTGAAAATCTATGGTATGTGCCCCCCAAATGAAATCGCTTCCTACGGGCGTGCTTTATGTTTAAAAAGTAATATCCAATTGTAAGAACCGTTTCGTATGACCTTTAAGTGAAACCTGTTATATTCAGATCATATTTACATGTATACATAGGCCCTTTTTAAATTCAGAAATAACGGCTTACAAAAATAATGTTGATATAAAATGTTGGACATTGACTTGAGGCAAGGATTATTGAAGAAAAAAATCACTCCTCTATTTTGTCTTGTCTTTACAGTAATGCCATTCTCTTATATCACTTTTTGAAGCAATTTTATGTTGTAGAAACATTCCTTTTATACAAAATGAACACCTTGAAATTATAAAATACATGTGCGCTGAATAGAAAAAAAAATATTAAAGTCTTCAATTATAAATTACAATTTGAAAATGCCTTAAACTTGGGAACATACTTATTAGTTTCCTACCGGTGAAACAGGAGGGGACTTTAGGTTGCCTCCGCGTCTGTCCGTCCGACTGTCCAGCTGTCTATCTGTCTCACTTGGTATTCCGCACTTTTTTCTAAACGCTTACAAATAATGAGCTGATATTACGTATGTAATGGATATATGCCGAATACTGTTCTATATGTAAAATTATCAGACTGTTTGAGGCCCGTTAGGGCCGAAAACAGTCTGATAATTTTACATATAGAATTGTATGAGGCATATATCTTACTTAAAACATTGCTATTTAAATGTCCAAAAGTTACCTGAAGGAGTCCGATAATTACACAATAGGAGTTCAGGCGTCAATAGTTTTCTACCTGAAACCATCTAATAAGTACACAAAAGAAAAGAGAAAGTTTTTTTTTTCTTTAGACAGTGAAATCAGTGAGTGAACTCTTTTGTTTCATTCATTCAATGGCAGTCGTTTGGCTTAGCAGGAACTATGGACAGTGGTTAGGTGATGAAGGATTTTTTTATGATTCGGAATATTTTTTTATTAAGTGCGTTTGACATTGATACAGATACAGTGTTGGATGATATCTTCAAAATGCATTTAAAGTAAAAATGCGGATTTTTATTTGAAAATTTTGATTGGATGATATGAAAATCTTGGGTTTAAAAGTGCGGTCATTGGCGAACAAACCTCGTTAAATGAAGAGATTCGCAGACTGGTTCTTTATCAGAAATGGATTTAAATTGGCTTATTCACAGTGCTGTATCGAAAATGCTTTGCAAAAAACCGAATGGAAAGTGTTACTTTTGAGGGAGGTTAAAACTCCAGTTTCTTCTTGGATTTGCTATTTTTAACAACTTAATTTCCTCGCATTCGCTTTACCTTAATTTTTTCTCCCTAACTTTTTTTTGGTTTCTGGACAAATTAAACCTTGATTTCACTCTACTTGTTGTTTTTTAACTACTGTCCGATTTTGTTATCACTGCCGTCCGATAATATATTATTGGACTGCTAATTATTATTATCGGACGGCTACAGGTAAATTTTTAGACTGCAAGAACAAAGGCATGACGTCACAACAATGTTTTAAGTGAGATTATCTTGATGAGTTACAGATCATGTTTGAATTTAATTCTGCTTCAATGATTTTTTACGGAATTAGGCCATTTTAATTATTTAGGATTTTTTTTTTTTTTCTAAACGCTTGCAGATATTGAGCTGATTTTTGGCATGTGATTTTACCTTGATTTCGTTCCATTTCATTGATTTTTGACGGAATTATGACATTTTTAATTTTTAACGGGAACCAATTTACACTTGCCGGTAAGAGACTAGTATTGCTACTGCAGTACTCTCAGAATGCTTGTTGATCATAATTTTTAACATTTTTTTTAGATGAGGTCTCCAAACTGACTGATGACGAGGTGTGTGTGTTATTTTGTTTTCTGTGTTTTGACTCCGGTCCTCCTGACTTCAGTAACACAGAGTTGCTGGGCTTGCTTAAAGAGATACGACGGATAGTGTGCCGTAAACATAATCCTGTAACAAGTGAGGAAGCACAGCAGACTCTGGACAGACTGAAGTCACGTGATTACCTTTGGGAAGATAAGGACAAGATAACGAAGGACACAAAGGATGAGACAATGTATAGGATAGCATCAATAAAGTATCATATACCATTCTATTACAGTAGTTATGACACAGCCAGTGTGTACCTGAGATCAGAGAGATACAACAGTAAACCTGGAGAGAAGTGTTTCTGTGGTGGTCCTTCCTCTCATTACGGAATGAGTACTGGTAACTCTGATGACTTACTGCTTGCTGGTTACTCTGATTACTCACTGATACGC
This sequence comes from Saccostrea echinata, assembly GCF_033153115.1. Taxonomy (NCBI): domain Eukaryota; kingdom Metazoa; phylum Mollusca; class Bivalvia; order Ostreida; family Ostreidae; genus Saccostrea; species Saccostrea echinata. The sequence goes on from NW_026889793.1 coordinate 1,882,426, forward strand.
CGTCTACAGATGAACATACTGACTCACGTCACCATGGAGGACACGACTATATATGATGACATACACCAGATATGTAAGTCAGTGTAAAGAAATGTAATTATTTCCGAATTTAGAAAGTGTTTGAAACGATGTTTTTTTTTAATTCATATATTTCATGATATGATCTCTAGATGCTGATCCTTTTATTTATACTTCACGAGGCATACACATTCTACAATCTGTAGATGCATATAAAAGTATTGTTAATTTAATAAAGTAATGTTCATTTAAATCGAACTCATTCCTGATTAGTTTTACCTACATATGTTATTTATATTTATTTAATTTTATCTAAGATAAATTTCTAGTATTGAGTTTTTTACGATATTCATTTTTTTTTCTACAGTAAATGTTTCAGTTAATATACTAAAGAAGGGTGAAGATAAAAGAGAAGAATTTCTAATGGATCTAAGAAGAGGAGGGGAGGCTGTACATTACAGAGGAAGATCACAGGACAGTGTAGATCACGTGACATGGCTCCGGAGATACCTGAGACCTGACATTGTGAGATCCTGTATAGGCCTCCATCCACACTGGGACATTTACGTCATCGACAACAAAGCTTACAGAAAACGAGGTAAGAAGAAAAATATGTAGAATTGTGTAAGATTATATATATACACTGTAAGGTTCCTTGCACTCTATCATTTATGCATGCCTTTTTCAACAAGGTTAAGGCCATTCTAATTTTTTTTCTATGTTTAGCGTCCGCGTGCGCTTTGGTTTTTTAACATCCCGTGTCAGGAAAAAAAAACAGAATTAGGTGTCCTGAAATTGATTATTGAAATCTTTAAATTCTGTCAATTTCTCTAAAAATATGTCTACAATATATTATATTATGAATATATTAAGCATATAATACCTTGATTTTGCTGAAGAATAGATCTTTCTACCATGGGCGCTTAGTTTCTGGATGGTGTATTTTGTGTATCATGTGTTTTTCTTGGTGTGTCTGAATACTCTCATTAATATTTAAAAAAAAATCACTGAAATTAGAACTTTTTAAAAATATCATTTTACTGTATATAAAAAGAGTGAAGGTATGACAGTTGCCATCTTGCATCTCAAGTGGTGCTCGGTTCACGTTTGATTTTAATCTATCTGTACGCTTTTCTCCAGTCTTACATGACATCTACTCCCCCGCAAATTAAATTTAGATCACAGAGCTAAGTGTATTAACTTAAGTAAAAATAGTCCTTTCACCGTATACGTACAAATTAAGAGAACTAAAACATACTTTGAAAATTGAAATATGGTGGTGAAGAGAACTGCATGTTTTTATAGAATTAAAAAGATATAATCTACCTACGATATTTTCAACATAAATAAAAAGTGCATAGTGTCTAAGTACCCTCCACCAATGCTGCACGGAGACAGATTTGTTACCATCTTTCAAAAATAATAATTTAATGCTTAGCCTCATAACTGCAACGGCATGTGAAAACAAATGGTGTAACGCGCGTTAGCGTACGTTATATGGTGTTTTTGAATGCCGTAGCTTTCCACACATTTTATAAGCAGAATACACGGAATGTAAAATTTGTATCTGTAATAACAATCCTATATTGCATAAATAACATTTGTCAAAATTTTTTTTTAAAAATCCAAAATTTCACAACCAATAAACTCAACAATCATTGAGATAGGTATTACATATGTAGTGGCATGGAGACCAAGTATCCGGACGCCATTAATCCGGATGGAGTATAGTAGAATGCAACGTGGAAAAAAAAATGTTGGCTTCTATTATTGTTTTTCTATGTTTATGAAATCCTATCCTTGATGATTTGCGTATTTACATCACCTCCTACTTTTCGATAAAAAGTAAAAACGAAATATTGTCCCTTAATTCCATAAACTGTACACGGGAACGTTCCACGGAATTTTTTTTTTAAATCTTAAAATCTTCATGATACACTGCCGTTTCCCCCGTTAAAACTGTCAGTGAATTTCATAATATATATATGTTACATTTTTAAATTTAATTATTTTTCTTACCCGTCATATTTCTAGTACAAACTACATATCATTTTAAACATCAAATCCTGCATTTTTGTTCCGTATGAAAAAGTCATGGAAATCGTGGTATTACAATGATTACTAGTAATTGTAACATTTATGCTGATGTCATAATTTGAATATTTTTCGAAATAGACTAAACTTATCAACATATTGTTGAATTGTAAAGCAATTTTTCAATACATGTCGCCAATATTCATTCAGAAGTTGATGTAGGAAATATTCCAAAAGAATGGAAGCTTTCTGGGATGCTTATAAAAAGGCTAGTAACAAGGTTAAAGGACATGGACGGGCAGGGTACTCAAGAAAGCCTACGAACTTCAAGAACCGAAGATTTAATTGGTGAAGTGGAGACTCCTAGTTTAGCAAACCTCTGAGAAAAGTGTCAGATGGATGTTTTAGAAATTTATGCTGGCAATATCAGCATTCCCAGCTAATATTGAACTTTGAAATATGAGATGAAGTTATCAGCGTACAAATTTTCAATAAGGCCACACCAATTTAATTTCTTGTTCGTCGGACATTTGATGAAAAAAGTACAAGTGGGCAAGTGGTTAAATAATATTATTGCTTTTTTGTAGGCAAAAATATTAGACGGAGGGTGAAAAAATTTGAGCGGACAATTATATTTTTTTCTGATTTGCAGAGTAAGCAGATTTAAAATTCGAAAAATAGAGCGGAAATGGAATAGAAAAAAGCACAGAATTTCCATGGTGTGGGAAATTGAAATTGATATTATTTGTATAGTTTTGCTTAAATACGAGCGCGCGGGTCGGACGAACAAAACATTTTATTTAAGTGGCCTAATGCAATACCCCAAGGAAAGAGTTTGACCTCTGCATTTGCCAATCTCAATCTTTGGGCATTTCTCTGTAGGGGTTCTTTAGAAACAGGGTCTGCAATCCTAGACCACAGATACTAAATGAGCTCAAAAAGAACATAAATCTTCAAATAAGGAGTGTCTAAGCAAAAATGTGTGACAGGGTCATACAAATTTCAAGAAGCAACTTTTATTTGTAGTTAAAATAGTGGAGATCATTTAGAACATGTAATGTGGGCTATTGACGTTGTGACATTCAACGTAACAAAAATGACGTAAATTAGAAATTTCGCTAATTTTCATTAATGTTGGAGTTTTCTTCAAGTGTTTAATATTTTAGTTGGTAATTGTACATAATGAATCTAGGGATACATGCATCAAATTGAAAAAAACACTTGTCTGTATTTTTTTCCTGTGTTTGTCAAATTGAAGATTCAAAATGTAACATATATTATGAAACACCCTGTATCATTCGTATTGTTATAATTATGCAAATATAAATACTGAAACGCAAAAGAAACGCAACATCCTTTTTTAGAGGGGAAAATTATATAAAGGATATAATTTTTTATCTAAAAAGTACGGATATTTTCAACTTTGTAAGTATCGATAATTTAACGGTTCAATGATTTTCATGCCATAATCGGAAGTTGTTTGAGCCCGCTTAACAGAAATCAAAAATTGCATGTTTAACAAAACATTTGACAAAAATATGGCATTTGAAGGGTTTGTATCTGTTTATCATAAGAAATGCAGCAATATTCCGCAAAATAAATTCTTCTTTCGTTTCTGAAAGTGATGCCAAGGCTTCCCGAAAATGACTTAAGTATGCATTTCAAATGCTCTAGCTGGAAAATCTGAAAATAAAGGTGGTGGAGAATTGCAGATGCAAAAATGCACAACAACACGCCTCAACAGGCTCATACGTATTATTAGCATGAATGATAGTCTGTGGACCGAAAGTCCAAGTGTTACTACACTGCGCTATGTTAGAGAAAATTCGACTTCGTCATCTGAAAAACGGACATTTAAAAATGGCAACGAATATTTTTTTCGCTCAGATCTCGAGATTGATGAACCTATTGCATCGTGGAAATCAAGTTGCAATTGTTGTGCATGACAGTCTTCCACGCTATAATTGAATGGCTGAGAAGGGGGGTGTTTTAACAGTCTTGTGTTGCTTTCTAAAGTTAAAAGATAAACATTTAACATTGTTATCAAGTTTCTGATGTTTTTAAATCGAATTTAACTCAACTGTATTCAGTTTTGAAAATCATTTGTTAAAAGGTTCAAATATTTGTAGATTACTGCTTGTCACAAGGAATACACATGTGAAATATGAAAGCCATAGCTCCAACCAATCAAAAGTTATGGGCAAGGTTAAAGTTTTTGCGGAAAAACAGACAGACAGACAGACAGACAGACGGACGGACAGGGCAAAATCTATATACCCCGAATATTCGATACGGGGGCATAAAAATGTAGGAGATGTGTGTTTTTCCTCCCCTTGGTTGAGTTATTCCTCCTGTTTTCCGAATAATGTATTTCACACTCAGATACATTTATATACATCTATATTTCAATGCGCTTTTAAGTTTTGAGTTTGTAACAAACTATGATTTATAAATAAAATTTTAAAAGCAAAAAATCTATTTTTCAGCTTGGATTTTTCTGTGTGCATTTGTAAATTTCTATTTTCGTCTGAAGTCTGAAAGAACGGGTCGTTTAAAAAACTCTCAAAATTATTTTGGCAGCCAGTTACATGAAGAATTTTTCAAAATTAAACGATAGTGTTTTTTTCACATTAAAATATTTAGATAGAAAAACACACATTAAATTATCAAGAATACGATTAACCAGTCAACCGCGTGGTGCATTGGTTATAGCGTTTGCTCTAGAGTTGCGGAGTAAGAAGTAGATCCTCATGTTTCTGGTTCGAATTCCGCTGCTGGACGTGCATGGAGACCGGTCCTTCGTATTAGACCGTATCAAGTTATCAATTAACCGAGGTCCCTTTCGCAAAAAAGATCCCACACTGCTCAATGGCCCTGAGTGCCGAGTATAGTCCTAAAATTGCAGCCCTCCAACGGTAAGTGGTGGCGTCTCCGTATGAGTGAAAAAATCTCGAGATGGACGTTAAACAAAAACCAAACAAACAAAACGATTAACCATATTTTTATGTCGCCTGCAGAGCAACACTTAGGGATCACTTTACCCGGTGTCTGTCTGTTTGTCCGTCTATAGCTGTTTGTCTGTCCGTCTGTCACACCTTTAACGTTAAAAGATATGGATTTAATATTTTTCACATATATAGCTTGGCAGTATGGCTTTTGTAAATATCATGGTTACCAACGTCATAATCTTTGAGCTTGACCTTTGACCTACTTTTCAAAAAAGTTCATGGAGCCGATATACAGCTTATTTTACGTGATATTTATGAGCTAAGTCTGTGCTATTTAGAATATTCACTGTTTGTCGTTTTCTAAAAAAAATGACAGCGTTAAAGTTACCTCTGACATCCTTTTCAAAAATACTTCGAACAGTTAATTTAAAACTTGTCTTTTGAGTTTTAGAGGCAGAGTTTCGATAACTAGCATATATATCACATGTTTATGAGTTTGTGACACTGTACTTTGAAACAATGAAATATACAGTTACCATGCATACTATAAAAATACATCGGATCGGTATACTAGAACGGATCACACTTTAAATAATGTTGTAGACTGACAACTGCTGTAAAGACAGACTGAAATCTCACTCTATTCACGAATCTATGGGATTGTTAATGATTATTTCGAAAAATTTCAATTTCATTGTTCAGTTTGGTTTTGAGCTAGGTTGGGGAATCATATTTTTATTTTATTCTCATATATGATATTACAATTGATATTCTGTAGAAGTCCTTCTATCCGTTAATTGACGTTTTTTTTTCTTTGCAAGATGAACTATAATACTAGAAGCAAATTAAAACAGTAACTTTCTTTCTTTGGTTGTTAGTTCGGGAATTAACGTTACTAAGGATACTTGAAAACAAAAGAACCGTCATAGTCTGTTACAAGATTGAAAAGGACACCCCCCCCCACCCCCCACTTTTGCAAGTTTTGTTTTGAATTTATTTTTTAACGATATATGTTTTCTATGTTTTGGATTGAAGGAAATTCGTGAAAAACGGAGAGCATTTTAATTAAAAGCTTTCAATTTCACTTGTTAGCATTATCTATGCGAACGCAGTTTTAAAATCCACATATTTGACTAAATTAGACCCAATTCAAAGCCAAGTAAATGTCTTGAAGTCTTAACATCCCAAGAAATCCTTTCCGATTTTTCTTTGAGCCGAACTCAATGCAAGTGCTATAAACGCTAATCATCGATATTCCCCTAAGAGTGATTCGAGAAAATTGATGGCAGAATCTTAGAGAGGAGGAAAAAAAAGTACTTTTACAAATGTTTTCTTCGTATGTCATTGATAATTATAGCATTCATTTCCTTAAATATGATCAGTCATTTTGCTATACCATGCTTTCTTCTACTTTTTGTTGCATCTGGAATTTATTCTAATTTTTATTTAGAATAAATGAAATTAATCTTGGAATTTAGCGATTTTTTGAATGATAACCTTAAAATAGTTCTGAATCTAAGGAGAATCAATAGTGTGCAAGTCTCTCTCAGACACCGCGATTTACCCCATACCCTGCATATTTCAGGTATCACACCGTTCATTGACCAATCAAAATGAACTTACATGTCGTCATGTGTAGTTCCATACATATCAAGTTGATTTTTCTTTCTTTTGAGAATTTTTTTTAATTTTCTTCCAGCCTGTGTTTACAACTTTGGTACCTGTGCCTAGTAAATTTTATGTACTTTGTAAATAAATAAACGTTTTTGACAGGAACTATTTTTTCCGGGGCATAGGAGGCTACTTCCTGGGGTGCACTCGAGATGTTTATAAACACATTGAAAACACGTGAATCAGCCCATTTCACCCCGCATACATCCTTAGACATATATTTCTGAAAAAAACCTGTCCTGTGTTTAAAATGGGCACTACTTGCGTGGTCAATGAAATTGGGTAAATTTAATAACCTGTGACATGCTTAATATACTTTCTAACATCAAATTAAGGGTTACAAATTCCAACATTTATTTTAATTTCCTTTTTTATTTTACATTGATAAGGATATTGAAATCATGCCCCCCCCCCCCCCCCCGCCCTCGAAATTGAAAGGCCTCATTTTGTTCTCTGAAAATAAAATTTGAAATCTGTAAAAAGCTTTTGGATCCTTCCTTCAACACTGCTGACATCATTTGTCTCGCATCACTCTCATGGGTAATATAAAGATTAGCGTTAATTGCGCTTTGATTGAATTCAGTCTAAAGCTAAACCGGAGAAAATCCACAGAATTTCTTCCCATGTTTGTGAATAAGACGCATCCTTGATTTTACAAACCTTTTCTTAAGGTAGCTAAACACAATTTTGTATTAAATCCACTAATCCAGGGAGCTTTTCCCAGAGAGAAGCATGACAGGTAGGGATTTGCCTGCTATTTATAGGAAGTCTACATGAAAATTGCATCTTTTTTGTTTTTATTTGTATAAAGTAGATTCTTATCTTAGCATTAAATGAAAAAAAAAAAATAGAATAAATTTTTGTGAGAATTTTAAATAGTGGGAGGTAGCTTTCAAAACATCCGGCTTTCACATGCGTAGAATTGCATGTTTTGAGTAGCAGGTAACGTTTTCAAAAACTACAAAACGTACCCTAAAAGTACATAAAAAGAAAACCTTAGGTTTTGTTCTGTGAAATGCATATAACTTATATTGTCAGATTTTTGCACTGTTTGTTGATCAAGGGAGCTAAAAATGCATTTAGGTGTACTGCAAATGGATGTATAAACTATCCAATATCCCTCATGTTTCATCTGTAAAATACACCCAATTTGTAATTGATCGATGTATTATACTTAGATATTTATGAAAATTAAAATTTTATCTTTCCATCGATATATACATGTAGGAGTCTATGTAATAAGCCTCCTTTTTATTTCTTTATGTGGGTCAGTTTTGCTTGTCCCTGAGCTCATCAAGTAACGTCCTGAAAACGTCATACATAAAACTGTGTTTTGCACCCAAAAAGTTAGTGGGCTCTTTGAGATTATTATAAGGGAAAGAGTTCGTGTGTCATTCAGGATGCGACGTGCAATGATCAGGTACACGTGTGTGTTCATTTATTAGAGATCCATATCTCTTCCATCGTCTGATAAGTTTTATCCACTGATATTTTCTTCTGTTCCGTTTTCTTTTTCTTGGTAAAAAAAAATTACGACTTTACTTTAACATGTTTAATTCGGCAATTTTCTAGTTGAAGAGTGCATACCGACAATCAGTATTGATAGACCGGCATATCGATGATGTAATGTATCCAACACAAATACCTGTCCCACCTGCCTACGCGGAAACAAAACTCCCCTTCGTAACGAAAGATCACACCAAGATGATAATCATGTTTTCCATTACCAAATTATTTTAATTTGCTTTAATGCTTAAGTCAATGGTTTAACAAATTTTAGCAACTTGGCTTACCGACCCCCCCCCCCCCCCCAAAAAAAAATCATGATCTGTTGGTTGATTTTTTTCCTTCTCGTTCCAAAGGTAGGTAAATTTTGGAGCTTCCTGTCCAAATAGTACTGGTAGAATTTTTTTTTTTCAAAATGTGAATACATATATAGTGTATAAATTCCTGTATAAATTAAAGGGAAAAAAAAAATAAACGACAGGAGTTTTTTGGTGGTTGGGTATTGTACATCCTTAAATCCACGATTTTTGTCCATGAATTTGCAATATTTTTTTTATCTTTAACTCTTTGTATAATAAAGGAATTTCTAATTAAATATTTATATATATTGATCATAATAGAAATTTTATAAAAGCAAATTTCGTGCAAAACGTTTATTAAGATGTAAAATTCCAAAAAAGCAAAGGATTAATTATGAATTATATATAGAGAAAGAAATAGACAGCCAATAGTTGTAATTATATACATTTCTTTAATCCCGACTGAATTGCTGTTTATTCTAAAAAAAAAAAAAAATCTTTGTTTTCATTTCAGCTAAATACCATACCTATTCACCGAAAGTCAGATGTCTACTGTACTGCTTACTGTTAACTGAGAAATATCAACTGAATCTCAATGAACAATCACACAGAATCACAAGGGAAAAAATCAGAGACAGGTATTTCACTGATATCACTGATGACGGCTTGGTAGATCTTCCTGGTGGAATCACAGAAACACATAATGGTGTGATAACCTTTACATCAGACGACATCCGACATGACGTCATGTCCGCCTTTGTTACGGAGTGTTTGGTGGAGGACAGTGATCTGGAGTTTTTCCTGACCACGGCGTCACGTGACGTGATCTCAGAATACTGCAGGTCCTGGGTTTATAAGAGGAGTGAGGGAGAGAGATGTCTGTATGTACCACCCAGTCCGGAGATGATGTACAACTTCTTCATAGACAAACTGCAGCTAGACATCATCACACACTGTACCGTGTCTGACAGGGGGATTCATGACAGGATCAGTAAACGTTGTGAGTAGAATTGCTTTAAAAATATTATTTTTCTAAAGTTTATTAGCGGTTTTTTTTTACCTAAATAGATACAATTTTATAAATATATACATGTAGTTTATGTAAAAAGAATAACATGTAAAAAGGTTCCTTTATCCTTTCTACTACATGTAATACAAATGTGTATGGTTACCATAACATTAAGAGAATTGTTTCTTTAATTACCTTTTTTTGTATGAATGAATCGAAAAGTATACAGCCTTCAATGGCTGTAACCTCATACGCTATGTGTTAGAAGTGGCATTCATTTATTTTATTTTTATACATTGTAATGAGGTTTTTCATCCAGTCCTTTGATATCACGTGTCAAAGGATACAAATGGCGACATACAAGGTCTTTCTAAATATAAATATTATATAATCGGATAGAACTGTATTTTCTAGTAATAGATTAGTAAAATGTTTGCAACTTTTAAAAATGAACGTGATTCGCTGTCGGCTCTCATTCCAACTTATCAAAATTCGTGTGCAGTAAACGTGGTTAATCAGCGAATACTCGGATTGACCGGTACTTTCTAATAATAGATTTGTTTCCTTAAATTTTGAAGAATCTTTCTTAAAGAAATGTAACAAATGAACCATTTTAGAAAACATATAACAAATAGGTCTATATGCTTTTCTTTGATGTCGATATATCTATTGATCGACCTCATGAAAGGTATTATCTGTGTAAAGCATAACAGCTACTTCCAAGTTATTTGAATCATCATATTTAAATACTTATGCTATGATGGTGTACGAGGGTTGTCCGTAAAGTTCGTGGACAACAATGATAATTACTGACAAACATTGATAAAATATTTGAAATTATTATTTTCATTAAATTCATGTTTCAGTTTATTAATGTGCAGGTTTTAATCACAAACAAGGCACAAATAGTTAAAATTTATCAGATACAAAAAAGATACACACTCATACCCGGAGCATTAAAACAAAAATCCTTGACGTTACTCTACGTCAAAAGCTAAATACATTTAAGTTTTCTTAACGTAGTCACCGTATAACTCAACACATTTCTTATGTCGCTTGAACCAGTTATCAAAAATGTGCACAAACTGTTCTGGTTTCATACGTGAAATAATATTTAGCACACTTCCTATTGCAGATCCTGCAAATCATCAAACCTCTGTCCGCGTAAAAAGACTTCATGTACGGAAATACGGCAAAGTCACGTTAAGAACTTCATTTTTTACAGCACTACAATCTCGAAAAGATGGTCTTCCTTCACGCATGTCATCTAGTAAACTGTCTCTTCCGTCCGAAAATCTCAGTCCTGTGCCACTTAAACACTAAAGAATAGATTACTATACTATGATTTCCCGACTGTTTAAGGAATTTATGGGTCTCTATTGGTGTTTTTTCGATGTCTACACAAAATTTTATCACAACTCTCTGCTCCACCTTTTTTGAAAACGTCCCTTTTTCGAACAATGACGATCCTGTCTTAATAAACTCTGACCTTGATTTCTCTGCCATTTCGAAACTTTGAACGTTCAAATTTTACAGGTTTGACGTTATATCTTTTGTCAACCTTATACTGTAAAAACAATCCAAATTTCCGCGGAATTTTACAGAATATAAATGAAATGTATAAAGTGATAAATAACTTTTTAATTGAAACTTTGTTGTGCTCCGGGTCACCATCCCAAGTCTAAAAATGAAGTCATAATTGTAATCATGCACTTAAAATTGAATAAAATTTTTCATTTTGTAATTCACATATAGTAAAGGATTATAAATATACTAATGGTAAATATCTATGACGCAACTTTTATTTAAATTTTAGCTTGTCCACGAACTTTACGGACAACCCTCGTATCACTGCTTTACATGCATAGAAAAGACATATTTAATTCAAAAATGGCCCATGAACTTAAAAAGCCTGCTATATGTATGCTGTACTTAATTGAGCCACATATTATTGTTGTGTTATGTAAATGGTAAAAGTTTTATCAAGGAAGCGGGGTGTATCTAATTCTTAAAAATGTCATTGTTAACTGAAATGTAACGCCCAGACATGTAAAGTAAGCTGCAATTCTTGTATTATTAGTTTTATTTAAATGTAAACAAACATTGATATATGACTGCCGTCAAGAGAAAAGGACACGTAAGGTGAAAATTTCACACAATGAATTTTTTGAAATATTGATAGCCCGACTGTTTCTGAATGCAAATATACACAACTTTTAAAATTATCTCATTTTTTTTCACTACTTTATGGGCATATTAGTAAGGCGCTTCAAAACAACGTTGACGTTACTCATTAAAGACGTAATGACGTCGCGTGCGGGAAATTCAGTTTCAAAATATTCTTAAAAGTATTCAAATAACCTTAATAACTATATAAACTTGAGACAATATTTGATTTCTTCTTCCAAGTAATTAAATTGTCAATAAATACATTGAAGGAAAGTTGGCTTTGTTCTCTAAGAGCAGATCAAGTAATGTCGAAAAGGGATGGGGGGGGGGGGGGGGTCTGGACAGGATCTGGGAACGGATTAAATTCAGTCGAAAATATTCTACCTGTACAACTCCACACTAGGCATTCTTTTGATATTTAATATTCTAGGTCAAATAATAAAAGATATAAAGCATTTGTACATTAAAATATAAGAAAACTACACATATGTCCTGGAGAAAAAGGGAGAACCAACCCAAATAAAACTCCATGTTTTCCCTGTATCACCGATGAATTCTAATGGAAAAAAAAATCCAGGCACGCCATGATGTTTTAAATTGTTTCAAAAAGTTAAATTCATTCATAAAAAATCATCAATACAATTTTTATGCCCTCGGATCGAAAGATCCCGGTGGTATATTGTTTTTGTCCTGTCTGTCTGTTTGTCTGTTTATCTGTTTGTCCGTTTGTCTGTTTGTCTGTCTGTCTGTTGTCAACTTTAACCTTGCCCATAACTTTTGATTGGTTGGAGCTATGAATTCCATATTTCACATGTGTATTCTTTGTGACAAGACCTTTTTTTGGGTACCATCATATTTGACCTTTTGACCTTGACCTTGGAGTTTGACCCACTTTTGCAAAATTTTATGAGACTTTAACCTTGGCCATAACTTCTGAACAGTTGGTGCTTGGGGTTTCAAACTTCACATGTGTATTCTTTGTGACAAGGCCTTCCTTTGGATACCAACAACTTGACCTTTTGACCTTGACCTTGGAGTTTGACCTACTTTTGAAAAACTTTAACCTTGGCCATAACTTTTGAATGGTTGATGCTAGGGCTTTCAAACTTCACATGTGTATTCCTTGTGCCAAGACCTTCCTTTGGATACCAACCACTTTGACCCTTTGACCTTCACCTAGGAGTTTGACCTATTTTGAAAAACTTTAACCTTGGCCGTAACTTTTGATTGGTTGGAGCTAGGGCTTTCATACTTCACATATGTAATCCTTGTGACAAGACCTTCCTTTGGATACCAACCACCATTTTGACCTTTTGACCTTGACCTAGGAGTTTGACCTACTTTTGAAAAACTTTAACCTTGGCCATAAATTTTGAATGGTTGATGCTAGGGCTTTCATACTTCACATATGTATTTCTTGTGACAAGACCTTCCTTTGGATACCAACCACTTTGACCCTTTGACCTTCACCTAGGAGTTTGACCTACTTTTGAAAAACTTTAACCTTGGCCATAACTTTTGAATGGTTGGTGCTAGGGCTTTCATACTTCACATATGTAATCCTTGTGACAAGATCTTCCTTCGGATACCAACCACTTTGACCTTGATGTTTGACTTTTATTTAAAAAACTTTAATCTTCGCCATAACTTTTGAACAGTTGTATCTAGGTCTTTCAAATTTCACAGGTGTATTCCTCGAGACAAGACCTTTCTTTGGGTATCAACATTTTTTATCTTTTGGCCTGAATTTTGACTTGCATTAGAAGAAACTTTAACCTTCGCCATAAGCTGCCATACGGGGGCATCGGTGTTTCACAAACACATCTTGTTTAGCAATTATTTCGTACTTTGAAATTCAGCAGCACTTTCGCGCAAATAATTTCCGGGATCATTAAATTGCACCGCTAAAAAGTTGCAATTTGAGCTTTCTTAATACAATGGATACGGAAATAATCTGAAACAAGATGCATGTGTTTGTGAAACACTGATGCCCCCGTATGGCAGCTTATGGCGAAGGTTAAAGTTTCTTCAAATGCAAGTCAAAATTCAGGCCAAAAGATAAAAAATGTTGATACCCAAAGAAAGGTCTCGTCTCGAGGAATACATCTGTGAAATTTGAAAGACCTTGATACAACTGTTCAAAAGTTATGGCGAAGGTTAAAGTTTTTTAAATAAAAGTCAAACGTCAAGGTCAAGGTCAAAGTGGTTGGTATCCAAAGGAAAATCTTGTCACAAGGATTACATATGTGAAGTATGAAAGCCCTAGCACCAACCATTCAAAAGTTATTGCGAAGGTTAAAGTTTATCAAAAGTAGGTCAAACTCCTAGGTCAAGATCAAAGGGTCAAAGTGGTTGGTATCCAAAGGAAGGTCTTGTCACAAGGATTACATATGTGAAGTATGAAAGCCCTAGCATCAATTTTTTTTAAAATTTATGGCCAAGGTTAAAGTTTTTCAAAAGTAGGTCAAACTCCTAGGTCAAGGTCAAAAGGTCAAAGTGGTGGTTGGTATCCAAAGGAAGGTCTTGTCGCAAGGATTACATATGTGAAGTATGAAAGCCCTAGCTCCAATCATTCAAAAGTTATGGCCAAGGTTAAAGTTTTTCAAAAGTAGGTCAAACTCCTAGGTCAAGGTCACAGGATCAAAGTGGTTGATATCGAGAGGAAGGTCTTGTCACAAGGAATACATGTGCACATGTGAAGTTTGAAACCTAAGCACCAACTGTTCAAAAGTTATGGCCAAGGTTGAAGTTTTTGAAAAGTAGGTCAAGGTCAAGGTCAAAAGGTCAAATATGATGGTACCCAAAGAAAGGTCTTGTCACAAGGAATACACATGTGAAATATGAAAGTCATAGCTCCAACCAATCAAAAGTTATGGGCAAGGTTAAAGTTGACAACAGACAAACAGACAAACGGACAAACAGACAAACAAACGGACAAACAGACAAACAGACAGACAGGACAAAAACAATATACCCCCGGGATCTTTCGATCCGGGGGCATAAAAAGGATACAAAAAGCTTTAAAAAATTACATGTAGTTTGAGTGTTTATGCCTAATAGTTTCTAATGCGGGATGTCGAAACCTACGTTTTACCAGTTTTTGCATACCATCAGTTATCTATATAATTTATCATTAAGGAGTAGAATCAAAGCGGAGAGGGGAAGTAGCCCCGCCCCCTTAATTTTTTCTGAGAAAGTTTTCTTGCTGTTAATTGATATATTGTATGGAATAATTTATATACACTTATAAAGCCCCCCCCCCCCAGTTGTTGTTGTAGTTGGTTCAAATTTCCATGTTACTGTATCAAAGAAGGGTTCTTTTATTATTATCATTTTTTAAAATTTTATTTTGAACTGCGAATGGTTGTAATTTTATTGGGAGACTTGTTTTTCTTGTCAATAATAACCCCGGCGTATTAATCTGAAAAAAAAAAAAACGACGCCACACGCTTGGGTTGGTCTAATATATTGTGCATATCGATATGATGAAGTATGGAATAAAATCAAAGTGGTTCATTCCATTTTTACAAGGTATTTTTCAGAATAAAGAAGCACTTTAAAGAACGTGCATATGTTTGCATATGTACATTGAGTGCTCTCTCTCTCTCTCTCTCTAAAGATATGTATGGAGTCAAAAAATATACATGTATGGAGACTACCTTTTAATATTGAAATTAATAATGTATTAGTCAAAAAAGAAGTATTTGCAAATTGCTCAGAAAAGAAATATCTTTGTAGCTACATACATGTACTACAGTACATATATCTCTACCTGACAATGTGTTAGATGTAGCGTTTGGATTATGTAATGTTAAATACTTACACAGAATTATGAACAGATACATGTACTAAATAGTAAAAATGTTATTTATTAAAAATTTCCGCATAGAATGTCGTATAATTCAATATTTTCTTCTTTTTTTTACGCATGGAAATCCCATTTTAGTTCATTCTATTCTGTCTGTAAACATGTAAGTTAAGATATAGCAATTTTCTTCTTTTCCAGGATTCAAAAAAGTTTCTCAATATCGTGATAGATTTTCATCCCAATTTTAGTGTAACATTCTTCCTCATCGTGTCCAATGAAAATTCCTACGCATCTTTATGCTTTATTCGTGATTTTTTTATGCCGTAGAGTTCATTATACATGTTTTTAGTTCCCCTAACAGAATGCATTCTATTTTACATGTATGTACACTGTATGTTTATTTTTCATCCCGCATGTTCACAAAATTCTTGTAATTTATCCAGAGTACGTTTCATAGATATTTCGTCTTTTAAAGCTTCAGTTAAATCGTCCGCATGTTGTTTTTTTATTTTCGCAATTATTGATTTTTATACCTTTTATATCTTTATCACATTTTATCTTAAGGATAAATAACACAAACTAAATCTTTTTTTCAGAAATCCGTGATATTTCTTATAGATTTATATTCAAATAGGTAACCTGAATAATGTTTGCCAGGTAAAGTTGGAGAATTTTGTAAGATTTGGTCATAATGTGAAAAAAATATTAGTATAGAATTACATAGAAAACAGCAAAAAGTTGCTTATCTAAGCACCAAAGAAATCTTACGATTTCTTTATATTTTAGGGATTTGTTATGCATGTCATTTCTATTCAAAATCAGTCAAAGGATGTTTTATCAATCTATGCATCAAAAGTTTTTTTGTGTTATGTATCCTTAATAGCCAAAATTTCTGGGACAAAAAGGTATGAGAGCGAAAATAGGAAATCCTTGCCGAATGCCTTCTGTCATTTCGCAAGTTTTGGAGAGCCAACCGTTGTTTTTCATCTTAAACATTGGGCTTGTCTATAAAATTTTTGTCCACTTTATAAATCTATTACCAATATTAATTTTTTGTAAGACTTGAAAAAGAATATTCCATTTAACTGAGACAGATGCTTTTTTTAAAGTCTAAGAAAAGTACATAAGTAAAATGCCATTCGAATTTTCTGTTTCACAGTATTCAAGAACGTCAAGTACTAGTTTAGCATCTTCGCCGATATATCTTCCTTTTACATGTATGTATGGTTTGATTTTCGTTAATACAACAATAAACCTTGGTTTGATTTCAAATGCACGAAGTTATGTAAAACTTTAAAGTTGTTTAATAGCTCACGGACTCATTTTTACAGAAATGTATTGTGACCTTTAAGGAAAATTATGAAAGGTATAAAAGAAAAGTTAAATGAGAGTATTTCCGTTACCGCGGAGATCAAATGGAAATCAGAATTAAGGAAGAATAATCCGAAAGAATTCTATCGCATTTTCCGCAAAAAAGAAAGGAAGCGTGTCACAAGGACCGGATCTGTCGGATTTCTACTTTAAAGAACTGTCTTCAAGTCAACTTTCAATACATTCCCGTCGACACCCTTAGAAATAGACAATTCTGCATGCCTAATAACAGCAGAGGAGATAACTCGTGTTATCAAACTTGACAATCTATTAAATGAATATTTTATTGAGAATAATATTTTCATAGTATATCCAGTGCATTCATTTATTATGTTATTTTTATCATCAGGCGTTTTTCCTAAAAGCTGGTCAGAAGGTATCATAACACCAATTTTCAAAAAGAGAAATATGAATGACTATAACAATTTTAGAGGGATTACACTGAAAAGTTGTCATTCAAAAATTTTTACATCCTTACTTAACGAGAGATTTAGTACCGGTCAAAAAAATCTAGTTTTATCACTGGTTCACTGATTTTTCAAGTCATTGCATAAGCTTGTATGATTTGAAACAAGGGTAAAGGACAAAACAAACTACAGCAGTTATGAATTAGACTTTGCAATGGAAGTACGTTGATTCAAAGGATAAGAAGTCAATATCATTAAAGTATAATGTTTCAGTTTGAAATGGGTGTTGGAACCTCCATAGTTATTTTTTTTTTTTTAATTGATCGTGCACAAAATGTTGTGGTATTGGTTTGTTGTAAAAAGCTACTTAAACAGACCACAAAGAGGGGAAAAAAATGGGGAAAAAAATGTTATAATACGCACTTGGCCACAACATCACGGGAAGATAAATGACACCAAACAATACAAATATGGCCAATTTGTAGAACATACAAACAAAATAAAGCAGAGCAATTAAGAGGAAGTTATGTTAAACGAAATTATATATATAATTTTAGGTACTCAAATTATTTCGCTTTAAATTGGAAATTAAGTTTTAAGAATTCAGCTATCATATGCCACTGTTTTGTGACAAATATTATAATTTATATAATCCACTTAAGCTCTGATTCACTGCTCTATTAGTTTATATTGCTGATTTTTTTTTTAATGATACAGTGGGAGTCCCTAGAGAAATACTGAAATGGGACCAGGAGGCCAGAGAGCGGTATGTGGAGTACGCTAAGAGAGGAACACAGACGGTCCACCATGCCCGGGGGATGATTGTAGGATGTGCTGGGGCGGGGAAAACTACGCTACTTAAACGTCTCCTTGGTTGTAGTGAAGAGGAGATTAAGGAAGTTAAATCTACTGAGGGATTGGAGGTGCATGAGGAAATATTTGAATTATGTGATGAAACAAATTCATTAAAAGGTTATACAATTTAAGTAAATTATTTTATATTTTCCACCATTAAAGAAGAAGAGCACATATTAAAAATAAAACATAAATTCACAATTGGAATGCGTATCAATAAGCATTTTCGTAAAAATTACGAATGATTTAATTTGTACTTATATTTCTACATATAAAAAGTATGATTATGTGAAATGTTTTTTCTTTCAATGTCTAGCATAAACATTGACTGAATCTAAGTTGTGCTTTTTCGAATGTTAGTAATGCTGATCATATATATAATACTAGTATTTTATTGTTTGCTGAATATGAATATATTTTTTTTTCTTATGCTTGCTTGTGTAACAAAAATGATGCCTGTAGTATTTTTATTCCATCAAGCAATACTGCGTTATGTTATTGGTCATTTTTTTCAGCAAGGAGAAAATACGAAGACCAAAAAAATTTAGAAAATAATGCTAAAAATCTGGATGCAAAAACATTGAGTTTCTTTGACTTTGGAGGACAGTGTGCATACTACGCCTGTCACCAGATTTACCTGACCAGGAGAGCTTTCTATGTTGTGGTGTTGGACGCTTCTAAATGTCTTGACCAGAAGGTGGATAAAAGTGTATGTGATCAAGATGGAAGCGTTTTCTCTGGATGGACATATGGAGGTATTACATGTATTGTTACAGAAAACACGTTTTTTTTTCATTTTGCTCCATGTCTCGAAATTTTCAAACGTAATTTCATTATGAGCATGTGAACAGTCAATTATTTTAACTGTTTACAAACATGCAGATTTGGTACTGAAACAAGTCAGAAGAGGATGTATAACTATTGACTGTTCTGTCCATTTCCCATCGGTTCTTTTTTTTTCTATACGTCTTTGTAAGCACATTATTCATTCAAAATGATCGAATGAAGCTTTCCGTTAACGCTATTTTTTTTTTACCTTTAAGCAAGAAATTTGTGAGAGGAAAGAAATACAATCTTGTTTTATAAATGACTTCTAAATCTACACTCACATATCAAATTCAGTTTTATATCTGTAACCCTGTAGAGAAAAAAGTTCAGAATAACAACAAAGTGGGACAGATAGACAGAGAGGAAACCTATATCAAATTAAATTCCGACTTCTTAGGTCTGCGTCATATACACTCGGCACAAGAAGCTTCTTTTGAAGAATGCAGGTCTAAGAAGTCTGATTTTAATTAAATTGAGGGAACCTATAGTCCCCTCAAATTTCACTTGTAAAAGGGGGCATAAAACTTAATATAAACTACTATATAATATTAAACTTTTGATAAGACAAATAAAGCAGACTATATAGTATGAGATTACATATAGACTCACACTCGTCGGAATATATATATATATATATATATATATATATATATATATATATATATATATATATATATATATATATATATATATATATATATATATATTTAAGTCTCCTGTAACTCCTCTGCTTCGTTTCCACTTTCTCTTTAATTTTGGGCTACCGATGCAGTACCAGACATTTCCCGACTCCCCCACCTCACAGGCTACCCCTGCATTCCTTATCAATTTGGATAGTTCTAATGTATGAATGGCATATTTCAGAAAATCATCAGGTTTTGTCTTCTTCAAACGGTTAGGTTTTTTTTTTCTTCAAAATTCTATTGTTTATTTGTCGAGTTAAATTCAAAACAAATATCATTCTTCTATCCAAAAAATACTCGTTTCTTATTTCACATATTATACAATTGTGGACTCTTTCGGTGGTTAACATGGTTTGATGTTCACCAGAAAAAAATATCGATATTGAGCGAGGCGATAGTCTTATTTGCAAATTTTTTTTTGAGTCACAATCGCCGATGGAGGCTTACTAACCCTCTGGGGAATATGGCATCAAATCATATGTATATGTAATGTTATGAACCGATTGTGCTTGTATAGACTATATAGGGACTATAAATAGAATATATGATATATTTCAGGGTTTGTTTTTTTTTACACGAACGGATTTTTAGCTCACCTCGACGAAGTCGAGATGAGCTTATGCTATACCCCCGGCGTCGGCGTCGGTGTCGGCGTCGGCGTCGGCGTTAGCGTCGGCGTCCCAGGTTAAAGTTTTAGGATCAAGTCCCATTCCCAAGTAACTATAAGCCCTACCTGGACCAAACTTGCATGGATGATGCATCTAGGGATGGACACTACCAAACTTGCTTCGGATGCTGGATCTGACCTAGATTTTTCAGATGAGTGACCAGGTTAAAGTTTTAGGAGCAGGTCCATTCCCAAGTAACTATAAGCCCTACCTGGATCAAACTTGCATGGATGATGCATCTAGGGATGGACACTACCACACTTGCTTCGGATGCTGGATCTGACCTAGATTTCCGGATGAGTGACCAGGTTAAAGTTTTAGGAGCAGGTCCCATTCCCAAGTAACTATAAGCCCTACCTGGATCAAACTTGCATGGATGATGCATCTAGGGATGGACACTACCACACTTGCTTCGGATGCTGGATCTGACCTAGATTTTCTGGATGAGTGACCAGGTTAAAGTTTTAGGAGCAGGTCCCATTCCCAAGTAACTATAAGCCCTACCTTGTCCAAACTTGCATGGATGATGCATCTAGGGATGGACACTACCACACTTGCTTCGGATGCTGGATCTGACCTAGATTTTCCAGATGAGTGACCAGGTTAAAGTTTTAGGAGCAGGTCCCATTCCCAAGTAACTATAAGCCCTACCTGGACCAAACTTGCATGGATGATGCATCTAGGGATGGACACTACCACACTTGCTTCGGATGCTGGATCTGACCTAGATTTTCTGGATGAGTGACCAGGTTAAAGTTTTAGGAGCAGGTCCCATTCCCAAGTAACTATAAGCCCTACCTTGTCCAAACTTGCATGGATGATGCATCTAGGGATGGACACTACCACACTTGCTACGGATGCTGGATCTGACCTAGATTTTCTGGATGAGTGACCAGATTAAATTTTTAGGAGCAGGTCCATTCCCAAGTAACTATAAGCCCTACCTTGACAAAACTTGCATGGATGATGCATCTAGGGATGGACATGGCCACACTTCCTTCGGATGCTGGATCTGACCTAGATTTTCTGGATGAGTGACCAGGTTAAAGTTTTAGGAGCAGGTCCATTCCCAAGTAACTATAAGCCTACCTGGACCAAACTTGCATGGATGATGCATCTAGGGATGGACACTACCACACTTGCTTCGGATGCTGGGTCTGACCTAGATTTTCCAGATGAGTGACCAGGTTTAGATTTAGGAGTAGTCTCGTTCCCAAGTAACTATAAGCCCTACCTGGACCAAACTTTCATGGATGATGCATCTAGGGATGTACACTAACCAACCTGCTTTGAATGCTGGATCTGACCTAGATTTTCCACATGAGTGAATTTTAGCCATATTTTAACCAAATTAGCATGGATGATGTATCTAGGGATGGACACTTCCAGACTTGTCTTGGATTCTGAATCTGACGTACATTTTCCAGATGAATGACCAGGGTAATTTTTTTGGAGTAGCTATATAATATTATGGCCTGTTATCATGTGGTTATGATTAGACTTGCATAGATGGTGCATCTAAGGATGAAAACTTCCAGACTTGCTTTGGATGTTGGAACTGACCAAAATTTTCTTGATTACTAAACAGGTCAAAAGTTTTTTGAGCAGGTCTATAATTAAATCAAACTTGCATGGATATTGATCTTGGGATGTACCCTAACTAGAAAAAAAATATGATGTGAAATTTGCCTTACATGTAGATAACATTCGTCGAGGTGAGCTTCGTAATCTTTGATTACCTATGTTTATAACACCAATTCTTCCACAATTCTGATCTAAGAAAACAATAGAAATTGCTACTCTTCAATAAAATGTGTAAGATCGACAAACTTTTCTATGTCCGTAAACTTAATTTTATTATTAGGTATGAAATATATATTGCATAAACTCTCTTGGTGTGTACGAAATAAATTTGATTCGTCGATGTGATGATCACATTTTTTTTTAAATAAAAAAAGATTCATATACTGTTTCACTAGTTGCGACTTGAAAAACAAAACACGTTCCTTTCTCTCTTTGTTTGCATAGATGCAAATAAAACATAAAAATTATAAACCTCTCTTGACATGATTTTGTTCAGGGCATGGAAATCTCTACTCTTATCCAGTTCTACGTATACTATACAAGTAATATTATCAGTACAAGGTTGAACTATTGCTAATACATATAAAATGCTACAAAAGAAGTTCAAACTTTTCCTATGACAGTCGATATATTTGGGGGGAAAAATCTTACCTAAAGTTATCAATATACCGATAATACCAAAGTGACTAATTATATTACTATTTTAAATAAAATCTGGCAAAAAATTAAGAAGTCATCTTCCCTTGCCATCTCAACGCTGCGAAGTATAATGCATAAGCTAGGTTGTTTATTTCATTGTCAATGATTTCTAAAAAAAGTACATATAATAGTGATACTTGAGAATATACATATATATGCGTCTAAACAATGCAGTTGACAATTCACCCTTAAATAAATGAACCACTTATATGTATAAAGTCACTATGTGAGGTACTTTGGATCCCCAAAAATAACAATAACCAAATTTGACAATTATTGTCAATAAAGACACTCGCTCCGTGACCGGGGGGGGGGGGGGGGTCGTGAGTTCGAATCTCGGCCGCGACTGACCTAAGTCGATAAAAAATGGGTAGCAACTGTTCTTTCACTATGCGCTCGGCACTTAGAAGTGAAAGTTGCGGGTCCTTTGGATGAGACCTTAAAAACCGAGGCCCCGTTTCACGGCAGGCTTTGGCACGATAAAGATCCCTCACTGCTCAATGGCCGAGTAAAGGTCAAAATTTGAAGCCCTTCACCGGTATATGGTGACGTCTCTATATGAGTGAAAAATTCTCGAATGGGACCTAAAACAATATACAATCATCAATCAATAAAGACATAAATAGTACTTAAGTTGATTTCAGCATAAACAGACACATAGAGTACTATACATTTTATGCATAGATAATAGATAATAATTCATCAAATCTGTACCAAAATTATCGAATTAATTCTTCTGGTTTCATACTTTAGGTCCTAGCTATAGACTAGGTCCTTAAATTGCGACTGCATATCTATTGATAACTTTTTGTATTAAAAACTCAATAATGTATTTTAACTTCTTATTTTAACTTTATTTGGAATATTTGCATTTAATATATTTTAGACTACTTTGTATTCTGGCTGAAGTCTATACATACCTACTGTGGTTCCGACAATGAAAACGACCCAAGGCCTGTAGTTCTAATAGTAGCGACTCATTGGGAGGAAGGAAGCAGACAGTTCAAAGTGAGCATATCTAAGGAAACTCTTGACATTTTATCAAACAAGTTATCTTAAATTTATCTTAACAATAAGATTCCTCGTTGTTTTGCGATTTTGGACATTAATCATGGATGATTTTGTGTAATAAGCTTGAAATTGTACTTGTGTTCGGAAAAAAAAAACTGGTAAATCTTAAGACGAGATATATAGACGGCTAATTAATTTCATCTGGAAAAGATAAAAAAAGAGTCAGTCTATATAAAAGAAAATTAAATTGACCGGTAACCAGGTTTTATTATTACAGGACAAGGATGAACTTATGGAGAGTCTACGAAATCAGCTTCCTAAGCGATCTAATTTATCACAGTACATCAGAAAAGATAGATTTCATTGTACACAGCTATCTTTACCTCTTTATGATTTAGAAAGAAGCTTTTACGACATCGCTTGTCATCAACGATGGAAAGAAAGTATTCCGAAAGAATGGTTTTTCTTTCAAATAGAAATCAACCAGACAAAACATTCAAAGCGAATTATTGACATCTCTAAAATAACAACAAAGGTTGCAGAGACTACTGCTGATTATCAGAAAAGCTCAAATGAATCATCAAAAGAGAAGCTAGATATGCTACGATACTACCATGATGCTGGGAAAGTTCTCTATTTCAACGAAGCTGGTCTCAGTGAACGCTTGATTATTGATATCCAATGGTTTATTGACGCCTTTAAACATATCATCACAGACAAACTACATTTCGAGGGTATACCTGGGAACGAGGAGGACTGGGATGAATATTATGTAAGTGGAAATTTGAGAAACAAACTTCTAGAAAAGATTTGGAAACGTAAGGACGAAGAACTACTTGAAAGACCGAAAAGAGAGAATGAGAAATACGAAATTTTTCTGGGCGCTTTTAAGCATGAAGAACGGTACCTTGAATATCATCAGGAGTCACTTCTCAATTTTATGCAAAGGCTTGGTTTACTGGTTGTTGGTAAAGAATCCCATTATGTTCCATGCATGAACCGAAAAGAAATGGAGTCAGTCGTCCCAGATCTTATCCGTCGATCGGAAAGTAAATCATCTGTTCTCATTTATCAATTTACATTTCTACCTTTTTTCTTCTTTTTTCGTCTTGTTGTCGCTTGTATGCAAGAAAAAAATTGGAAAGTGCTTAAAACGCACGACACACCATGCCTCTACAAAAACGCTACTTTATTTTCATTTGCTGGATACACTGTCGTTTTATCCGTCACAAAAGAATCTATACAACTTCAAATATTTCACCCTAAGCCAGGTTGTATTTTGGAAAGGGATAAAACTCAACTAATTCAAGAAAGGGTAGAAAATATATTAAAGGATTTTGCAGGAAAATTTCACAGAAAGCTGTTGTTTGCAAGAGGCTTTAGGTGTCGGTTGGACGATACACAACTACTTGCCATGGATATCAAAGGCCATTTCCTTTCAGAGGAAGATATTCCAAAAGATGATCAAGAAATGATTTGTCCTTTGCATTCAATCATTGATCAGCATTTCATCAATACAAAAGAGCTGACGAGATATTGGAAAATGTAGATGATCGCAAAATAATAACATTAAAAACATCTCCTCTATACCAATTCTTGGACGGAATGAGTGTCTCGTGTATTCTCCAAACTTTATAATAGCACGTATATATTTCCTATTTTTTTAAAATCAATTTTGGACAAGTTGCTATAAAGTTTTCAATATAACTACATGAGTAATCTCAAAGAGTTTGTTTAAGGATCGTGCAAAATCGTGTCGTTCAAGAGCTTCAAATTCGTTACATTGGGAAATAAATGATAAACTGACAAAAAACTGACAGACAAATTAAATCGATGATAGATTCAGTGAATTATTCGTATCTTTCTTTCAGAACTGAAGAGTTCACATTATTACCTTATAGCTAGGTATTTAAACACTTGTAAAATAGTCATAGCATACCTCTGCAACACTGTAGATATATTTAGTTCGAATGTTCATTCAACTAAGTGCTTTGAGCTTACCCTCGTTAACAAAACTTTTTTAACTTAAATCATGTTTATCTGAAATATGTTGTATAGAATGTCTGTTGGTGTCCGTGTACTGGGTACTTGTACACAAAAGATGTATTTTATGGTTTAAAACAATAGAACATAGTCTGGTTGTTAGAATGTCATCGTTTTATCAAACTTTATTTCAGAAGACGCCCAAGGGCAATGTGAATACATGTAAATGCAAACATATGACAAAGGCACGGAAGGAAAGTATCTTGTCTTCCAGGCCCGTAGGAAGCAATTTCAGTTTGAGGGGGGGGGGGGGAGGAGCACAGCCAAACATTTTCATTTTCAACTGGGGGCACTATCACCTACCAAAAATTCCTTGACAAGCAAAAAAAAAAAAAAAAAAAAGGGGGGGTCATCGGACGTTATTATTGAGGGGGCACAAGCATATAGTAGCTAAGTTTTCTATAGTATTCTATAATGTCGGCAAAATCATTGGGGGCACGCCCCCCCCCCGTGCCCCCCCGTTCCTACGGCCATGTCTTCTGATAAAAAAAAAATATATAAAAAAGATATGCTGCAAACGGAAGTCCACTTCGATGTTTTTCGTTCAAATGTAATCAATTAAAAATCATTTTATAGCAAGGCAAAGTTTGATGTATTTTGTTTTGTCTGTGTCAATTTACTTAAGGATGTAAAGTATATTTTCAACTTAGTCCAGTGTTATAAGAGCTTATCAAAAGTAAAAGTAGGCAAAATATAAGTATATACTGTATATTTACTATAAAATGTGATTCTTTTTCATGAAATATATACGAAGAAAATGGATGTAAATCATCAGGCTACGTAGTGTGTACATTCATGTACTTTCACACTTGAAATAAAATGATTTCAACTCTACTTTAATATGAGTTCCTTTTTATGAGATTTATAATTCATGTATGTCTCCTTGAATAATGCTTTCAATATTTTGGATTCGCTAATGCATGATCAACTCCAAAAAAAAAATGATTTACAAACATGGGCCATTTGGAATGCCATAGTAACCGACATTCTTTATTATGCTTATCATATTGATCTAGATTTATAGAAATGTTTTATCATTATGATTAAATCTATGCAGATACAACAGGGATACAAATCCACAACAGTAAAGTAGGTTTATGTTTATAAATCATGACTCACATGCTGCTACAATGGGCGATCAGAATGTTAGACAAGAAAACAGAGGAAAATTCTTTGAAAATCTTCTCAAAACCAGCGAAGCCATGAATTATACATGTTTTAATGTGAGAGCATCCTGAGGTAGTATTGATTCAAATTCCTTCGAATCAAAATCATCGGGGGTAGGGTGGGGTTACAATGGGCGATCAACTTTTTACATAGGAATATAGAGGAAGGAACTATAAAATTCTTTATTTCAAGACAGCAAAGCCACTATTGGTCATGTTAATGTGGAAGCATCCTTAACTAATTGTAGATTTGAATTTGTTCTAATAAGACGATAGGGCAGGGCCACAATGGCCGATGACAGTTTTACATTCTAGGAAAACACACATGTAACACAATTTAAAAATCCTCTTCTCAAGAAGAACAAAACCATATATGGTCATATTTGTATGAAAGCATCCTTAGGAAGTGTAGATCCAAGTTTGTTCAAATTGTCACTCCCAGGGTGAGGGTGGGGCCACATTAGGCAATTAAGGTTTTGAAAGTACACTGTAATATTTAAAAGAAATCTTTAAAAATCTTCATCCAGCAATGTCATGATTAGTCATATTGATGTGGAGTGTAGGTTCAAGTTTGTTCAAATCATGCCCCGGGGGAAGAGCGCGGGCAACAATAGAAGATCAAACGTGTACATTGTAGGAAATTTTCTTTAAAAATCTTCTAAACCTGCGATTAGCTTAAAAATATGTAGGCATCCTTAGTCAGTGTAGTTTGAACAAATCATGCCCTCCGAGATACTGAACTGATTTCCGTTTTTTCCTAGTCAATTTGCTTAAGTGAGCTATGTGGCCCATGGGCCTCTTCTTTTAGATTTTAAAACTAGATTTATACAGAAAATTAGAATTCATAGTACTAGTTACACTCCCACCTGCAAAGAAAACACATTTTAGCATAAATAATGCGTAGAATTTCTTATCAGAAAAAATTCTGTCTGGTCAAACTTATCTGTTTGTCTTTAGGCTCTAATTTGGGCCTATCTACTTATATTTCTCAGATTCGAGTCACGCTCCCAAAGTCACTGTCTTTCATTGCGCAATTGCGGATCAAGATATAGATAAGAGATAGAATGCTACAATGTGTTTCCGTTTCCTATGCAAATGACTCGTACTGTAATGACCAACCAAGTTCCCTGTAACATTTTCTTCTCCGCACAATTTTGGCTCTCAATCCAAGACTAGGAACAAATGAAACTGTAGCTTTCTAGACAGACTTTAAAATCGCGACTTTTGTCAGAGTTTGTGATGAGGAACGATGTCACTAAATATTGACATTGTAAAGATTCATTATCAAATTTTTACCTGTAAAAAAAAATGAACCTTCTTCATTTTTTCGGGTTTAAAAGGATTTCAGACAAAAGTAGACACCTTCAGACGGAAAATGACGCTGATATTAAGACATCTCAATATTCCGACAGTTTTCCTTTTTATATATATTTGCACGAATACATGTAAACTAATTTTAAGACATTTTAGGAGTTAGGTGATAGGGTTGTGCCCCCAGGCCCCTTAAATCCGCCAATAAGAATATACACTATAAAACATTAGTTTTAAAGATATAAAACTGTATGCCCTCAAGATCTCCTTATTGTACAGTTTCACTGTAATGATTAGTTATTTTTATACACTAATTCATATTGTAAAACAAATCTGAACAAAACTTCGTCTATATATATACAAGTCAAACTGAAAAAAGAACCTGTTCCAACGTTGTCAGGAGTCCTGTTAGATCAGGTCTGTCATTACATGGGATTTTTAAACTCTAGTTAAAGAGAATTTATTAACGATTAAGAAATAATCATTGTAGTCCATCAATTAAAAATGTTAATTATTAGATCACTTTAACAAAAGAATTTGCATGCAATATTTTTAATGGGTAATCCAAAAAGACTCATTGAGGCTTTCATGGTCTTCTTCTTGTAATTAATGATCGAAATGAATTAACATAAGACAAAAATACCCGGCTCGATAATTTGTACCGTAGACCAAAAAAGGGAAATGGGTTGAGTTACACAGTATATATAACCAGAGCTTCATGTCGAAGCACCTGTTGTTACGAAGATTGATTTTTTATGAGTTCCTTTAGTTGCACTGCTGTCGTATGTACTGTTTTTTTTATGTATTACCAAAAATGAATACATTCATTTCATAATTCAACATCTTTGATTTTTCCATGTGTCAAGCATAATTCATTAATCCATTGGACAGAGATCACCTCCTCCTTTTTCCCCGATTCAAATCCTATTTATGAATGAAATCAAATGACCAGAATGTCCAGTTTGCTTATTTCTCATGATTTTGAGCAATTTATGTCTTTCTGAATCAATTGATACAGATATTTTATGGGTATTGGTATTGAAAGGACAGTCTATTGATACTTTAGAGGATTTTATCATACTCAGATGAATCTTTTGACGCTTGTTTTGAAAAGCAATCTGAGAACCACTATATCAATATAAACTAAACTGGGCGCTAAACACGGATGCTTGAGGACAGGAACACTCCCTGTCGACCCCCCTTCCGTTTTGATTTTTTTCTGATAAATTATCTTACCACCCCGCTCTTTATATAAGGATTTTGTCACAAATGTGGCATTGAAAGATAATTTAGGAGAAAAAAGTTGGAACGGTCCGGGGGCTAACCGGGAGGGGGGGGGGGTCGGGGGCTTGTCAAACACCTGCATTAATTTGATAAAACAGAATTAACTGTAATTATTATGGATAATAAACCACAACTATCAAAAAAAATATTTTTAAATTCATTTCTTTGTTATAGTTTCCTAACTTTAACCCCCCCCCCCCCCATTTCCAGAAGTATAGATAGCTATAATTAATTTCAACGTTCTGTATATATAGGAAATATTTGTCTAAGTATGATATATAGTAATAAAATGCAAATGAATGTCCGTGAACCAATTTTTTAGTTTGTATTTTCCTTTCTATATGAAATATTTTATATATAATTAGACAGTCAGACAAGGGCAATGATGAAGGAAAGAAAAGAGAATCAAGCAGAGGATATATACTTTGGTTAAAAGAATTAGGTTTTAAATTGAACTTTTTATTTCATATGTATCTTCCTGGGCCTCGGATTATCAACAAAATATCTTGTATCTTCTATCTTTTATAGAAAAAAAAAAACAAAAAACAAAAAAAAAAAAAAAAAAAAAACAGTTAAGAGCTTGTAAACACGTAAACACGACATTCGACAATTTGTTGTTTATAAAATATCTTTAATTTTAAACACAATACTATAACAACATCTACATTAAAGATTAGAAAGAAGCAATCCAATTGTCAATTTCACTTGAAACATATCTATCAAAATCTCCTTCATTCAGTCCTGTGTCTACATCAGTTCCCAAATCATGCGGGTTTATGATGTGACATTTTACATGTCTTTTAAAATCTAAAATTTGTTTGTTTGTTTGTATGTTGTTTAACGTCCCTCTCGAGAATTTTTCACTCATATGGAGACGCCACCACTTGCCGGTGGAGAGCTGCAAATTTTGTCCTATACTCGGCACGTACGGCCATTGAGCAGTGAGGGATCTTTTTCGTGCCAGCACCTACTGCGACACGGGACCTCGGTTTGTATGGTCTCATCCGAAGGACCGGTCTCCACGTCCCACAGTGGGATTCGAACCCGCGACGTAAGGATCAACTCCTTACTCCGCGACTCTAGAGCAGACGCTCTAACCACTGCGCCACGCGGGCGACAAAATCTGAAATAGAAATACATGTATTATAAATTGAACTGCATTCTAAATTTAGAAGTTTCATTTACTGCCCACTTAATAAAATATTTAACTAGATAGATGAAATATTCCAATTATTTTTTTTTTTTGGAGAAATTAATACTCTTGTTTACTATTTATAATAAATGTACAGGTACTAACTTTTCTTTCCCCACCATTTCTGTAACTCCATCACTCCCATAACCATCCACGAAAATCCAGGAAACATTTTCTGAATGCTGTAGAAAAAAGAATATCATGGATTTGAAAAACGGGAAACACAGAGGCATCTAAAACTCGTTAGATACTCTTTCAAAACTGTTAACGTAAATTGCTTTGTCTTTTACTAAAATCAAAATTTATATTACAATCATTCTAGCTTAACAAAAGTTGGTATTGCTACTTACTTTATATGGATATGCTGTCTGTCTTGAAATATTATATTCCAGTCGATGCTAGTATTTCACAGATAAAATCTATGAGAAACTTTTGGCAGGAAAATCGCCGATATTCTCAGAGAAATACTTTTCTTTGTTTAGAAGTAACCACAAACTACTGCCAGTAGAGTGTGACGTGTAAATCATTATGACGTCACAATGATAATGAAAACGAGATTGATATTAACATCCCCTTTTACAAATGGAACAATGCAATTTTCAGTCAGATTGGTGGTGGTTCTAAGATACATTCGTGGGGTTCTAAGATACATTCGTGTATCTAGCCGGGTGAATGGGGCCGGGGGGGGGGGGGTCAGGTGACTTTAATTGGAACCCCACTCTTCCTCGGATTTTTTAAGTTTTAGAATTTAAGAAGAAAAATACTGTAATAAAATTTAACCTTGAAAACCCCTTAAACAAACAAACCTCTTTTAAGTAGAGATATTTATATGATTGTATGTATATATACAGTATATATTCAATTCAATTCAATTCAATTAGTTTATTTACCAGTTAAGGGCCCTCTTGGGACAAAAGAAAGTACATCGTAAATTAACATTTATATATAATCATATACATGTATAATACAATATACATACACGCAAGAGAGAAAGAGTTGCATGGTTGATAGGAGAAGGACATAAAAAAAAGGAATAAACCAGATCGTTTTTATACATATACATAAATTCACATAAATACACATATACATGTATATTAAAGGAAAGGCGACATATCCCCCCCCCCCTCCCCCCGTCCAAAAAATTTCCTGGACGCGCTCGTGAAGATATTTAGGACTCAAAAGGAAAAAAAATGCCCCAAATAATTATTCACTCTATTCATCCACCCCAACGTTTTGTTTATTTAGGAACTAATTAATCATAATATTTATTTTTTTCCCTTCTCTTTGTTTTCAAGATTATAAGAAAATAATGAAGTGTTGTATACTTCTTACACAACTCAACTAAGTTCTTATAAATTTCTTATATTTTGTTTATTTGGTACTCATATTGAATGAATACCATAGAAAATCACAAATACATTCCGGAATCGATAATTCTCTCGAGATCGGTCCTTTAATTCTTACGCATTTGTCACTTCTTGTGCTTATGCAACCGCGATTTTTGACTCTTCGGAACGTGTTTCTTAGCATTCAAGGCCCAGTTCAAAGTTTTACAGGTAATTATACTGTAAAAACATTACGCAAATGAGTCTTATATATTCTGGTGACACTATTCCGTCATACAGACTTGAATAACGAAGCAATTCTTATTTTTAACCACAGCATTTTGTGTGTCATCTTGCACAGCTTTTTTTTTTTTTTTTTTTTTTGCATAAAGTTATTATCTCCTAGGTCTTGTAAATTAGTTGATACACCGTGATCTTTATGTCGACAAGTTTTACAAAATGGAAATCCTTTTTATCCCTTTCAATTATTATAGTTATGCCTACGCATCCTTATGATGATGAACATGTATAAATTAATATATTTCTTATAAATAAATAATCCTTTTTTTAAACATAAACAGTAAACATGCCCAAAAGAAAGGCATCTTCAGATGATGGAAAATTACAGAGTAAAGTATCCAAGAAAAGGAAATCTACAGAATCTGATGAAGAAGAATCTAAAGGCAGCAAGCAGAAAAAATCTCACCCCAAACTGATAGACCCAGCAACAAACACAGAAACTGTAAGTAGTCTATAGCTACTTAAAGTAGAATATTTTTCCCTAATGTACAACTGACATGTATGATATTTTAATAAAATCTTTATTAGTATTTAATGAATTAATTGTACTGTATTTAATAACTGTTCAAGAAATTTAAAAGTTTCTATACACATTCTTTGAACAGAAAATGCCTTTGTTGGGCAAATATTGGTCATTGAGACAAGTAGGTACTGCTATACAGTATACTACTATATTGTTTGTGTTTTTCCCATTACATATTAGGGGTGCAACGATACACTAACCTCACGATACAATATGTATCACGGTATTCAGTTCACGATACGATATGTATCAGGATACATGACAAGGTTAAAAAGTCTTTCAAGTTTGTCATCATATTTTTTTTAACTTGACAGGTTTATATAAAATGTTCATATTTTTTTAATAATAATTAAAATAAAATTTTGTTAACTTGAATTGGATTGTTAGGAAGATCTTTGAGTTTTGACAATATTCTAAACCAATGATGAACATTTACAGGGAACTATGGGAACCTTTCCTAATAATCTTCCTTTTAAAGTGGAATGAAAAAGGAAGACATTCATTCTTTTATTCCTTTTATTTACGTAGAAAACCAGTTGTCATATTTCTCGTGTTAACACGTTTTAGTCAACAAGACAGTGAATTTTCATTGAAATACACACGTGATGAAATATCATGCATTACCAAAGAATACGTTTAGATCTAAAGGGTTTATCATTTGTCTTAACATCTATAACTTATAATTACATTAAGTCCTTCTCCGTGTTAAATTTGAGGTCTGTAAGATGCTGGAGATGAGTCATGATCGTGTATTACCAAAGAATACGTTTAGATCTAAAGGGTTTATAATTTGTCTAAAAATCTATAACTTATAATCATATGAAGTCCTTCTCCATGTTAAATCTGAGGTCTGTAAGATGCTGGAGATGAATTAATGCGGTATCCAGCGATCTCACATTTTGCGCGGAAGCCATTTTGAAATTGTAAAAAAAGGAAACAAAACAGACGATTCAGATAATTCTGGACCGATTGAACTGAACCGCGATATCATTTTAGCGTATCGTGAATTGAAACGTGGAAAAATATACCGCGATATACCGTCAAACGGTTTATCGTTGCACCCTTATTACATATTATGGATTTTGTCTGGTCAATGATTGCATTAAATCCATTAGATAAATGCAGTTCCATATTTCTCCTATGCACCATGTTACATTGTTCTACTATTGTATGGGCCAATACAACATTCAGCCTGGACATAATGGAAATATACAGTTACATGATATGTTTTCTGAGTTGAATTTTTATGTTTCTTATGATAAAGAAATGTTGAATAAAGGCATTTTCCTATAAAACTTCATTAAATGACCTTTTTTTATCATCAGATAGGGGAAATTAAATACACAGCAAAGGAGCCAACAAGAAACAAGAAAGGAGAATTAGTTTTTCCAGATTTTCCAGAATTCCGTCCAAATATGTCACCCAAAGAAGTTCTGCAGGCTGGCAGTTTTGGCGGAACTTACTTCCGTCCAATCAAATCATCTGTTACAGGTGAGAAGCTAAAGTATTTTAAGTATTGAAAAAGTTTATACCATGCACAACAGGCATGTGAGTTCATAAAAAATAAATTCACAATGAACTGATTAATGTTGTTAAAACTGAACACCAGTATTAAAATTTACAAGTCTTAAAGATGAAAAATACTGTAGATTCCTAATTATAAGCAAGGAATCAATTATCATGTAATTATGCGAGAAGCAAAACTCAAGAAATAGAATTACTCACTTTTATATTTATTTTGCTGAAATCAATGTAAAATCTCTTGCGATTTGATGTCAAAGAGCCATTTCGTGAAAATAAGTACTCGCCAAAAATATGGAATCAACAGTAGCTCCAGTCTATAATTATAAGTTTGGCTTTGTTAGTGAAAAATTTTGTGGAAAAAATAAATTGCATCTAGAGCATTTAGCATGTGATATTTGAGGAATGTTTTTAAGTTTTGTGTGAGTTATTGGTGTGTAAATCACACAGACTTGTCATGTAGGCATATTTCATGAAGCGCGCTAGCGCTTCCATGGCCGTAGGAACCGGGGGGGGCACGGGGGTCCGTGCCCCCCAATACTTTTGCCGATATATAGAATACTATAGAAAACTTAGCTGCTATATGCTTGTGCCCCCTCATTAATAACGTTTGATGAGCTTTTTTTTTCTTTTTTTTTTTTTTTTTTTTGCTTGTCAGGGAATTTTGGTAGTTGATAGTGCCCCCTCAACTGAAAATGTATGGTTGTGCCCCCTCAAAGTGAAATTGCTTCCTACGGGCCTGGCTTCATGAATTATATGTCTACATGCAAGTCTGTGTGATTTACACACCAATAATTCACACTAAGCTTAAAAACATTCCTTATATTTACATTTTGCCTGTTTAAATGCACCAAAAATATACTCAATGTTTGAAATTCTCGCTGCCCTATATTGTCATATTTTTATTAACGTCTCTGTAGCCTCATTGTGATGTCACTTTAGCGCGAGTTCCTCCATGTATATTTCTACGTGTGAGTATACACAAAAATGGTTTTCAAATCAATTTCACAGTTGGCTTAGTAGAAAAAACACAGCAAATGTAAATATTGACATTTATGCTCTCTTTCGAAGAAGGGAGGGCATATTGCTTTACTGCTGTCTGTCGGTCCACCAACAGTTTCTGTTCGACATTTTCTTTGCAGAGGTTGCACATACTGAAATGAAATTTGGTATACAGTTTAATCATAAGAATATCTAGGCCAAGTTCTGTGTTGGGTACAATTGATCCATTTTTGACAAAGTTATGTCCCTTGGACTTGGAAAATTCCAATTATGGGGGGAGCATAAGTGTTTTACAAACATCTCTTGTTGATGTAGATTCCTTATAAACATATTTTTTTCTCTTTCCAAGAATTGATAGGTCATCAAAAGATGATTGAAAAGACACTGTCAGACAGTCTTTTGGATTCTTTAATTCAAGGTGCTTAAAATGTACTCAAACGCTAAAACCTTAACAAGTTAGACTTTGTCATTTGGTGCCATAATGCACTTGTGGCTAGTGATGAGATGAACTGTGATAGTTGTCATATTGAGGCCTTTGAGAACATTGTATACAACAAGAAATGACAACAACAAAAAAGAGCCAATAGTCGACTTGAAACATGCAAACTCATGACTGATTTCTTTTTCTGCAGGTAAACAGTATAAAGATGAGGCTTTCAAAGAACTCCCCAAAGACTGGACAGAGGGTCTTAACATTAAAAAACAGGTTAATGAATACAAACAGCAATATACTTTTAATTAAAATACATGACCATAGGAAATTATTTTTATGAATTTAATAAGTTCAAAAGTGGATGCCAGAAATTTAGAATAAAAGCTTAGACAAGTTAAAGGAAAATCAATGATTTTGTTTTTAATATCTTTCTAATATAGATACAGTTTTGAAATACAGTATCTCGAACACTGTTATCTCGAATACCATGGATATTTTGAAGTGATTTAGAGGTCCCAAACACTTATTCTTTAAGTATTGTACCCAGAATATGTCAAATCCACCGATATCTCAAAGTGTTTTCTCAGTCCGACTGAGTTTGAGATAACGAGGTTTGACTGTAGTGCATATCTGGACTGAGAACTATTACTTAAGTGTATCACATCACAGGCGACCTCTTCATCTTACAACGAGTCAGTAAATACTTGGTATCGTTGATGACAGGTAACCTCTTCATCTTACAATGAGTCAGTAAATACTTGGTATCCTTTATGACAGGTAACCTCTTCATCTTACAATGAGTCAGTGAATACATACAAGGTGAAGTGTGGGGGAAGCCTGGAGATGTGGGAGGAGAGTGGGTGGATCCACAAACAAGACCCCTATGGGTGGTTCCAGTGGTACTGCAGGTAAATATACACTGACTTGTACAAGTGGTTCTAGTGGTACTGCAGGTAAGTATACAGTGACTTGTACAGATGGTTCCAGTGGTACTGCAGGTAAGTATACAGTGATGTGCCACAATTAAAAAAAACTTCTTAAGGTTTTTGACCAGATATGAACAATGCATGAAATGAAGATTTTTACCTTTATGAGGTATAAAATATATTGAATTTTTAATAGACCAACAATTATTACATTTGAACTGGTTGTGGCAAATATTGCAAAGTCTTTTTCAATATTTAAAGCTTGAAACTTAAAAATAAATCAATAAATAAAACAAGTTTTAAACCAGTATTATTAAAGAAAACAATTTCCGCTGTAGATTCTATCAAGGAAGGAGGACCCTTGATGATGAGCGACAGGTGGGGAGATGGTTGAGGTGTGCAGGACCCACAGGAAGATGGAAAAACAACCTCATCTCCAAGTGTTACCGCAGTGGAGCACGATATAATGACCCCAACATCTCCCCCGTGGTCAGACAGACCCTACAACACTGGGGGTACAGGCTAACGGAGGAGGACTACCTGGCCAAGGAGAAACAGCTTAAGAGAAAGAAAGTGGTTTAGATAGCCTTTGAAAGATTTCTGGTCATTCAAAGCAGTTATTTTGGTATGGTAAAAGTATGAAAAGGTCTGTAAGAAGAAGATAAATGGTGTGGTACAGAAAAAATCATAAGCCAGAAAGATTTGTCCAGTACAACAAATGCATAATGAATATGAAACTAGGACAGAGATGGACACAGGTTGAGATGAGATTATCTAGAGAACTTACAAACAATTCTGTCATTTTTAAACAGTACTGAATTCCTTAAAGTATTTTTTTCTGTGAAGTATTCTGTCGTAAAAAAAAGTATGTTTTGGAATCATTGAAGGATGTGGATAAGTAACAGACATAATTCCACTTAAAACATTGCTTTTAACTATTATCATTACTTTGCATATAATGTGTTTCCGCATGAGAAAATGAATGTACAAATAAGTATAGTTATGTTATTGCCATTCATTTTAGTCTGTAGTTTGATATTTTTATGTAACTACATAATCAGTGAGAATTGTTGGCTTGAAAAGCTATAAAATCCCACATTAGTATTAGAATTCAATTTTGTTTTTAAACATTCAATGTATTTTACATTTTACTAGATGAGTGATTGTAAAGTGTCATACCCATGTTTACTTAGATTAGTATTTTTAAAAGCATAATTGTTATATGTTTTTAAAACAATATTACCTCAAAATTGTCATTTTTTTAAAGCATTCATATGTTAAATAAATATATGCAGCCACTATATATTATTTTTATTGAATATTTGCTTTATTCTATGTATTCATGTAAAGCAGAATTAATTCAAAAACTTCTATATGAAAAGAAGAAGTCTCTTGCTGTGACCCTCAAAATGAAGCCAAAAAAATCTTCAGTTTCTCAGGCGTAAAAATTTCAAAATTCAATGATGGAGATAGTTTTTTTTTCTTTTTTAGCAGTTATCTCTTATGTCTGTCAATTATCAAATTATTGATATCAAATGGTTCTTATTTTTTCCCCTTGCATTCATTACAACATGTTCCAACTTTAAATAATGTTATTCCAACCATATGTATAAAATTTAATTCATAAAATACCATATTTTCAAGAAATATATTTAGCATAGAATAAAAAACATCTATTAGCATGTATGAAAAGGAGAATAGTTAAATTTTCTTTCAGTACATAAAAAATGGAGAACTGAGTTATTTCCCTTTTCAATATACGTAAACATTGATCAGTGAGGCAGGATTTGACCTTATGAGACGGTGTATTCATACCCCCTAGGGTAATCACTCTGTCTGTCTGTCTGTCATTCTTCTATCCACAAATTTTCTGTTTTTTGCTAGTAACTTTTTTTTAGGGTTGACCAATTAAGTTCAAATTTGGTATGTTGGTTGAAAAGGCAGTAAGACATATTTTGATGCTAAGTTTGGTTCTCTGTGTCATCCGGTTTGGAGCTGGGGTGGTGGGGTAGATTCCTTAACTTTATATAAGAGTGAATGGGCAAAGAGAGATAACTGCTGAGGATGTACCTACATGTATTGTAAACTATGAAAGGCTGCAGTGAGTCTCTTGGGATTAATTTACTTTCCTCTTGAAGAAAATCCAAAGCATTTATCTTTATCTGTCACATTGAGATTAATTAACACCTCTGTCTGCAAATAAAGTTTATTTTGAAGTTAAGGTCAATTCTGAATGAATTTCTGAAATGTTGATTTAAATAATGTTCATACTTTATTTTGGTAAAATACACAATGAATTATGATTTTATTGAATTCTAAAGACAAGATATAGATAAAAATATCTTTTTTTATAATTTTTTTTCTTTTCCTTTTTTTTTTCCTTATGTAAATTCAAGAATACTATTTATTTTAACAGGTATTCAGATTATAACCTCATTCTATCATTGCTGAAAAAGTTCTTATTGTAAACTTAAGAAGAACAGGTTGAGGGAGCAGTATAATTAATCCCCTGGAATTGATTATCTTGCTGGTTGCAGAAAATTGTATAGGGTTATCTTTCTGTCCTTTTATGATTAATTAACACCTTTGTCTGCAACTGATGTTTGTTTAGAAGTTAAGGTCAAGCCTGGGTGATATTTACATTCACTGAAGGCTGGTATTTTAGAAAACACTTGCTTCATTCTTCTTTGGATATACATTTGATTTGAGTTATTATAAATATGATGTTTTTTACTGCCTTATGTAAATACAAGGACACTATTTACAGGTTGTTGGATATTTAGCAGTTGCTGTTGCTCATTCTTCTTTATTTTTAATATTTTGTAATTAAGTAAAATTCTCATCCCCTAATCTGTACCCTTATA
The DNA here is from genome assembly GCF_033153115.1 of Saccostrea echinata. NCBI lineage: Eukaryota > Metazoa > Mollusca > Bivalvia > Ostreida > Ostreidae > Saccostrea > Saccostrea echinata. The sequence continues at coordinate 1,921,884 of NW_026889793.1, forward strand.
TTTCTACCTCTCGGCGGGGCCCTTGCTGACTGGTCAGATTTCTAGTTTTCATTCCTTCATTTTTGGACATATCTCGAAATACAAGACCCAATAGAGTCTAGCATATCTGTTTTCATAATTGGATATTTTACCAGAAAAAGACATAACGGCAAACTAATAAGAAAAGTTAACAAAAAAAGTTGATGACTTCAGCATTTCTGTTTTCAACTTCCCTTATTATTTTATGTCGCCACATACCATTTTCACCTGCATATAGAGTTTATGTCTTCTAGTTGATTGGATACGAAAAGCATGTTCTACGTACGAAGAATTTCTAAAACAAGGCAAGCTATTGACAAATCAGTTGACGATAACAAGACTATGAAGAATCTCGTGTAAGTTAACATTTCGCAAATTCTATGGTCGATATAATGGCCTTGTTAGCAAATAAATCTATCGTTGAGTCGAATGTTGACTGGCGTTTTTCATAGAAATGGTTACGTAGTAATTTACGCACTGAATGGTCTAGAGATTTTTCCGTTTTCCCGATCATGACAGGGATCACACAGGCGGGTGACCAGTCAACAGGGATGCTTATTCCTCCATAGCACCTCATTCCAATAATGATGTTTTTAGGGAGGGGTCTGTGTTTGCTCTGCTCCCAATTTGTTTTCTTCCAATGGACTTTTTTCGTTATTTTCATGTTTCATTTTAAATACCCTTATGCTTATTAGGCCCCTGCCATTAAAAACAGAGGGCACTTACAGGTTTTCTCTTCGTATGTGAATCTTTCTGTCAGTTTTTCCCATTTAGTTTTCTGACCTCCTTTCCTACATGCTTATAGATATTGAGCGTATTAATTTTTTAATGGGGGTTTTGAGGTTTCCTTGTTGAGATGCAGTTAAATTGTGTTCCATTCCATCCGTTTTATCAAGCATATGTAAAAACGGAACCCGTTTTGTATTTACACGCATAGGCAACCATTGACGGCCAGAAACAGACTAGATGGCAAACGGGGAAAACTGGTGACACTAGAGAGACAGCTGGCTGCCAGAAATAAACTGTTGACGAGTGAAAAGGGGAAAGCCTCCTTTCACTACTGGACTTATTATCCCCTGATATTCTGATTTTTCTCTGAAAATCTCTGTCAACCATTGTACTTTCACTGTACATTACTGTACTTACCTCTGTATTTCACAGTACATAACAGTACAACACTGTACAGAAGCACAGCATTTCACAGCACCTCCCTGTACTTCACAGTACACTTCCTCTGTACATCACAGTACCCCACAATACTCCACAGTACGCAGCCACTGCTTACCACTGTACGTCACAGATATTAGCTGTACAGATAACTGATCTTCACAGTACATTGCTGTTATTCCCTGAACCCTCATACTGTACATCACAGTACATCAAAACATTCTACAGTTTATTCAGTAAATACCAATGTACAACCAATTTTACTCTGTCCTACTCTGAAAGCTTTGTATCCTAGGAAATTTATTTAATATTTTTTTTTAAAAATCTTATTTTATTTCATGGTTCCTTTTGGATACATGTATTTCTGAGAGATTAATTTTCAAAATGGATAGAGCGCCCTTGATTCTAGATATAACTGAAAATGTTTTATTTAAATGTTCTATTTTCTTTTTAATACTTTTGTTCAAGTATTTTAAATGAGTTTCCATTTAACATCTGAGAAATGAGTAAACGGACATTTTAAAGAGTTAAAGAGTTTTACAATTCTTTTAAATTTATAGTTAATTAATTATATTAATCTTTTCTCCACACAGTATTGCATGTTTTTAATTCTACATAATTGTGTACACTGAAAAGCTGATTAAAGCCAATGTTATGATTTAGATTTCTGATTTTCAATTAATTCAACTTTTCATTTTCCTTGAATTATCTTTCATGTACAGCGTACATCTACTGATAATTTTCTCTTTATATTCATATTATGAAAACAACTAGAATTAATTAATCGTACTGATAACCCCCCCCCCCCATTTTTCTCGACAAAATGAGAGAAATTATTGAAAATGTACCGTCTTTACTGCAATATGTCGATAATTATTGACCTTAAGTTATATTGCCGGTATTGAACTCCAGAACAGTGCTGATTATCTTGGTTTGTGATGATAAACGTAATAAAATATAAATAATTTTATTAATAACATAGTTGCCGATTAATTCGATATAAAATACAAGGTATTAATCTTGCGAATCAAGTTTTAACTTAAGTGAATATATGGAACCGTTGCTTTTTACCTCTTTCCAAGTTCAACCTTTAAATCAATCAATACAGGCCCGTAGGAAGCAATTTCACATCGAGGGGGCACAACCATACATTTTCAGTTGGGGGGGGGGGGCACTATGAACTACCAAAATTCCTTGACAAGCTAAAAAAAGGTCATCAGACATTATTATTGAGTGGGCGCAAGCATCTAGCAGCTATGTTTTCTATAGTATTGTATATATCGGCAAAATTATTGGGGGGGGGGGGCGCCCCCGTGCCCCCCGGTTCTCACGGCCACGTAATAAATTTAATTCAAGAATTAATTATCATTTTATTCTATTCAATACAATGGGTACGTATATCCGTATACATGTAGCTTGCTTTATTTCCTTTTACCATTGATTAGAAAAACATGTTTTTAAATATTTCTCAACAAGACAAGCGCCTCTGAATTTTTTTTCTCTATGTACAATTTGGTTTAAAATTAAGGAGTAATTGTACATGTAATTCAAAATATCCCTGCTAACCGCTTTTGAGGATTTCTGGTATCCTCAGACAGATTTCTGAAATGGGTAAGAATAATGATCGTATGACATTTGTTACAGCTGATGTGGAAACACACCTCCCGCCAACCGCAACCCCTCTTTCCACCCCCACCCTTTACGAAAAAACACTAGACACTTGGTATCAATACTTCATAATAAACGAGGTCCTTACTAAACTTCCTTGCTGATCGAAAATAGATCGTGAATTTTTAAATACTATATCAAACAATTGTGTCCTAATTAGGCTCTAAACCATTACATATAAGAAAACTTAAAATATGAATAGAATTCCCCGATTTAAATAAAAAAAAAACCCCTAAATATCTGGTATGCATCAAAGGGATCCAATTTTATGTGTCGTTTTACTTTAAATTTCTTTGACCACTTGGCACAAACGTATTCATCATAACGTTTTGTCTCAGTTTCATAGATCTCAATCACTGGCCCAAAAGATAATCAGCGCAAAGTTTTACCGTCATCTCTCTCTCTCTCTCTCTTTCTCTCTCTCTCTCTCTCTCTCATGTACATATAAAGACAGAGGCTGTGACATCAGTGTAAAAATAAAGTTTTACATGTATATGCAGTGCGTATAATTCCGACTGAAATTTGATTTTTTTTTTTATTTCTTCTGAACTTTTTGCATGTGATTTATTTTCAAATTATGAATTTATTGAATTATTTAAATAATAATTGCAAGTTCACATAATGTACCCCATGAACATAAGAACAAGGTGTGTATTTAAACTATACTTATGAAAAAAAGACTTAATTAGACTCTGTTACACCACCCTTTTTGTTGCTTGATATTGCCCACCCAAACTAAAAATGTATGGACATTCCCTGTCAAACCAAGTAAACAGGTCTTTCGCGGGACTGCACTTGTTTTATTCTATTAAAGTTTATATTCACACTTAAAGTTCGTTTTCTTTTAATATATGTTTATAGATCTATAATTAATGTAGTTCGGACGACATCACAATAACTTATTATTGTGCGATCTATAACTTTTCAGTCCTGTAAAATGCGCATCGCACACTAAACCGATCTACCAGAAAACAGGGGGGAAGGATGCTAATATCATAGTGTAAAATTGACCCTCTGATATATTTTCTATTTTTAATATAAATTTAGTATAAATTTATTATCAATTTCAAATTATTTTTATTTCATTAATTTTTATTTACCAGTTGGTATTTTTATTTACTGCAATAAAATTCATGGCTTTGGATTTAGAAGAAATAATAACTTGAGGCCCTTTGTCAGTTTTCTTGAGAAAAGTTGTGAAATCAATTAGTGTCATCCTTTCGTGTAAAATCTGTGCTTTTCTTAGTTTTCCGCAAATGGAACTTTGTTTTCTTAATTACTTAAAATCTATTTTGCCGTAAAGCCCTATTGTTAATCTTCCGTTTGATGTCGAGTATGAGTCCTTTTAGATTAACGCCCTTTTGTAACAATTAGTGGCAAGAATAACTCAACACCTGGACAGGGGACGCGATCGGGTTTTTGTCCGATCACTTTTGCGACGGACATTCACGAATAAACAGCTTTAATTTTAAGACTGTCTCCTGTCCTGTTTTTCAGGTTTAGAAATCTTAGTTATCACTACAGTCCCCAAAACACGGTGATAAGTTGGTGCAGACATCCTAATAGTCCCGGATGAAAGAGAATAGACCACAGAACTACAACCTGAGGCCGCGGAGCCCAAGCTTCATTAATACATCGAAGTCATCAGAGACAGAACAAGAACCTACCAACACAGAGTCTACTGTCGCTGAGTCCCAGCATCAACAGACAACTACGTCAGACAACGCTGCTGGAATTCTTATTGAAACAGGGGCATATCATTCAACAGAGGAAGCAGATGATCAGCAAGTGAGTGATGACCTACCTTTAACACCATCATCAACTCAACCTTCTGAGGAATCACATGACCATCATCAAGACATCATAACAGAATCTTCCGAGGAATCTCAGAATCCTCATCACAGTGTTGAACAATTCAACAACAGCATACAAGCTGACATTCCTGAAGAAAATATAACTCCTCTTCAACCTACCATTATGACGACCTCTCAGCCAAACAAGTTTAACGGAAGTGAGTCACCATGCATTTGGCTATCAAAATTAACTGCATGGCAGAAATTTAACAAACTCACAGACAATGCAGTGCTGGAATACATTCCCTGCTTGCTGGACGGAAGTGCAGGAACCTGGTTCCAGACCCTAAACCCCGCTCAATACCAGACTTTGCAAGGATTTAAAGACCTTCTAAGTGAGAGATACAAGCCAGCATCATACAAGATGGCCATGCTTGGCATTAAGCAAGAATCTGGAGAAACTTGCGAGAAATACCTTGAAAGAGCTGAGCGCCTTGCCCTGGCACACCATGATCTTGATGAGGCCTACAAGGTGCAATTCATTGCAAACGGCTTGATTAGCAACATCAGAGGAAGAGTTCTTGCCAGAGAACCCCAAACATTTCAAGCTCTTCGCAGAGACATTTCCTTAGTTCAATTAGAACTTGGTTGTGATCAACAGGTGTCATTTGTGACGAACAATTCATCATTTGATTTAAGTGAATTGACAAAATCAATTAACTCACATATTGAACAAACAGTCACTGCACAAATCAGTGCGTTAGCTGATCAACTCCATGAAAGACCTAGGTATTCCTACCGAGAGGAATGCCCAGCAGTTAACCATTCACATTCTTGTTGTGATCACCACAGAGATCCACCTCGCTGTGACCATTATTGGGATCATTCCAGAGAACGGCACCATGGTCACGACACACGCTACAGGGATCATTCGAGAGAACGTCAACACAGTCAGGACTCTCGTTACAGAGATCAGTCTAGAGACCGCACACATTACCGTGACAGTTCCAGAGAGCGTGAGCCAAGTCAACAGTACCACAACGAGGACAGGTCCAGAAAGTCCAGACATCACGACTCCCAAGGATCGAGGAACTGGAACCGACGTGACCAGACCCCCAAACGTCACCACGATGAAAGAAGAGAGTGTGTGGGTGGAAGTCAGAAGTGCAGAGGTTGTGGTGGTAAGTCATGCCCAGATAGAAAAAAATGCCCAGCCTTTAACTCTCAGTGCAGTAATTGTAACAATTTTCACCACTACAGCTCAGTGTGCACAAAACCTAAAACACAAGCTAAGCACTATCATAGACAAACACCTTCTAGTAGACAAAACACTAATACTAAAAGATAGGGATTCGTGCCTGTCCCCAAAAAGGATAGGCAACACTGTACTAAACATCAATCAACTTCCCCAGCATCCTCAGTTCACTACGAACCTTCAACTAACAAATCTTTGTCTAGTGCTAACAAACGTCTAAAACACCATTCAGCTAAAACAAAAGCAGCAACATCAGCTAGAAGTGTCAATTTAATTATGCCAGTGGAAAAGAACACAGTAAGCATTTCAGTTTTTGGAATTCCAATCAAAGCATTAGTTGACACAGGAGCCAGCATTTCCTGTTTAAGTGCTCACCTTTTGCCAAAACTTGGTCTGAACCATAAGGAACTAGAACCATCTGACATTAGAGATGCTGTCGCAGTCGGTGGCGAACGACATGCTAGCCTTGGTGCTATAACCCTCCCAGTGTCATTCAATGGACCAATCATACCCCAAAGATTCCATGTCTTCAGATCATTTCATCAACCACTTATTCTTGGACTGGATTTCCTACAAGCCAACGATGGAATTTTCAACACAGAAAACAACACTCTTTATGTGCGCGACTCTGAAAGTACAACATATGCAATTGATACAAATACAGGATGTGCTAAAGTGTCCAGATACACGATCTTACCAAAACATTCTGTGACTTCACTACAAGTGTTTGTGTCGAACGTGCCTAAAAATTCATGTGTACTATTGGAACCCATTTCAAAACTACCATCCCTGAAACTCGCTGGTGCAAAATCACTTGTGGACACTAAAAACAACAAAGCCTTCATTCAAATTATGAATCCAACTAACAAAACCATCAGACTCAAAGCAACTACTGTGATTGCAACTGCAGCAGTTGTTGATCCTGACACAGTGTTCACCATGGATACCCCCAGTCAAAAGAAAGTGTCAACAATAAACACTGCTCAAGAACCAATCAACATCAACCTAGACCATGCAGACCTACAAGAAGATCAGAAAAAGTTACTCTTGACATTCTTAAACAAACACAGATCTGTTTTCGCCACAAATCTTCAAGAACTAGGTCAAGCCAAAACCCAACCACATCGCATAGAAACAGGTGATGCCTTACCAATTAGACAACGGTTTTACAGACAATCACCCCAAACAAATGCGGAAATGAATCGCCAACTACAAGAAATGTTAGATTCAGATATTATTGAAGAATCAGACTCCTTGTGGCAGAGCCCTGTAGTAATGGTGAAGAAGAAGAATGGCCAACTACGGTTTGCTGTGGATTACCGGAAACTCAATGCTGTCACGAAGCAGTTTACCTTCCCCCTGCCTAGATTAGAGGATGTGTTTGACACAATTGGTACCACACAAGCCAAATTCTTCTCAACATTGGACCTTGCTTCAGGATTCTGGCAAATACCCATGGATGATGAGACCAAACACAAGTCAGCATTTGTTACCCCCACTGGTGTGTACCAATGGAAGAGAATGCCATTCGGTCTAGTAAACGCACCTGCCAGCTTCCAGGCACTGATGACCCATGTTCTACGTGGACTTAATTGGAAAACATGCCTTGTGTATGTGGACGACATTCTGGTCTTTTCCAATTCCTTCACAGATCATTTAAAACACCTTGATGAAATCTTCAGTCGCCTCCAATCAGCCGGCCTAACCCTTAAACCCAGTAAATGCTACTTTGCACTTCCAGAAGTTAAATACCTTGGACATATTTTGACAAAAGATGGCATCAAAGTAGATTTGTCAAAAACAGATGCTGTTCAGTCCTTTCCAACTCCAAAGAACCAAAAGGAACTAAGATCATTCCTAGGACTATGTAACTATTATCGGAGATTTGTAAAAGGATACAGCAAAATCACAAGTCCACTATCAAGTTTGCTGTCCAAAGATAAGGAATTTACATGGACTCAAGAATGCCAAAATGCCTTTGAAAAGCTCAAAACCTTGTTAACAACATCACCTGTCTTGGCCTATCCAGACCACACACGTCCATTCTCACTAACAACAGATGCTTCCGGCACAGCCATAGGCTATATCCTTGGACAACGTGACAAATATGGAAAGGACCGAGTCATAGCATATGGTGGACGATCATTAAACAAACATGAAAGAAAATACCCTATATCTGAACGCGAAGGACTAGCCATCATTGAGGGAATAAAGACTTTCCATGTTTACTTAGCAGGAAGACCCTTTAAAATCTTTACAGATCACGCAGCACTCAAATGGCTACAAAATGTGAAACAGTCAACAGGTCGTTTAGCTCGATGGGCAGTACTACTTCAAGGATATTCCTATGAAATATTATTCAAAGCTGGAAAGAAAAATGAAGTAGCTGATGCTTTGTCCCGCCGTCCATATCCTGATACAACAGTTGCAATGGAGGACCCAGAGGACATTATCCCATCACCAGATGTGCAGTGCTTCACCCCTGTAAAGGAAGAAAAATGTACGCAAGCAACATTTTTCTATGCTGACCATCAGCAACCATTCCGTAAGACCATGGAAACAGAAACAATATACCCCGTGGACACAACTTCTATTGGTGATCTTCAACAGAGCTGTCCAGATTTCAAAGCTTTGTACAACTATTTCGTAGATAAGGATCTACCAGAGGACAAGAAATGCCGAGATCGACTCCTCAGCGAATCAAATTTTTATGTATTTCTTGATGGTGTCCTTTACCACTATTACCAGCCAAGGTCCAAAAGGGCACGTCATCCAAACAACCACCTCAAACAACTGGCAGTACCCCGTTGTCTCAGAGAAGATGTAATACGGTCATACCATGATAGTCTTGCAGGAGGTGCACATCTTGGATTTGAACGTACATACCGTGCCATCCAGTTAAAATATTATTGGCCTGCTATGTATCAAAATATAGCAGATTATGTCAGATCCTGCAGAGAATGTCAATTGTCCAAAAGACCAACACATCATGCTCCAGCACCATTGACACCAATGCCTATTGAAGACAGATTTTCCCGAATCCACATGGACATCCTTGGCCCACTCACCAAAACAACAGAGGGACATAAATATATACTTCTAGTTGTGGATTCTTTCAGCAAATGGCCAGAGGCTTTTCCATTAAGAACCCAGGATTCCACTGAGATAGCCAAAGTACTTTTTAAGGAAATATTCTGTCGTTATGGTGCACCATATACCATCGTCACAGACCGCGGACAAAATTTTATGAGCAAGCTTGTAACAGCCGTCTGCCAGATTTTCCAAGTAACGAGACATTTCACCAGCTCATATCATCCCCAAACAAACGCCACATGTGAACGGATGAACAGTACCATTACTCAATGTCTACGTACTTACGTGAACCAGCATCAAACGGATTGGCATGACATTTTACCTGGTATCCTGATGGCGATCTGAATGAGTCCCTCCACCCAATCCTCGGATCTTGCTCCATACCAAATTCTCTTTGGAAAAGAAATGTACCTACCATTTGACACATCTCTTATACCAAAAGACGGAATGAATCAGGATGCAAAAACTCATGTCACTAACCTGATGAAACACCTTAAATTAGTGCGTGAGATTGCAACCCAGAACATTCAGCATGCTCGTCAAAAACAAAAAGAGCAATATGACAAGACCTCGAAGCAACCTAACTTCTCTGTTGGACAAAGTGTCTTACTGCATAAACCCCATGTACCAAAGGGACTTTCCCCTAAACTACACAATCCATGGGATGGACCATATTACATCACTGCTGAATGTCCAAATAACACCTACAGTCTCAGAAAATGTTCAAATAACAAGGTAGTGAAATCTCGGATCCATGCCAATCGACTGAAACACTTTGAGAATCCAGATTTTCGCAAAGTACTCGATCCACCACCTTTAACAGATCCTATAGATGATTCTCATCTGCCACCAGAGCAATGCAACTCGCAACCAATTGAAAATGAAGAGCAGGAAAGAGCACAAATCCCAGTGGAACCTCACACTGAACCACAGCATAATGATGCACAGACTTCAAATGATCAGTCCACAACTCCTAATTTAGCAGCACCTCAAACTGATGATCAGCATGTACCACCGAACCCTCAAACTCAACAAGCAATGCAAAATACTCCAGAAAGACAAGTGGATGCTGACCAACCAACAAATGATAGTCATGGATATGTTGAAAAACTGATGCAATACAAACTTGTCAATGGAAAGAAATACTTCCTAGTAAAATGGCAAGGAAGCAGTGTTAAAACCTGGGAACCGGAAGAGCACATCAATGATGAACTTATCCGGCAGTATCACATCACCAGGACTCAAATGGGACGGGCGCGCAAGCGCAGACGCAGGACCAGATCATGTTTTTACTAGATTCCAAACTTTTCCTGTCTACTCCACTTAACCCTTAATTCTTATTCTTAAACCCCTTTCCTGTGTACACTGTATAAGTTTATGTTAAAATTTTAATGATTTCTCAAAATTATTAATCTAGTGCTTCTCAGTAATGGTACCTACTGATACTGACATAACTGTACACTGTGCACAATCTTTACCCTACCTTCTTTCCTTCTTTTAGTGTGTCGTGGACAAGGAAAGTACCATGGACGGAATAACTACTATGGACCGAAAAAGAGCTTTGGACCGTCTCATAACACTACTATGTTTATCATCAGTTGCCTCTGTCTCACCTCAGTGTGTGCAACAGATACTTCAAACCAATATATCCAAAGAATCAACTATGGAGTTGTCTTTGAAAAGACCAACGACCTATACCTTGGCCAGGAACATTGGTTACACACGTTCCAAATACCACTGCCAAAGAAGATTCATCTGCCTGAGTTGTACTGCACTATGCCTCATTGTAAAACGGCCGGCCACATAGTCAAATCACTTAACTCATTACGAATGCAGTGTATGGCTAGTGTAAACTCCACCGTGCATCACATACATGAACTTATCCCAACAAGAGAACTTCCTGCAGCCAAGAAATATATTGGATCGTCGAGATCAAAAAGAGGTCTTTTTGATTTCATTGGAGAAATTTCAAAATCACTTTTTGGAACTGCAACGTCTGACGATATTGCTACTCTCCAGCGCCACATGCAAGTATTGAACAACAACAATGTGAAACTCGCAAAAGCCATGGCCCATCAGGATCAACATCTGTCATCCTTTATCAATGCAGTAGACAAAAGATTTACAAATGTCCTAGCAGCTGTACAAAAGAATCATCAGGATGCTGTTGCTATTTCCAATTTAGCACAGGCATCAATGGATGCCCTGGATCACGAGTTCCTCATCATGAGTCAACTCATCATTAAACAGACGAATGTCTCAGCACAATTAGAAAAGGAGCTTGAACATATTAAGTTAGCAATACATGACTTGGTGAAAGGCAAGCTGTCTCCATTCCTGTTGTCACCACATGTTTTAAGGTCATCTTTAAACCAAGTCCAAAACATCATCACAGAGAAATTCCCACAATTTCAAGTTTCCAATAAGGACCCACTGTTTTATTACTCCTTTGGGGAATTCCTGTTTACCAGACAACATTCTCATTTATACCTGACCGTGAAAATACCAATATCCTCCTTCCATCTACCCATTTCAGTGTACAAGGTGATTACTTATCCGGTACCTGTCAACTCTAGTTCCAATCATGCTACTCAGCTAATGAACATGCCGCCCTACTTTTTGAATACAGAGGACAATCAACATTATGCCACCATTACGTCACAACAGTTGGCACAGTGCAAAGGATCAACAACTCTCTATTGCCATTTCAACATTGCACTGACAGCCTCGGCATCTCCAAGTTGTTTGTCAGCAGTCTTCTTTAATCACAAAGAAGCAGTAAGCAAAATATGTGACTTTCGTTTCTTGACCAACATGCTTCCCACGGCCATGTACGAACTGTCACCCTCACATCTACTTCTGTACCGAACAACAATGATTGCATTAGATTGCGCAAATGGTCAACGAATTCTTAAGGGCTGTCCTTTTTGTGTTGTGAAGATACCATGCCTTTGTTCAGTAACAAGCAACGACTTGTATCTGCCACCACGTTTGGGCAAATGCAACAACAATACTGATAAGGTTACCATCCTCCATCCAATCAATCTGGCCCTGCTCCAGCAATTCTTCGACAAGGATGCCCACTCAACTATATTTGGAGACACCATCTTTGAAGAATTTGTTCACATCAAATTGCCAAATTTTCAAATCTTCAACCACTCATTTTCCCAGTATTTGGCCAACGACAGATAACAACATCTAAGCCTCAAGTGCATTGCGAAAGCTGTTCGACGTGATGGTAAAGTGTTTAATAACCTTGCGGAATCTATGATCGCAGGCCAGGTGGAATTTGCGGTCGACAAATGGCCAGACACAAGTGGTATTTTAGCCATCATTGCAACATCCGTTGCATTCTTTGGCTTCATATTCAGCATCTGGTCATGTTACAAAATTCGAACTGTCCTGCTTCCATTGTTACTGCTACATCAGGCCCACTCAACAACGGCTTCTACACTTAAACCAACCTTATCGTTCATCTACCATGAGGCACAAGAGAACACACCACCGCCCAGCATAAATGAGCACATTTATGCCTCGTTCACCACTCCCCGGCCATATGTTTCCATATCAGTATTGACAACATTCTTCGTATTGGCATGCATCGCTAACCTCTTTCGAAAATTCCAACGATCGCACAGAACAGCCTTACATTTGGAACTCACTACTGGACCAACATGTGAGCTCTTTACGCTGGTGACACTACCGCTGTGTCCACATAATTGGACAATACAGACCCCTGAGGACATTTCTTCAGTGAATATTACCACCTCGTATTTTGTCCTCCATTACCTACACATTCAGTGCACTAACTTCTCGGTCACTAACAAACATACTAACCGCTCAATGGACGTACCAACAACCATTTTAATATCACCTTTTACAGCTTGGAAAATTCGTAACATTCTTAAGCATCCCTACACAGCTTATTTTCTTTTGTCACATCACAACTATTTTCAAATACTGTAAGATTTTTTTTTTCCTTTTGGGCATGACTTACCTTAAGTGTGTGAGTGAGATACATTATGTTTTGAGTTTGTTCAGTTGGTATATCTACCACATGCTTTGTACATAACTATTTTTTTTAAGTGTTTGTTCAGACATTGAGTCACCATACATTGGTGTGAATTATTTTTTTTTGTGTCTCATAGATTGCAAACTTTTGTTTAGTGTATATATACAAGTCTTTTAAATTTTTTTTTGATACATTACTTTCATTATCTACGAGCTTGCCACTTCTGTAGGATATTTTTCATTTTTATCTTTGAGGACAAAGATTTTTCTGACCAAGAGGGAATTATCATAGTGTAAAATTGACCCTCTGATATATTTTCTATTTTTAATATAAATTTAGTATAAATTTATTATCAATTTCAAATTATTTTTATTTCATTAATTTTTATTTACCAGTTGGTATTTTTATTTACTGCAATAAAATTCATGGCTTTGGATTTAGAAGAAATAATAACTTGAGGCCCTTTGTCAGTTTTCTTGAGAAAAGTTGTGAAATCAATTAGTGTCATCCTTTCGTGTAAAATCTGTGCTTTTCTTAGTTTTCCGCAAATGGAACTTTGTTTTCTTAATTACTTAAAATCTATTTTGCCGTAAAGCCCTATTGTTAATCTTCCGTTTGATGTCGAGTATGAGTCCTTTTAGATTAACGCCCTTTTGTAACAATTAGTGGCAAGAATAACTCAACACCTGGACAGGGGACGCGATCGGGTTTTTGTCCGATCACTTTTGCGACGGACATTCACGAATAAACAGCTTTAATTTTAAGACTGTCTCCTGTCCTGTTTTTCAGGTTTAGAAATCTTAGTTATCACTACAGTCCCCAAAACACGGTGATACTAAAATAATTTTCTTTTTTCCCTTAAATGAGTTTCACATTATCAGAAATCCTTTCTTTTTATATATTTATCTATTGTGAAGGAAAGTGATAGATTATAAATATTTCAATTGATAAGGTGTTCAATGGCTCAAACTTGTGTCCTTAACCTCGCTGTGGCCGTAATATTGCGTAACTAACTTCCTGTGAACTCCGGCGAGTGCCTTTCTGTATAATGCAGTGACACCTATTGTCTTAGTGTCTCGCTACCGTGCACACTCGGATCACCTCAGTCGATTCTATCTACACATAGAGTAACATCACAGACTTTCCGATTGTTTGTTTGATAATTCCGGTATTCAACAGACTCGAAACATTTCGTAATTAGTATTACTGAAAATGAAACTTGTTTATATACATAAAAAAAAGATTCCGACTGGACTTTGAAACATCAATTAAATTTTTTATAAAAGTTTTGGTGTAAACCTTTATGAAATTAAAACTATTATTAACCCTAATCATTGAAATAAATAGGAACGTTTTATCATGTTATAAAAAGAAAATATACAAATGTTACAAATCATGCCATAAAATAAAATGAATTCTTCTCTACATTTTAGTATAAAATATAGTATACACTATTTAATTGACCATATTTAGATTAGCGTACAAAATGTGGGCACATTAATACGACTACAATATTTTGCTGTTAAATCAGGCGAGAAATTATAAATTAAAAATAATGATACCGTATCTACTGAAAGGTCAGTCGCTCACACACACAGTAAAAAAAAAAAAATACATGATTGTCCGTGTGTCAAAGTTTTGAGAGATCTGAAAAGTTTTCGCCTTAGTTAGTAATTAGACACTTGTTCATTATACTTCCCCGTCCACAATTTTATTTTCAATTAAATCAATAACAAAATGGCACATGCACTTAACGTTATGTATTTTTATTATTATTATTATTTGTTATCTTCTTAATCTCGCTGGGCTTTACGTACGAATGAAAATGGACGACTAATTTTTTTTTCTTTTTTCACACTTCCCGGTAATTGCTGGCTATTTTTTTTAAACAAATAAATAACTTACATGGTTTTTCTAAGATAGCCAGGTCTCTGAACTTCCATTATAACTTTTACATCATACGTGGAATCCTCAATGATCAAAATGTTATTTTTAATTCCGAAATCATTGATGGCTTGTTCGAGTTGTCTGGAAGATGTCCTTGAATCTTCACGTTTTTTAGTCACATTTCTCTCCTCCTCTAGTTGAAGATTGTTAAGTGCGGAACACGATCTCGATTTTAATTTCATATATTGAATGCCAAGTGCTATCGTATGCTGTATACGGATCTGCACATAGATATATTATTCTCATCTGTTTGACGAATGAAGCATTTCTTTAATTGTGAATGCATTTTCTTATGAATATGTACATAAATCGTAAATTATATTAGCTTAGGGTCATATTATTGATATTGATACATTTGGTTTGTACAGCTGATCATGAATAAATGAACCGAATTTTCACGCATATTGTTCGATTTTAAGGTATATGTCATAATATGTGCACCAGATTGATGTCAGACCCCCCTTTTTTCACCGTTGAACTGGGGTGCCGATGGGGACATTTTACTTTCAAAAATTCACTAAATGTAGTAATTATAAGATTTCAAAAATTAATTTTATTTTGTTATTCTCAACTCAAATTATGGGAAAAGAAACAAACAAAAATTCATCCAACACTTGATCTGTGGTTCGCATTTTTCGACTTACAATAACCCAAGAAATATTATACTAAATATAGTATGTCAGCTTTTCAAATTTATCTTGGATATATTTTTCCTCTCCATATGGTCATGAAATAGACAATGATCAACTAATAGCAATGGCCTTAAATGTATATTTACAGACTCAAAGTGCTAAAAATGTGTTTGAAGCAACTAAAAAATAACTAATTAAAGAATATATTTCAAAAAAAATATGCGAATTCAACCTTTAAAAAATGGAATAAATACAAATACAGCAAAATATCCTGAATAAATTTGAATTCACATTTCACGGCATTTGCAGCAAATCATAAATCAATTCATTGAATTTTTTATTAATCAATCTTTCTTTTAAAATTTAATTATAAATATCAAGCTTAATGGAACCAGTTGGGGGGGTGGGTGGCGGGGGGGTCCTTCCTTTTTTTGGCTCACTAAGGAATTCGAACAGTACGGTGTCCCTCAAACTGAAAAAAATTATCTGTTTGCCCCCGGCAGATCCTGGGCTGCCTATCTGATTTCTCTGCCCCACGGAGCTACATGTACAATTCTACTTTCCGTATAAGTATAATAACATTGTTAGTGAAACTAGGCCTTCCAATGTAATACTCTAAGGGTATGCAAGGTGTATATTGTATATGAAACACATCTTAAAGTTTTTAAACACAAACTTATTTAACACTGATTGATTACTCTTGCAATTAAATTGGCTTATCCTCTCTCTCTCTCTCTCTCTCTCTCTCTCTCTCTCTCTCTCTCTCTCTTTTACAGAGAGGTTCTGTATACTTTTATCTGAAGTGCACTTAGTCTACTATTTACACAGCAAATAACACATCAGCTGCATGTTACTTTTTTCGTCCTAATTTAATATTATAATTATTATTATTAATATTAAAATTTCAAATAACTCCCTTAAGTTTGTTGTTTGTTTGCTATTATATTTGAAGACTTAGAGAAAGAGAAAAAAATTACAATCCAAATGATAAATAAAAATAAATAAATAAATGAATAAATAAATAAAAATATAATTTTTCATAAATAATTCAAATAATGAAAGTATTCTGAAGTTTTTTTGATATCTAATTATTTGATTATGGATATCAAAATAAACGTCTCAATACGTATAATCTAAATCTGTGTTTGAATTTGCGTTTCTATTAATTCAAAAATATCTTAAGTTTGAAGCTCTCAAGAAATTATAAATATATTGCTTCCTGTCGTTGTGTAACCACCCCTTGTTGATATATCAGGACACTCAGTCTTGAAACCTATTGTTTAAATCTATGGCTACTGTCCGCTGTTTAATCCACCGTTTTCCTGTTTGGTATACATTTTCTGTTGGGTGTACACGTTAACCCACAACCATGATAAGCCACCCTACCCACTGAATCATTCTTTTCATTTTTTGATATTTTATTTGTATTGACAAAGTCAGTTCAAACAATAATTAGGTTTTTTTTTTTTATCACAAGCCGTGGTGAAAAATAATTAAATTGACAGGGTAAATGTATGAGTGAGAGAAAGAGAGACTTGATTTTTTCATAAAAAATATTTTAAAAATATAAAATATACTTAGTCTAATGTTTCAAAATTTTTCTTAACATGTAACTTTGCCTACCAAATCAGGTTGTTAACCGCATTATCGAACTATGGAAAATGACAATGTGACGTTAAAATTGTTCAATACTATGAATGATAATTATTATGTATAATTTAATTGCTCAGTAAATTCAAAACTTTAAGACTAGAGGAATCATAATTATCAATTAAATGATCTTAAATATAATTTATAGGATTTATTTTTTACTTTTTATGTATGTTGCTTGTGTGTGTTAAGTGTACTAACAGCACAAATTTATCACTCTTGAAATAAATATTTTATTCGCTTAAATCTAAAATACCAAAGGCTTCTTAACAATTAGAGAAGTAATAAGAGAAGAATAAAATTTAGGAAATTCAAAAGTTAAATTTCATTCATTTAATAAGTCTAAAATATTCGCAGTATGGTTCAGTGATGTACAGTGCCAAACTGGGATGCGTACATTGAATTTCAGTGATGTACAGTGCCAGTCTGGGACGCGTACAGTGAGCAACAGTAGTGTACTGTGCTGTACAGAAGTTGAGTACTGTACACGTCTGTGATGTACAGTACTGTACTGTGCAGGCGTACAAGGACAGACAGTGGTGTACTGGGCCGTACAGAGGGGACGTACAGTAAAGTACAGGGATGTATAGAAAATAACAGTGGGTTTGTACTGTGATTTACTGGGGATTACAGTAGGCACAGGGATTTTGTACAGTGACTGTACAGTGTTTATACAGAGAAAAGCAGTACTTAAACAGTGGATATCAGAGTTTATCAGAGATTTTTCAGAATATCAGGGAATTTTAAGTCCAGTAGTGTTTGTAACATATTGTGAGGGGACAACGAGGAACGCCTATTAGAACAACACCTCCAGAGTCTCCGAGAGGGGGAATGAGAGGTTCAACACTCAAAACGGATGATCAGATGGAAACAAATCGGCCGAATCAATTATGAGAATCACAGTACAGAAACCATGGATGGAGGAGTTGCAGAAGCAAAATGTTAAGCGTGGCAAACTCTGAAAGAAGGCGGGAGATCTAAGGATACACAAATCTAGGTTTGGATGCAGTGTTGTGGTGGATGCAGTGGTGGTACAAACGCAGCGCATGATTTTACCGCCTATGAATTGCAGGAAATCCAAGCACCAGGACACACCAAAGTGTTTGGAATCTCTGAGATTCTGAGTCAGCACTCAACAGAGCCGCAGATCTAGTGGAGGTCAATTAACCGCAGGCAGGTCACATGCCGCAAGAAAGAGGGTGTGTGGCCTAAGATAGAGAATGCCACATTATGAAATAGCTTTGACAGATACGTCATTGCAATTTTGGAAACAAAATTGCAAGACAATTAATGCAGAGGGGAAACTTGACACACTTCCCAACCTAATTTACAACATCGGGAAAGAAAGATTTTGCATTGAGGAAGCAATAACATCAAGGGGCACTTAAAAAACAACAATAGGGGAGTGTTGAGAATCAGAAAGTGTGCTGGAGAACTGAGACAACTCAACAAGCAATTTAAAAGGGCTCCAGAAGTAGACACAGTTGGAATAACTGTACTGACAGATGCTAATAAATCAGATTTGAATCTTGCCAGACTGAGACGAGTAGAAAGAACAAAAAGGATGTCGAAGCGAAGAACATGAGACAAGGCATGGTTTCTGAAAGTTCTGTTCAGGTTCACAAAAGAGTTGCTTTGCATAGAATGATTTAGCACATTGCAATGCTCAGAGGAGGGGAAAAAAGCAGCATCTGAGGGAAAGCCACTCAGACCACAAATGAGGCGTCGATCTGAACTTTATCAAGCAATGTGGAAGTAGTACCACCGATAAGAGAACTAACTATAGATAGCAAGGAAACAAAATGGATTAGGATAACATCCATTATAAAGAAGGTTCTATCTGGACCAGCCCAGGAACCATCAGGGTAAAACACAATTTTTACAAGGCTTCCAACATACTACAGAAACTATTGGGATTGTACAAAGTCATCTGAAAAAAGGGACAGTGTCGGAGATATTGAAACAGGTCGAGAGATCCTTCGTTCCAAAGGAGAACTCTAAGATGGTCAACTCAGGACAAAAATTTCTTCTCAACACTGAGGGAAAAATCTTCCCATCAGTTTTAGCAAAGAGGCTGTCAGATTGCATGTTGAGAAGCAAATACATCAGCACTTCTATCTAGAAGGGAGCCCAAGGTATCTCTGGATATGTGAAGCACATCACCATTAAGTTCCAACTTATCAAAGAGGCAAAAATAGGTAAGAAGGATCTAACAGTGGTTTGGCTTGTCTTGCTAATGCGTTTTCCTTGATGCTGCATAAGTTTAAAGAGGTAGCGATACACTTTTCATCTATCACAGCATGTGAAGAACATTGTCAACGATTACTAAAGGGTTTACAATAGAGAAGCAACAATTGGGAGAGGGAATTGAACGATCTCACCAATACTGTTTGTTATGGGGATGATCTTGATGAGGACTGCTGCAGAAAGAGAAACAAAAAGACCAAAGATGAATTCAGGAACATACCACATTTTAAACGAGGCTTCATGGATAAAATTACAGTGACTATATCCACACAATACTAGCCAGCTAGGTTCAAGTTTCACTGATGGATACTATAACTTGGGAAAGCATGAAGTTTAAACCAAAAATAAAATCTTGGTTTTTGGTTCTGAAGAAGGAACGAATCAGTCAATATTCCAAATGAAGGTCCAGGGTGAATAAATTCCAACAATAGATGGCAATCCCATAAAATGCCTTGGTAAGTGGATCGACTCATCACTGACAGACAGAAACCAGTAAAGGGAACTAAAGCATTTTGCAACATCATGGCTGGGATCTTTCCGAGACTGATGTAGATGGTGCTGATTGATGAGGTGCCAACGACAGTGGTAAAGAGCTTGTATAAGACAGTTAATGGCTACGTACGAAAATGGTTAGGAGTTCCACCAAGCTTTGCCTCGATGGGACTCTATAGCAAGACATCTCCGCTCCAGTTACCTCTTCATTGGTAACTGAAGAGTTCAAGTTTGCCAAATGCATAATAGTGATGACTTTACGAGACTCAATAGATCAAAAGGTCCGTGATGTCGGATCAATGATTGAAGAGTTCAAGGTGGCTAAATGCACTATTGTGATGGCTTTACGAATCTCATTAGATCAAAGGCTCCGTGATGCTGTTGTTCAGACAAGGTCAAGACGCACTTGGTCGGCAAATACAGCAGTAGACCAGTAAATAGCATACTGGAACTACGAGAGATAACCGGCAATACATGCGAATTAAGGCAGAGAAGGATTTGGTGTGTCACATTTTCAACAATGGGACAAGGCTGACAAGACCAAGAGGATGAGCATGCTCCGTGGAGAGGTGAGAAGAGAGGAAAAAGAGGGAAGAAGTTCAAGATCAGCAGAACTCAGTAATTAAGCAGGGGACTAATGGATGAGATATGATCTGCCAAAACGCACATCACATTATCAGGCTTATGGAGGATGGATCAATTAAGAATTGTGTTTTTACTGCGATCGGTGTACGATATACTACCTTCATCTGCAAATCTACAACAGTGGGATTCACAGAAGATCCTGTATGCATGTTGTGTGGGAAAAGGGGCACTATGGCGCAAATCTTATCTGAGTATTCATCAGTTGCACTGAAGCAAGGCCGGTACAGATCGATGGAAACATGAAAAAGTTTTAAGGGAACTTGTTGACGTGGTGAAAAAGGACAAGAAATAGATAGATTGATTGATTGTGTGTTGTTTAACGTCCCTCTCGAGAATTTTTCACGCATATGGAGACGCCACCACTTGCCGGTGGAGGGATACAAATTTTGACCTATACTCGGCACTTACGGCCATTGAGCAGTGAGGGATCTTTTTCGTGCCACCATCTACTGCGACACGGGACCTCGGTTTATACGGTGTCATCCGAGGGACCAGTCTCCACGTCCCACAGTGGGATTCGAACCCGCGACGTAAGGATCAACTCCTTACTCCGTGACTCTATAGCAGACGCTCTATCCACTGCGCCACGCGGGCGACGACAAGAAATAGAAGAGCTGTAAGAAGTCAGATGATTTCGTTAGGAAGGGTGCACAAGACTTTAGAACAATAAAGGATACTCGACATAGGCAGAGACTGGGAACGTAGAGTGGATCTGATTAGGAAGCTTGTATTTCCAGCTATTTCCCTGATATTTCCTGTTGAGGCTGGATGCAGAAGCTCCCCAGCTCAGTCAGTGTGGAAGTTGAGGAGTGGTACCGGTGTCATTACTGCGAAAACATGATAGAGGCAGCTTATATGTCGTCGATTAGCTGAGTGTTGCACAGACCAGAGGAGCCGAACTGGATGACTGGAACCAAGAGAATATGTTTGGCATTCACCGATTTACCAACTTGAGGATGTCATGCATGGTCTGGGGAAAAACATCCGGTAAAGGATGACGTGGGACCCAGGCGGAGGGTGTGGCGAATTCAAGTCAAATATGGACAGGATGCTTGAATTTTGTTGCAGATTTAACGTCATCTTTTAGAGTCGTTGTATTAATGGAATAGTCTATTTTGGTAGATAAAGCTTTCCTAATTATTAGTCATAGATTTCCAGACACTTTTTTTGTCACGGATGCTTTTAATTTCCCTTAAACCTTTCACTTTTCTCTGTCACAGAATATCTTAAGCAGCTTTGAATAAGAGAAAGTTTTATTTAATTAAAGCATACCAGTACCAAATGTATAGACAGTTGTAAATATTTAAAAACGAAAAGAAAAACAAGTGTACACTGTATTTGATTTCACTTGTCAATTTGATTAACAAGCATATTACATTATTTTACCTATTCATTAGATATTTCGTAATTATAGTAAAATGCAATCCAGTTTCAAACCATTATTTAAGACACATTAACTGAAACATTCTATGAAGTCATGTATAATCTTTATTACAACCGGATGTATAACAATTCATGATCAAGTGTTTGTTTTTAAATTACATAGAACGTAACATTTCATCAACAATAATTTCTATGTTCAGTTTTTTTTTTCGTTGATAGTTGCATCTTGTACCAATTTTCACTGTTTTAGAAATATTTATGTACAATCATGTATTTTGAAGATTGCATGCTTTGGAAAGAATTTCAAAACACACTAATTCACACTATTAAATGTGGTACTCCAAACATTGAAATCACTCGTTCTCTCGAGCAGGAAACATAGAAGATTCTTTTTACAGTGTTTAAACCAAACTTTTGAAAATATAACGAAGAATTAAACGTTGATTGATTTTGTTGTTTATCAAACCTCGAGTCGGCAGTTATATCAGCGAACGAAGAAAATGTAACTAAGTAGCGCATGAAATGAAAAAAAAATACCTAAATACTGTGGATATTAAAAGCATACTAGTACTTATACATAAATTTCAACGCCTGTAGACTGAACAGTATTTCGTCAACGAGGCAGAAATTCAGGCGAGCTTACAGACTCTGATATATTAATGCATGCATTTGAGGTCTTTTGTTTAAAAGAATAATTCATTCATTTTGAAATAATTACAGTTTTCTCTTTAATTTGTCTCTTTAGAATGCCCTTTTGTTTTGGTGCCAGTGATTGGTTCTCTGATCGTTGTGTCGTGGTAGGTTGTGACGTGACTGACCGAGCAGTCAAAACATCTTCAAGCTCCAGAGAATTAACTCCCTTGACTATAATAAATTCGTACAGCACCCAGTAGCGGCCCTTTGGATCGTTTGTTCCGGCAACTCGAACACTTCCGCCGGCAGTTGAAGTTCGGACAGCCGCTCGCCAAACATCACCATTTCCTTTTTCAATTTTTCGTCCATTTACAACTGCTTTAATGATATCACTTGACCGAAACCTTATTTTTATCCACGTTTCTTCCGGAAGCTCGCGTGTCAGAGGTTCTAGTAACTGGCAGTGATATTCTGAGGCGGAGGAATACATAACTGGAAATGGTAAGGTGTGTTTCATGGCGTCTTTAGTACAATCTATTAGATACAAAAGAACTGGCTCATAGTTCCCAGATTTGGCTTTACAAAAGATTTGCAATTTATAGAACCCTTTCTCTGGAAAGTGACCGCGTATGGATATTGCACTTCCAATGTTTTCTACCAACACGTAACGTTCTATGTTTTTTAGTGTGCATTCAGAGTAACTCACTCTAAATGAAACAGGGAAATTTCTTTCTATAGGTAAAGTCAACTCTAAAATGCCATCTTTTGGGGTTATAATAAGAGGTGATTCCACACCAGTTTGAAATCCGAAATCTCTGTAATCAGTTCGTGACCTCCAGACTCCGGAATGTTTTGGGTATAAAAACACCTTTGGCTCTGTTTGCCTACAACGCAATATGTATGACACAAGCGCATAAAGTGTTGTGTCGTTCTTGTCAACACTTCCGAGAATCGTCAACCGGAACTTTCCCACAGTTGGGGGGCGTATTCGAATGGAAAATAAGTTCTGGTCTGGATTTTGCACTAACGTATACTGTTTATGAACATTGCCATCTGTGTCCGTTAAACGCGCTGCAACATTGTTTAACATTCTCGTCGTCCCTTTTATAAACACGGTGGCAGACAACGTCACCTGAATCACAGCCTGTCTATGAGACACTAGTTCCACGCCCCATTGGAAGGATTTGATCGTCCTTTTTACATTTTTATTAAATGTTTGCAATGTCAAAGGTTTCTGAAGAAGTTGCCAAGCTTTGCTTTCTTTCTTGTTGTTGTCCATGTATGGAAAATGGGTAGAAATTAGCTGGTCGGGATCGGTAAGGAAGTAATAGTTTTCAAATTCCCTGGTATAATGACCGTCATCATTCACGTGGCCTGCGCCCAAGGTACAGTCAATCAAACACCACTGCCCGATCACGTGAACAGCATTCCAAGCGTGATTGGTTGGCTGTGTGTACTTAAAAGGTTTAGTTGCGTTATATCCATAACCTTTTACAAATCCGTAAAGAGTTTTTACGGGAATGTTTGATAATCTATAAACAGAAAATATACATGTTTCCAACAAAATACATAATATAGAGGTATGTTCATAAGATTCGATACAGTAGTATATTTAAAAATTAATGTTAGTATAAACAAAGGAATACCTGCATAGTTCCGCAAACAGTTCAGCGTATCCATAGCAAAGGGCCACTTTTGTGTGCATTGTAAATTCAGCTGCTACAGGCTTCTTATAGTTATTGAGAAAGGACCGAAGATCTAGTCTGTAAAATACATATGGATGTTACATAAGTCAACAAATTCCTTGATAATGAAAGCAGCTAAAATGAAAATTATCAGTAACTGCATGAACTTCTAGTACGCATTTGCATAAATGACATAGGTTGATGATGTAACCATGGAGATATAAAGCCTCTCTTCGAACATCCTGCAATCAATGTGGAAAAAAGAGAGGTAACTCTAAATTTTCATACAAAGTAGTTGTAAGAAGTTATCTCTCTTTGAACACGAAAATTTGGTTTTTGATGGGAATTTTTAAGATGATAAGTCATAGCACTTTTAAGTTTTTAACAGATAAACACAGAGTTTTGCTATACTTTATAGATGACTTACTCCACATGGTTACATATCCAGTGGTAGAAGGCCCGAACTCGTCCCAGGTTGGTCTTAGACGCCTTGGACAAATACTTAGCGAGGTTATGGACGGAAAGATCAGTGGACTTGGGAGCCTGTAACATCAAAAAATTATTCGTTCTCTAAGTTGTGACCGCTTTCTGTATTTTGTTGTTTATTTTATGAGGTTTATTGTATACTGATCATGAAATTCTTTTTTTTTTCCCTTCTCTTCGGGTATATATTATTTTTAAAATTTGAAAAAAAGACAAAAGACTTATTTTCCTTGTTGATGACTTCTATCATGTTGTAAATTTTGAATTTATTAGGTGGGGGTAGGTGCAAAATTTAAACATGACTTTCGTAAAACTCATATTTCATCATTAAAAGTTGAACAATTTTGAATGTCATGGAGGAGGCAAGTTCTAACCATATATTCAATAACTTAAAACTTCATGAAACAGTTCAATATATATATTGTCTGCAACATCATAATGACCAGGGAATAATCATTCAATTAATTTTTAAAGTCTTTCCTTTATTTTTGTTTGAAATTTAAGTGTGCTGATTCTGTTTATAATTATAACATTTTTTTTTGTATTTGAGTAAACTTTAATGGGTATATATGTACGGTATCATATATTTTCAAACTTTATATATAATCGTGTATAATATTTGTCTATTCTTACGCAAGATTCTCTTGATTACTTGTTATACACTAACTTTTGCTGCGTAACTGTCGACTTTTTTGAACATCGATAGATCGGAAATGACATCATCTCTTCTGAGACTGGGCGGGATTGGTGCCAAATCCTCGTCAACGATTGGTTGGACGCTGATTAAGCGGGTCTCGGGGAGAGTTGTGACGTCAGTGATCTCACAACAGGGTTTGGAGGAACATCTACCCATATTTCATCCCATCGTCTGAATCACATTTGTGACGGATATCTGTGATTGAAATAGAAGCATTAAGATGGCCATGCTAGCAGGCAAAAAGAAAGAACTTAACATGGAAGATTAACGGGAGAAATTGTATTGGGAAAAATCTTTTTGAGGGAGGAGGGGGTTCGATTCTTTATCAAATTTAAAGCTAGTACAAAATAACTTACTTATTGCTTCATAAAACTTTCGATTAATATTATTGTAGAGTAAAATATTTGGCAAAACGATGAGGGAATGAGTCAATGCCCCCTTCCTAATTTTACCACGCACAGTCACTTGTTTTAATTTTTTACGAATTTTCTTGTTTCCAGAGACACGGAGGAAAAGGGGGGGGGCAAAAAATATTCAAATGATGAGGATGATACAGTTATAGATATAGATGTGGGAGCTATACCGAAGTAACTAGACAACTCCTACAATGTGAAGGAAGAAAATGAATAAAATTATAAACTTTTAAGATATTCAATTAATCTTTGAACAAATGAATAGATGAATGTTACAAAGAAATTATATGCATTTTCACCTGTCATATGTAAAACAGTTCGATTCTTGGTATCCCGTTCCTTTTCATGCAGGTTAATTCTCTGCAGGATTTATACATGATTTTCGTTAAGAAATAGATATACTGTTTCATATGGTCCATTAAAGCTAAATCTTCTATTTGTCTTTTTCCCCTGTTTTCTACGTATCCCTTGGTATGGTAAACACAATCACGCAAACATTCCACTTGTTTATCCCCAAGGTAAACAAAACATCGATAACATCGGACACACAATTTTGATAATCCAGTGAAAATACGGGTGAAAAATAATAAAAGCACAAATATCGTAAAGAAAGATACAGGCAGTTTTTTGGATACACAATTCCGAAGTTCGAGAACGTTGAGAGAGAAAAAATATTTCAAAAAATCAATCTTTACTCTCGCTTTCTCAGTAGATATTGAATAAAACACATTTCCCTTATTTAAATTCACAGTACGGATGAATTGTCACGCACTTAAAACAAAGAAGTGTTTTAAATGAATGTTATTTAAAAGACGTCACTGCATGTTCTCTTATCTAAAATTAAAGCTTGTGTGTCTTTAAATAACGCGTAAACTTGTATCTTTAATAATCTCTCTCTCTCTCTCTCTCTCTCTCTCTCTCTTTAGCCTATATAATGTCGAAGGGAAAGTACGTTTGTATCAGTATAGTTCTAAGGAAATTAAAGTAATTCTTGTTAAGGTTTCGATGGGTATTGTATTTTTTTTTAAACATAATTGATATTTGATACTTGACAAGTATTTTTTTTCATATATATGAAGCCTATGACTAAATAGGTTTCTTGTTTAGGAATGAATTTTTTTAAAACAAATTTTCAACCACTGCAGTATATAGAAAACATTGTCTTGGGATATTTTGATATTTTTATTTTATCTTAATATTTTTGCCTTGAAATTCCATTATTCATTTCTGCAATATTTTAAACAGATGAATTAGCTATAATTTCTATGAATTATGGTAATATGGGATATTTTATTGTAAAGAACATCAATAACAAGCAAAGGCACTCAGGGAATGGAACTCCCCCCCCCCCCCCAAAAAAAAAAAAAAAGTTTTCTTTTTTAAATCTGAGATCGACACATTTTTTTTCCTAATTATATTTTCTAATCTGCATTATATTTTACATGTATCAGTAATGTAATCATTTCGTCTTCATTATCCTTTTGGGAAAAAATAAATAAAATAAAATCACGTCTTTTCGAATGAAACTAGCTTAAAAACTGGTCTTCCTTTTAATGTGTCTGTCGATTTCAACGCAATTTTACGAATAGATTTCTGAATATCAAAAATATACAATATTTGTTGCTTTCGGAGTTTTGTTCATACATTGTAATTTTTCCAATCCTTGTTTTAAAGATACACGCTACCAATTTTTTATTTTAAAAAATGGATATACTGGATCGGTATATCTTTGGCATTTATTTTCTTTGTATATAAGGCCTAGATAAATAAATTAAATAATGTTTTTCCCGTTCCCCCACCAACCCTAAATAATATGAGCCGACCTTGAAAATTTTTCTGACGTTGTATACTTTCTGGAAGTAGACCATTCTGGTTTCTCTATTAAAAATCCTTATACATGTATCTCCGTTTTCCCCTGTATTTTAGAAAACACATATATATTTGCCACCGGTTTCCCCATGCAGGGAATATATGGCACCATCAGCCGCCCTTTTTTTTAAAGAAAAGATGTAAACATTATTTATCTTATAAAATATTGTTTATTGTCACAGTTAAATAATAAAATGTTGAAATAAAATAAAGGTTTTTCCTTCCTACCGTCTTTTTTAATTTTTGAATAAGATACCTATTTATTTATCAAGTCCTTATTTAATGCATATATATCAGCTATATATTGTTAAGAAATTGTAGACATCTGTGATGTTCAGATTTCTTTCTCTTTGACATCAACTTTATAAATCTATAAAAATTTATCACTTTGTTAATATAGTGTCGTTTACTAATTATTGAATTAGAAATTCATATAATGAGTACATTGTCGTGTACTCATTATATGAATTTCTAATTCAATAATTAGTAAACGACAATAGTATCGCGATACATAAATGTGGGACTTCGAATGAAAAATGATCATTCATTTTACTTATAATGTTAACATGGATTTAGTTGTTATTTTCACATATGTCATGACTTTTACAAAAAATTAGCTTGTATCATCAGTCCTTTACATTCTGGCCTTCGATTCTTTATTTAATGTCTGATTTAGGAAAGCGGAAGTGACTGCTGCTCGAAATGATGCAGGGTCAAACTGACTGGAAACCGTCTATCATCTCTACTTCCGGCTTGATGTGTAGACAGACGTGTACGTTTGTGTAGACAGAAACCGACATAAACATGCCTGGGATGCAATTTGAATACGATGAGGAAGGAGGAACCTTCTTCTATTTTTTGTTTTCTCTATGGGGCCTCGTTCTTATTCCCGCCACGTATTATTTTTGGCCCAGGAAATCTGTAGACGGTAAGAAACTGTCGCTGATGACACACAGCTGTTCATTTTGTCTAAACGGTAAAATTTGGAGGCTCTTAAAAAAAAATTAAAAACAAAAATATTTTGTTGGAATATTATTTTATGATGATATACTGAGACAAGAATATTATGCACAGGATGTGTATTGAAGTTTCACAAGTTGAATCAATATTTTGCAATTAATTTGCTTAGGTGTGAGCAAACGGTAAAGTACTGATGGTTGCATCACTTGCATGGAAAATGAATTTACCATATGACTGATATGACTTTAAGTATGCTGTATGTGAGAGACAAGATGTGAAAAGTGTAATTTAAAACATCTTACTTTAGGGTAACATACCATAGAAACTTGTTTCTTGATAGAATATTCTAAAGATCATGAAAATTAAAACTGTGGTGCTAAAGTTTATATGGCATATAAACATTCTGATACAGAAAGGATGAAATCATCACTGAAAATACTTAAGTTACAAAGCTTTGATTTTTTTTCTGTACAGATGATAAAGATAAGAAGAAGAGAGAGTGTAATTGTGATCCTTGTGTCATAAAACGGCATCAATTAAAATCCAGCACAAAATGGAACAGAATGAAAGAGAAAGTTTTGTAAGTGAATTTATTGCTATTATCATATACAGTTAAACTTCGGTATCTCAAACACTGATATCTCAAATACCAGGGATATGTTGAGGTGATCTGATAGTCCCAACCACTTATTCTTTAAGTATATTACCCCTGTTATCTCGAATCCTCGGATATCTCTTACCCGGTAGTTTTTTCTTGGTCCATCGAGTTTGAGATAGCAAGGTTTGACTGTAGTTAGCATCAGAAGAGTGATGATAAGTTAACCATTGTTAAGGTGAGGCTTATAGTTTATGCTTTTTTATCATTTTGATATGATAAAATTATCATATTTCTACATTTTGTGAATACATTCTCATTAGTTAAAATTTATAGCATATTCCTGCAGTTTATAGATAGAGCACTTGTTAACGTACATGGAAGAAAGTAAGGGATGAAACTTATAATCATGCTACTGATGCAAGTCATATAAATTGATAATGCTGATTTTTTTTTTTTTTTAGGAAAGTGGTATTTATAATAGCTTGGATAATATTTGCCCTACTGGCCTACAAAGTTTCCCAGATCCATATAGAATACCAGGAATATGACCCA
Organism: Saccostrea echinata; assembly: GCF_033153115.1. Classification (NCBI taxonomy): domain Eukaryota; kingdom Metazoa; phylum Mollusca; class Bivalvia; order Ostreida; family Ostreidae; genus Saccostrea; species Saccostrea echinata. The sequence goes on from NW_026889793.1 coordinate 1,951,776, forward strand.
TATGCTGAACTTGGACTGGATGTTGTAAGTTTTTAACTGAATCTAGATTTTAACAGAGTGTAGTCACCCCTCAAGGTTACCTGTAGGGTTAAATAAGTCCCAGCTGAAGGTGGCATCTTTTATAAAGGAATTACATAAATATGTGTCAGATGGGAAATCCTGCTTTAGAGCAAGTTCTGTATTATGTGCCTTCCATGAAGACACAATCTCAATATTATTGAAAAATTAAATTAATGTTGTCCTTTTCTTAATTAAAGTATTAAATATTAATAGAAATGAATTTATTTAAAAAAAGAATTAATGATAAGCCATGATTTTGATGACAGTATTGCTCCTATTATTACTATTATAATTATATTGGTGTTATAATTTCAACATTTCTTTATCATCAACTTGGCAAAATGGCTTTGAGTCAAAATCATGACTTATTTATCCATATAAATTATGAAATTTGAGAGTTAGATTTTTCCTTGGATCAATTTTTTTAAAGTACAATTTGTAACATTGTTTAATGATTTTTTTTCTTTTTTAATGTATAAGTTTTGTACCCATGCATTATTTGTAGAGTTCATGAATACGACTCTGATACGTTATTTGTAGGGAGCAACAAAAGAGGAAATTAAGAAGGCTTACAAAAAACTAAGTTTGAAATACCATCCAGACAAACCTACAGGGGACCACAAAAAGTTCATGAAAATTGCCAAAGCCTACACAGCGTAAGTTTAGTGTAAATTTTTTGTCTTCAGTATTTTCTTTTATAAATACCATTTTGGAATGCAGGTCATTGAGTCTTTAAAATACTTATGTCTGTATGTCATGACTTTCTCAATAGAAAATTGATATAAATACTTAGTCCTGTAACAGGAAAGGAGAAAACGTATGGCTGGACTGGGAAACGAACCCTGGACCCCTGTATCACTAGTCAGGTGCTCTACCGACTGAGTTCGCCAGGCCGATATCCACGGCCCAAACCATTACATTCCTCCCTCCTTATATTGTCTTTGCCCTCGAAGACACAACCCAAGTTCTTATCAGCCCCTGGCAGGACTTTCACTTGCAAGTCGAGGGGTGGTCAATGGCACCAAATTTGTAATAGGAAAGGAGAAAATGTATGGCTGGACCGGGAATCGAACCCAGGACCCCTGTATCACTAGTCAGGTGCTTTACCGACTGAGCTACCCAGGCCGATATCCACAGCCCAAACCATTACAGTCCTATATAGCCCACATAATGCTTTTGCTGGAAATTTTGAAGAGTACAGTTGAACCAGTTTTGTTAATGCACAGTGCACACTGTACTTTTGAATAATTCAGCACACCAACACTGAAATAATTGCAGATATACACAAAGTCTACAAAACGTCTTCCAGTACAAAAGTATACAAGTTTGACCTTTTTCTATTTATAGATTGACAGATGAAGAAACGAGGAAAATTTGGGAGGAGAGCGGTGATCCAGATGGTCCAGGAGGTAAAATTACTGGCAGTGGATACTGGCTTATACTGGGTTTAAATAATGACGCTCTTTAAAGTTAAAAAAAAAGATTACAGAATATAATTTGCATGCAAGTTCAACATGTTCAATATCTAGCAAAATAGATTCATCTAAGATGTTGCAATTTAACTATCCCGTATTAAAAAGAGAAGTGGATTAAGTAATTATTAAATATTTCATTATATTATTTGAAATGCATATTGCAAATGAACAGTTGAAAATGGTTTATAAGTATAAATTTTACTGTATGAAAAGAATTTTTTTAGTCACCAGATTTGGTATAGCTTTGCCCAAGTGGATTGTGGAGAAGCAGAATTCTATGTGGGTATGTCAGTCTTTATGTTATTATAAAGTAAAAAAAAGATAAAGTGATTGAATGAATCATTTCAGCCATAACCTGGGGATGGGCTCTACCAAAATGGCTGGTGGAAAAACACAACGCTAAGTGGGTATGAAGCAGCGCTGAGTAGGATAGTATTTCTACATATACTAGTATTTGAATTTAGAAAAGATGAGTCCAGTTCTACAGAAAGAAAAATTCCCAGCTAGTTTTATTGCTTCATTTGCTTATATATTTTCATAAAGAAAATTTTGTCTGTTGATGTTTTCATCTGAATTAGCTCTTTTCCTATATGATCCAACTCTATCTTATTGATAAAGCAATTATTACTCCTTGGAAGTTGCTTTGCCTATATACATATATAAAGAAATGGGAAAAATTTATTCAAAATGGAAAAAAATACTTGTGAATGTTTTAAAGTCAGTGTTTATTGCTTGTGGCTTCAGCTTGTTTCTCCTAGACTTGGCTAGTGTATTCTTTAAGTGGATATACACTGTATTTAATTGAACAGTCAGGTAATCACTGCCCCGCAGGACCTGATATGCATTGTTACTTGATTCTTTATACACATAGGGTCATCATGACCTTTCCTTGGTGTCAGCTTTACAATAGACAACAGCTGTATGATTTTCATTACATTTATTAGAGGCTTGAACAAAAGCATATACAATCTATCTGCCTTATATGCAATATGATGCAAGTAAATTTAAGTTCATCTGATATTTTTACAGAGTATTTACAGCCTTAATACTGAGTGTGAATAACCTTACACTTTCAAAAATTTCATTATGAAAAGTGAAGGTTTTGAGATCAGCATAAATAATCAGTATATCATTTTCTGAAATTTTTCTAACAAAAATGTAGAATTTTATTGAAGAGTATTTTATCTCAGTAAATCTCAGCAATCTGAGAAAAATAATGTACTTCTGATGATTTTTTTTTTTTTTTTTTTTTTGCATTAGAAATAAAGTTAATTAATATTCAAAATTTTGAATGAGAATGATTTGCATGCATTTATCACTTTTTGCTGTGTCAGAAAGATGTTGTTTAATACAGAATTAAAAAGAAAATGATTTTAAAAATAAAAAATGATTTTAAGAAAATTTTGTTAAGAGTGAAGGTCCTTTATATAGTTGATAATATCTGTAATGCTGATGCTGTTCTATTCCTGTAGGTCCTGTTGGTTTATGGTCTGCTATTCATGGTTCTCCTGCCTGTTGTTGTGGTGAGTACTCAGTAGAAAATAATCACAGTCACACTATCTTCACAAAGGATTGGTTTGAAAAAAAAATGCCATGTAACCAGCTTATCATATAATTGCCTGGTTTATCATGCATAATACATTTATTTTCAAATTTTTCAGCTTTTAGAGGGGATTTTCAATAATATTTGTATGAACAGAAGCATAATTTCTAGTAAAAATCTTTTGCATTGAAATTTTCCTCTTCAAAACAAAATACAACTACATGTATTTATCAAACTAAAGAAATAATCAGTGCATCTTTGTGCACACATTTATTGTAATCAAAGTCTAAGTGATTATGTCTGGCCTTTTCTTTGTTTACAGGGTGTTTGGTGGTACCGCTCTATCAAGTTCTCTAAGGACCAGGTTCTGTTAGACACCACCAGATTGTACTACTATTTCTTCCAGAAAAACCCCAACATGATTCTTAAAAGTAAGCATGCATGTATAGTTTCTGTGCATAAATGGTGCACATTGTTAAGTCATGGCAATAATGTTCAGTGTTGAAGCATATTCTTAACATGAGAAGACATTATTAAATAAATGTAAAATAAACAAAACTTGAATGATAAACCACTTTGAATGACACCATTGTAGATTAATTTCTGTACAAGGTATCAGTCTATTGACAGATATAAGTTTTTCTCCCATGATTTCAGTCAAAATACAAGAGTTGCATAATTAGATTTTTTTTTATTCTTCATTTATAATCTCTGCTCTTTTAAACTTATTCATATGCTAACTTTGGACTGAAACAGTGAAAAAGACTTTCTGAAATAAATTAAAAAAAATGACTTCAAAAGACTGTTAACTGAGTCTTTGTGTCATGTAGGAGTGATAATGGTGTTAGCTGGATCTTTTGAATTTGACAAATTCCACAATGCCGAGATTGTCGAGAGACCGAGTGATAATGAGGAGGTCCCTATGGTAAGATGACAGAAAGATGAAATTTGAAAACCATATACAGGTTTTTTAAGAAAAAAATGAATATGCTTATACATTATATATATGTATATCAGTTAGATAAAAATAAACAAGTAGAGTAAAGATAATAATGGAAGGGTAGATATATCAATATGTCATGTGAAATTTAAAATCTTATTTGCTATGAGTTTGTCTTAAATTGATCTGAACTAGAGTTAAAGTAATAAAAGTGCTAAAAATATAATATTTTCTTGATCAGCTGATCAAACGTTTGCCAAACCTGGATGAGAAGAACAAGGAGAAGCCCCTGTGTTATCCCTACAGTGTCAAGGCCAGGGCTCTCCTACACGCCCACTTCCAGAGGCTGGACCTTCCCCCGGACACGCTAGCTATTGGTAAGTGGATCTCAGTCCTTCTCCTTCATCCCTTCTCCAATGTAATACCTCCACAACGGACACTTTACCCTTTAGCTACATTGTTTGAATATTAAGAATTTCATCTCTGTGCACATTTTCAGTTGTGTTAATTTAAGGGTTTTAATTGTGAAATTGGGCATTTTTGATTTATTGAAAAAAAAATCAGAAAAATATGAATATGAAATATTTATATACATTTATTTTGATTTGAAGTGTTATTAATTCCATTGTCAGTAATAACCTACAGAAAAATTTGAAAGATTTAAATGGATTCAGATTCAAGTTGATTTATATGGAAAATTCCAATGAATAATTTAACATGATATATATATATGTATTAGTGACATTTTATTATTATTGACTTCCGTCTGAATTAAAAGTAATCCTGTTTCATTTCCTCTTCCAGACCAAGCATATGTGGTGAAAAAGTGTCCATATCTTATCAATGAAATGATAAATGTTATCGCACAGCTGGTGGCAGGAGCTCACAGAAACGGTACGTCTACCTGGCAACAAATAACATCAGCTTATATTTAGTAAATGAAATTTACAGTAATTTCGTGTATTTAAAGCTAACTGTATACATGTATCTTTTTAGAAGCCAAAGTAACATTTAAAGATAAACATATATACATTGTATGCTCTGATTTCACATCAAATGTATTGATATAATGTTACACAAAATGTTACAGAAACGTAACTTCATTCATTAATGTTTATTTCAAATCAGCTGTCCAGTACATGCCTCGACTAGAAACAGTGGAGAACTGTATGAAGCTTTCACAGATGTTGATACAGGCGGTGGACGTACGGACTAGTCCTCTGTTACAGCTACCACATCTAACACAGGACATGTTGAAACATTTCACCACTAAAAAGGTAAATACATCACCTAACACAGGTCATTCTGAAATACTTCACCACTAAAAAGGTAAAAAGAAATACACAACCTAAACAAAACATTAGAAATACTTTACCACTGAAAAGGCAAAAAAAATACCACAGCTTACACAGGACATGCTGAAACATTTCACCACTAAAATGGTAAATACACCTCAAAGGACATGCTGAAACACTTTTCCAAGAGAAAGGTAACTCCTAGGATGGCTCTTCACCAGACCTGATTTTTAAATTTTGAAAGAGTGACTGTATCCTTGACCTTAAGTTTAAAATTTCACATACATGTATGTGGAAGGACATTTTGAAATTATCAGTCTCAAGTTCTTTCATGCAAGAAACTAAAATCCCACAAAAATGTTTTGCACTATTAAACACTTAATGTTACAGAAATGTTACTGTCCACAGAGAACCCATAAGAAAGGCTCTGTTGGTGAAGATTGATACGATTACTCTTCCTGTGTAGATTGTACAATTTATTTTTGTTATTTAATGATTGTAGAGACACATCCAGAGAATCCGCGACTTGATCGGGATGAAGGAGGAAGATCGACGCTCACTTCTACGTCACATGACGTCTGACGAGTATCGTGACATAATTAATGTGTGTGCCACACTGCCACATGTCAAGATGGAGGTCCACTCCACAGGTATAAAGCAGAATGATGATTTTATTGATGGAGAATTGTTTTAGATGTTGTGTAGGATGGAAATGTTAATTTCGCCTATTTGTGTTGTATTTCATGTATACAGAAATATGTAATATTACATGTGAATGTGTGGCCTTTGTTTCTCATACATGTACAGTCAGCCCTTTTTAATCCAGATACTTTTGCTCCAGAGTAAATGAAGTGTCCTGATTAATGAAATTTATCTTCAAAAAATTGGTATACATAAATGTAAATACTGTAGAAAAAACCCCCAAAGAATTCAAGTGCACATGTTCTGTGATGTAAACTCATCATGTATGTTTGCTTATTACATGCCTATTTACCTATTATAGTTCTGGATGATGAGGATACATCAATAACAGCTGGCTCTATTGTGACGGTAAATGTTAGCCTGACCAGGGAGATGATGGAGGTGTTGTTTGATAAGGAGGATCTGTCTCATGTTGACGAGGAACGTGACAATCTAGCCATCGCTAACGAGGAAACGGAATCTAATAAAGACCAGGTGAGTGGGACAGGAAATGATTTGTCCAGTAGGAATATTTGCAAATGTCAGTGAAGGGACTACCACTGGTAGGCATAAGGAATAATTCAGCATGTCCTGTGTTAGGTATGGTAGCTGTGGTTTAATTTGGGCAATGTCATGAATTTCATTGTCAGTGTATCATGTAGCAAAAGTATTGGTTATATAGTCAATATACATGTGTAACAGGAAAGGAGGAATGAATAAAGAACATATATGGCTGGACCCTGAATCTGGGACCCCTGTATCACTAGTCAGGTGCTCTAACCACTGATCTACCCAGGCCAATATCCACAGTTCAAAGCCCAAACTTCTACGGATGTATATTTAAATAAATGTAGAGCACAGGTTGTCAAAGATATATTTAGTTCAAACAACTCACAATTAAACAGATCTCCTTCAGAGAATTTTTTATTTTGTGAAAAATCTACCAGCATGTGAAATGATAAAAATACATGAAATACAATAGTAGTCCACTTTTTGAAATTTGTAGAAACATTGTTTTAGAAATTTAAATTTAAATACAGGTAAGGAACAATAAAAATGAGGAAACTAATTCTCACTAAGATGTAAAAGTAAGATGTAAATGTAAAAGTAACTCAATCCTTATGACATTCAAGCCATCATTGAAAATTCTGCTTTTTAAAATGAATGTAACTTTGTTTTGAACTGCTATTTACTCTAGCCATTGATTCTTTCATACTGCTGACACCTGAATGCAATTTTAGCTGATTTTATAATATAGCAGGAAAATGAGACAGAGGATAATGTTGAAGCAAAAGAGAAAGCTCCTATCTGGCATAAACAGAAAAAACAACCGAAGAAAAAGGGAGGTAATCAAAAGAACAAAAAGGTCAAACAGGCGTACAACTGGAAAGCTGCCGCAGCAACAAACGCCACAGCAAACGACAAGAAGGAGGGCAAGGGGGAGTCAGAAAAACAGGTGAGGTGACTGTGATATTAAATGACTGGAAGGGGGCAAGGGGGAGTCAGAAAAGAGGTGAGATGATATCTAATGTAAAAAAAAAGGGGGACAAAGGGGAGTCTAAAAACAGGTGAAGTGATATGCTACCAGAAGGGGGAGTATAAAAAAAACATGAAATGAACAAAAAAGTTTGCAAGGGAAAGGTGGAACACAAAAAAAGAGAAGATATCTGACTGAATTTTTATATAGTTAGATGATGATGTAGTTAAATAAAGGTGAAAAAAATTTAGTATCATTTTGGTTTTGTAAAAACATACCAGTGGCCTATAGTCATGAAATGTATCTTATTTCAGGGTAATGAGGTTGCAGTGAAAGATGACGAAGAAGACAGAGAAGAGAATGACAATGACTCTGAGAGGGCAGAAACAGACGAGGAAACAAATGCCTCAGATGGTGAGGACCGATCTGTGGATAAGTCAGAGTCCTCCAGAGGACACGAGGAGGACGAGGAGCAGTGGAGGAAATATCAGGAGGAGGCCAAGAAAGAACAACAGCTGGACACAAAGGTCAAGGAGAGTCATCCTGTCCACTGTCCATATTACGGAGAGGTAAGTCGTCATTAGCAACAGTGTCAAAGGTCAGGGAGATTCATCCTGTCCACTGTCCATATTACGGGGAGGCAATTCATCTTTAGCAACAGTGTCCAAGGTCAAGGAGAGTCATCCTGTCCACTGTCCATATTATGGAGAGGTAAGTCGCCATTAGCAACAATGTCAAAGGTCAAGGAGAGTCATCCTGTCCACTGTCCTTATTATGGAGAGGTAAGTTGTCATTAGCAACAGTGTCAAAGGTCAAGGAGAGTCGTACTCTCCATTGTCTGTATTACGGAGAGCTTAATTGTAATTAGCAAAAGTCACAAAAGTGCAAGGAAAGTTATCCTTTCTATTGTTCAAGTCAAAAGAGAGGTACATTGTCAATTTCTCGTATGTGGATCTCTGTAGGTTTGAAGGTTTCATTGAGTGCTGATTCTTTTCAAATGAAAAAGCCTCCAAAGGGATTTTAACAACTCAGTGAGTGAAAATTCAATCATTTAGGATCCTTCCTGTTGTGAAACATTTATTTAAGGAATAACTGTCTAATTTTTTGGATTCATGATGTGATCAATCGAGTGGCTTGCGTGATAATTTGCATAAACGCCGAAGGCGTTTATGCATAAAATTATCACGCAAGCCAATCGATTGATCATCGTCATGAATCCAAAAAATCTGACAGTTATTCCTTATATTTACATGCTCCTGATTCTGCAAATTCCCGTGCTAATAGCCCCGCTTCTGTCTCTATTTGTCCTGCCCCGCACGTGATTTTTTTTTAACCGCGCCTATCGATGAAACAGTAGATTTATGTAGAAATAAAGTATTTTTACAATTTGTAATTTTATCTCGGACAAAGACATTGGAAATGTAAATATATATTTTTAAAGTATTATTATAATGTGTCTGATCTCTGTATTATTTTCTAGGAGAAGCAGGAGGGATGGTGGTTGTATGTTTGTGATAAGAAATCTCACATGTTGATTACAGCCCCAGTCCAGATCCTGACACTCAAAGACACAGAGGAGGTGGGTACCAGACTACCAATACAGTGTTATAAATGTACAATGCAGATGAGCCTCTTTACATAATCTGACCTTCATTATATTCACAGTCATATTCTTTTTTTTTTTTTTCAGATGACACTCAAGTTCTCTGCCCCTCACAAGCCTGGATTGTATACCTACACAGTGGTGCTAAGATCAGATTGTTATGTTGATTTTGATCAGTCCAAGAATATCAGGGTATGACATGAAATTGTTGATTTAATCTTCATCTTCATGGTGATGAGAAATCTGTAATTTACATGCATGAAACAGAATTTTGTCTTGCTAAAAATGCAAATTTGCACTTTGAAAAGTGAATGAATTACCAACTCTATGACTTAAGATCAATATTAATTCTGATGAATGATTTTTGAGTACATTAAAAACAAATGAGTTTCATTGGATTTTTGTTTGTTAACGAAGAATTTATGGGAAAATAAAAATTTTGACAATTTATCTCATTTATCCCCATTATTCATCAGTGCGTTTAATGTTTTTTCAACAGCTGGACGTGAAGGAAGCCAAGGTGATCGATGACCATCCTCAGTGGGACTTTGTCGATGATGAAGAAGACAAGGACAAAGATGACGAAACTGACTCGGATTACTCCACGGATTTTGATGAATCTGATGATGATTGAACATCCACTCACCATTAGGAGGATGTCTAAAGATTCAAGCATTTTAAGTGAAAGTCAATACTGTGACAGCAAAGTGAATCTAAAAATTGTGTCAAACTAAGAAATATCGATAACAAATATATATAAATGTGTCTTGTATAATGGGGAGAGCACTTCAGTAGTAAGATGATTAAATTCAAGATTATTCAAAAAAAATCTTTCTTTATATGTATGGCAACTGCATCAGTTGTTTGTTTGTTCTTTTGACGTTTACAATCTTTTCAATATTTTTATTGGCAGTTTGAAAGCTTAAATTGGCAATAGCTTGCTGTTCAGTGCTCTCTTACATGTAAATACTGATTGATCTAAATACTGATTGGTAGAAAATTATCTTCAGTTTATAATTAGGAGATGAGGTGAATTAATTTCCTACATGCTGTCAAATTGACAAGAATTTAGTGATAAGTTCCAGTTATGAATAGGTGATTTCTATTTCTTTATGAAGAAAATCCTATTTAGTTTAAGCTGGTTGTATATATGTGTGTGTGTGTATTTCACAACTGTATGTTAAATACTATGTTTTACAATGTCTGACTGATAAAAACTCATTGAACATTTATTCACTGTACAAAAATATGTGCCACATTTGCCCTAGAACAGTTTCATTTCAAAATATTTACATACATTATCAAACATTTTCATATTAGCACAGAGACAAATTTTTTTCTTGAACTTCAAATGCAACACTTCATTTGCTTTTCATATTGCAAGAGAAAAATGAAGTGAATGTGTGTAAAGAAAGTCAGTCAAAAGTGTGGTGGAAAATATACAGCACTACCAACTACTGCCATTTACAAAATCAATGTACACTTGTTCATTTTAAGCTTTGTTGGTAATTTGATGTAGCAGTTTAAGATTTTGTAAATATAACTTTTTCGATGTTATTTTAGTTTTTGTACAATCAGTGGCCATAGGCATTAGTCATAAACGTGTTTATGTTTTTCTTGTACAAAATGTATATCAGAATGCATTTGCATGGGGGGGAAAATACACAATTTACAATATTTTCCTATACATTTGACCGAGATTTAATGACAATATTTATAGAATTTCGGAATGATTTTGTATTGTTTTATTTATTTGATATGTGCAACATCTCATTCCAAGAACAACTTGTCATAAACTCATTGTAAATATATCATAAAATGAAATGGTTGATGAATGTCATGAAATGATCACTTGTTATATTATGCTTAATGTGGAAAATGGAAATAAAAGTAAACAAATCAATGTTTCTGTGGGTTTTTTTTATTATTATGATTACCAGATGGTGAAATGAAGATCTATTTTGTTGTTTAAAAAAAAAACAGAGAGAGAAAAGAGAAATTTTATAATTTGTATGTGTAAATATTCATCTTAAGGATAATTATTATAATGTTGAATTTCTTATACAAATTCATCTGGATGGTGTATTTATAGTAAGAACATTTTGCTACATGTAACTTGAGTGAAAAAGCAATTGGGAGCAATGTATGTACCGGTAGTGCTGAAATGGTATCGACTTTCTAGAGAAAACCCATCCCATACAGTAAATGTTGTTTTAAAGTTTAGACATGGTCACACCTAGTCTTGTTTGGAATTCAATAAATAGGAATTGTTGTAAAGCATACTTTTTTTTCAAGCAGCACTATTCAAAACAATTTGCTGGAACAAACTTGATAAAAGTGATTTATAGATTCAGGGGAATTTTGAACTCTATATACATGTATTAATGCATATCCATTAATTAATTTACATTTGGAAATAAATTGCATGTGAAGAAAAGGCAATTTTCGATCTGATTCCTCAACACTTTGGGCCTACCTGAGAAGTGCATGCAATTATAAACCAATCATTTTGAAAATTTTCTTTTTTAACCCCCCCCCCCCCCCCCCCAAAAAAAGCCAAAAATGTAGATGAAACAGAAAACAAGTTTCTAACCATTTTTTTTTTTGGTAACAAAAAATACATAACCATCCTCTTTTTGTGTTTTATTTGTTTTTGCAGAGACATAAATATTTCTGGTATTTTTTTTTTTTTGGGGGGGGGGGGGGCTTTTAAAGTTTTCTTAGAATCAGGGGGTCTCTTTTGTTTTTGTCCTATATTTTTTTTTTAAATTTTTTGGCTTGTTTGATTATTGAGGTAAACAGTACATTTAGACTTTTTCCCGAATTTCTTATTATTTTTTCTTTCTATTTTTTTTTAATATAATTATGATGTAACTGCTCCTTTTTCATAGTGGGAAAGTAAGATTAATATCCTGCTTAAAGGTCAACTGTATATGTATCTAATTTAATAATGCATATTTTAATTAAAGTTAAATACAATGTTCCTAGATTCATCCTTGCGTTTTAAAACTATTTACCAGTTCAATGAACATTTTCTATTTATTTCGTACATTAGTCTGAACCCTTGAATGGGCTATTTCCAGTAATTAGCAGAACCCTTACTTCCGTATTTACAAATATTCGTCACGATCATGAGTGTGTATACAAAAGAAATAATAGTCTAAAAACTGCAGAATTTACTCATCACCTGCTGTTAGAATCTAGTCACTGTGTGATTTAGTCGAAGAAGAAGACGAACATCATGTTTAAAAAGAAGCCAACCGTCCAAGGTAAAAAGAATAAATGACAAAGAGACTAATGGGGAGGGAAGCTTTTCTGATTTCACAATATTTTCTATGATTCTTATGTCTTTGACTTATTTATTAAGATTTAACATTTCTCATCTGTTCTCTTTATGCTGATCGCTGAAATCTCAGCATCACACATGGAAATAACATTAAACAGCTGAGTGAAGTTCAGTCTCGTGTCAAAAGTTTACAACGAACATTGTATATATACTATGTACACATGTATACTGTAGGTATTAACAGATTAGGCATTATCTGTACTTCTTTCATGTACCACAGATAGCTCTATCTGAAAAAATGAACATTATTCCAGGGATCTGGTTGTCTGCCCCAAGATATAGTTAGATTATTTTAATAAGGGCCTGCTTTTTTTATGAAACTCTTAACTCTTAACAGTTGTTCATGTTATATGAATTTTTGTTATTGAACCTTTGTACACATACACAGTTATACAGTATACTTGATAAATTATATCTGTGATCACATTTAAATGTTATTAATAAAGGGGAACTCCACAAAACAAGTACATGTAGTTACCATTTCAGGGTAACTGCAGTACTGTCATTTTGCAGGAAGATTTATAACGTTTTGCGAAGTATCTGATGGCACATAATTAAATGATGTTTATTTAGAAATATTTACATTTCAAACTCTTTTCTCTATGATACATGTAACTTTGAAAGTTAGGTGTGTTGATTTCTTGATAATTACAACTGAATATAAATTTCTCCATGTGAAAGGTTAAGTGCCTAATATCTGAATATGCATGTCAATCTCTCATGGCTGTCTTTGTGTCTGACTTAGTGACTATCAGAACTTGAATAACATGGAATGCCTCATGTATTTTAAATCTATAAGACAGCATTTTTTATTTCTATAAATTTATACTTTTATTTCATGTATAAATGTAAATATAAGGAATCATCACTGTCTAGTTTGTTGGGTATGCCAGGGAGATCAACTATAGTTGGAGATATGGGATAATTTATGCATAACCAGCTTTGCCAGTTACGCAAATAATCCCACATTTCCAACTGTTTTTGATGCCTGGCATACCCAACAAACTAGACACAACAAACTAATTTCCCCATATATTTCTGCCATACTTGTTTAAAATTGGTTTCTCAAAGAGGAAAATTCACTACTTTGACCTACAAGATGGTGGCCAAGGGGAATAACTTGAAGGCAAAATACGTCAGAGGAAAACTATCTATTAACTAAGGATTAAGGATCTTTTATCTTGTTCTGAATAATGAGGAATAGATAACAATTTCTATTTTAACAAATTGGTTAAAAGTGTGTAATTTTTCATTGTTAATCCCTCTTAGAATCCTATGTGTACTGTAATTTTTTTGGTAGAACAACTACGTGAGAATGACAGAACGATGAGAAAAACCCAGAGAGACCTCACGAGGGACCGAGATAAGCTCGAGAGGGAGGAAAAGAAAATTGTAAGTAAATTAGTTATACTTTTTAATGATAGCGAAATATCTGAAAGAAATTTTATGATTAGGTTGTATAATATTCTAAAGAATTTTATTTCATCATTAATGTCAAATCTGATTCTCTGTTAAACTGTAAAACAGTATTATTTTTATTTTTATATATAAGATATTCTCATTAACATGATCAAACTTCATACACTAATACAAAATTTCATGTTGCATTACTAATATACACTCGGCGGGGCATTCATGTCCTATGGACATATTTCTAGTTTAGTTATGTTTCATGAGCAATCTGCGGTAGAGTAAGCAAAAATTTGTCTTGAAAGTCTTGCATGTCTGCACAAAATTTTTATCAAATACTGTTACAGGTTTTCTTCTGTGGCAAGAAAACACTTAAAACTACTTTTTAAGTTATAATCAGCTCATATAATATGTGCTTCTTTTAATATATTAATTAAGGGAAAATATTGTGTTAATTTTTAGTACATAAAACTTAATTCAGATCATGTAAATTTATTGTTTATTTACAGGAAATGGAAATAAAGAAGGCAGCTAAGCAAGGGAATAAACAGGTCAGTTCCCCTTAACACCTCCCAACCCTCATGCCTAGAAAAGGGGGAGGGAGTAAGCGTATAACTTTAGGCACAAAAGTTTCATGTTAAAATTGATCAGGCTTCTGACAGCCAATATCTGAATTGGCATGCATGCCTAGATTACTTGTTGCAGAGTTGTTTTGTACTTGATTCTCAAGGGTTATAGTCCTTTAACTGTAATATTTATAAAGTACCCCAATCTTAAACTTTCTCGTTTGCTAAATGCCTCATGAACTATACACAAGAACACAAGTAATAGGTATTCATTTACACCTTCTAGCAAGAAAAAAAATGTCATTGCCTGATTTACATGTAATTTATTTGTTTCTATTTATTAGGCAGCCACAGTCTTAGCTAAACAGTTAATTGCAATAAGGAAACAAAAAACAAAGAGTTACTCTGTAGGCTCCAAAATATCCTCCATAGGGAACCAGCAAAAGGTAAGATAGCAGGAACCAGAAAATGGCAATTTCTTGAGATGCAAAGTTTGTTAACATTAATGAATTCTTTCAATAAGCTTCATGGAAGATTAGTTAACTTGAAGGGAGATGTAATCAGTGTTACTTTTCTTTACCTTGACAGTTGGAAATGTTTTCAGTTTTGTAAACTTTACTTTTCTTAGAGATAGGGTAGGACACCTGTACTCAGTATTTGTACCATACTTAATAGTTGTTTCAAAATTTCCAGTAAAATACTGTTTCATGTTATGCTGGTACCAATATTGGTATTTACAATGTAATTTTTTCTCTCATAATTTTTAATGCTTTCTAGTTGATTGAAAAAAAAACTGAATCCTTTAAATACTGTTAAAATATATATATATATATATATATATATATATATATATATATATATATATATATATATATATATATATATATATATATATATATATAGCCACAATCAATATATATATATATATATATATATATAGCCACAATCAGTTTTTACGTTTCTAGTAATAAAGGTTACATGTATGCTAATTATCCCTACTTAGAGAGCTGTCTTAATTTTCAATTGATAATTTTCAATCATTGCTAACCTTTTTTTTTTATATAAAAAGATAACAAATTTTAATCCAATACTAGATTGCTATAATATAAAATCAATCATTCTCCAATTTTCTCTGTACTTTTTTGTAGCTTTCTCTTTCAAAGTCACCATAGAGAGAGCTGTTTATGTCAAACTTTTTAGTGATTGTGAATTTAGTCATTTTATTATTATTTTAGCTTATATGTACCTTTAACTTTTTTATATTAGTGTGTTTATTTATTTTTTACCAAAGGGCTTAAAAATAAAAACTAAAATAATTTATAGTTAATAATACTAGATACTTTGTTCTATCAACTACATGTATTTTGATAGATAGAGGTATTGTTAAAAATACTGTATCATTGAAAAAAGAATTTGGTATGGTAATATACTGGTTCATTGTTAATGGGGTCCAAGCCTACTTAGAGACATACTTTAATTTGTCATGGATAAAGTATCTGGAGAATTTATGATTTTTTTTATTTACATGTATAATAAATTTTGCAGTTTTATGCAGTTTGTATTATAATTATTTTTTTTTAAATTCCAGTTAATGCACTCTAACATGAAGATGGCTGGTGCCATGGCAACAACAACAAAGGTACGGCAGTTTTCTTTTTTCAAGTGATGGTAATCAGACTTGCAGACTTACACCAGTCATAAAAGATCATATTTTACAGATTTCAAAAGAGTTATTGCCCTTCAACTGTAAATTCTGTCACAAAATTGCAGACTTTTGTTGTGTTTAATTGTAATTTTATAAATCAAATTAAGAAAGAAAATTTTTTCTTTACTTAACCAAGATAACCTGTACACAGTGTATAAACTTAAAAGATACTGCTGAAAATTATTTTATCTGAAAAATTATACAAAATTATGCAAAAGAAAAAAAATCTGCTCTAAATTGGGTACATTGATTTATAAATTCATAGCAAAAATTGATGTTAATTTGTCTTCTCTGATTCAGACAATGCAACAGATGAACAAAGTCATGGATCCTCAGAAGACAGCGAAGATGATGCAGGACTTTGAGCGAGAAAACATGAAAATGGGAATGTCTGAGGAAATGAGTAAGGAAACACTAGTGTATCTAATTCACTAGATTAACATTCCACTATTTTAACCCTATAAAATTTATAAACTATGTAATGAATGTTCAATAAAATGCATAATAAAATGGTAAAGGAATGTTTGTTTCCATGTATCGAATGAATAATTTTGGCATTTCACAAGTATTAAATCACACAGCTGTGCATATATAGGCTTTCATAGGTGGTACTGAATTTGTCTATAAACTTTTGTGGTGTATATGACATGTCAGATGTATTTATTTACTCATAGGGCATCCTTCATAGCTACTTAAGGGTATATAAAGTCGAAATATCTAAATATACAAAGAAATTTATATCGTTATTTGATATGGGCTGCACCTGTCACGAGCCTTTTGATTGATACTAAAAAATTTTAAGAATCTAAAAGTACATACATTGGATATCTTTGAGTAAATGAGTATTAATTATTTTTTAGTTAACGATACGTTAGACGACATTCTGGGAGAATCAGGTGACGAGGAGGAATCTGACGCCGTCGTCAACCAGGTCTTGGACGAGATCGGAATCGAGATCACTGGAAAGGTACGGACATTATAGCCTCTCTGTACTGATGGTATTACTTGTATAGATGTATTAATGAAGTCCATACATTCTGAACTTTAAAAATTGTTGGTTAGGCTAGCAGATAATTGTCTACATCTCTGCCACACGGGGACCAATTTTGAAGTTTAAAAAAAAAAGGCCAATGATAAAAGTACCTTTGTATCTTTATTATCATTTTTTGACCTCTTCAGAAAAAAATTGTAATAAGTTCAATAGATACAGTTGGACTTCTGTATCTCGAACACGGATGTCTCGAATATCATGGATATGTCGAAGTGATTTGGAAGTCTTAACCACATATTTCTTAAGTATTTTACTCTTGATATCTCGAACCCTCAGATATCTCGAAGTTTTTTCTCGGTCCCATCGAGTTCAAAATAATGAGGTTTGACTGTAATTGTATAACTTTTCCTCAAATTGAGACCAATTTAAAATGTCATATCTTTGTTTGCTTGCTTGCTGTTTGTTAGTCCCCTACCGGTGAAACCGGAGGGGACTATAGGTTTCCTCTGAGTCTGTCCGTCCGTCTGTCCGTCCGTCTGTCTGTCCGTCTGTCTGTCTGTCCCTCTGTCTGTCTGTCAGTCTGTCCCACTTGGTTTTCCGCATTTTTTTCCTACACGCTTGCAGATATTGAGCTGATTTTTGGTATGTGAGTGTATCTTTATGAGTTACAGATCAAGTTTGCATTTCGTTCCGCTTCATTGATTTTTGACGGAATTACGGCCTTTTCAATTTTTACAGGTTTTCCGCAATTTTCTTCTAAACGCTTGTAGATATTCAGCTGATTTTTGGTATGTGGCTTTACCTTGATTAGTTATAGATCAAGTTTGCATTTCGTCCCGCTTCATTAATTTTTGACGGAATTATGGCATTTTGAATTCTTAACGGGAACGGAACCAGATTACACTTGCCAGTAGGGGACTAGTATTGCTAATGCAATACTCTCAGAATGCTTGTTTTTGTGGACATCTCCACTTGAATTGATATAAAAGGAATTAATGAAACAATATGTTTATACAGATGGTGAGTGCTCCTGCTGCTCCTAGTCGAGGCCTCGGGGAAACTTCGAAGTCTCGGGTGACAGATGATGATATAGAAAAACAATTAGCAGCTCTTAAAGATCTATAGTGAAAGATAAGAAAGATGTTTGGCGTTATTCTGTGTCCAGAATGGATTCTAGATAAATGTGACATACAAAATTGTATACAACCTTATAATTGTATGAATTGGTGTATTCAGTTTATGCCATTCTTTTGAATGGGTTTGGGATGTATGCTTGAGTGATTTGAATAATATTACCTCTGACTTCTATAAGCAAACTGTAAACATAGCTACATGAATATTGATGAGTTTATTTTCAAGGTACCTATCCTTATTCACGTTATTTTGTGAGTGGGAACTTTAACTGTGTAGTAGAATTCAGTATTTTCTGTTATCAGTGATGAGAAATTTGATGTGCAGATACAATGATGATTATTACGTTTAATTATTCATTAATTTTGCCAGTCTTTCCAGATGTCAGCCTTTGCAAGTTTCAATGTTTGCTATTTTTTTTTTTTTTTGAATTCTGTCTTGTTTAATGTGGAAAGAACTTGTTTTAAAACCAAAAGTTCTGACACATTTGTTCTGATGTGTTATTTTTGTATGTATAGTATAAAGTTTTATATGTATCATATCACTTTAATACAGTAATGTAATATAATCTGATTCTATGAATTAAAGAGGGTGGTGTTATACTTGTCTGACAGTAAGGTTGACAAATAATTGGGAAATTTAAAGTGCATTACTTTGCTGTATCTTTTTTAATGGAATATTGTTAAATACGTGTAAATCTGTTATTAAAATTAAAAAAAAAAATCAACAGTATGAAAATGTTTTTATTTTTCTTCCTGGAAATGGGTTTAATATTAATACAATATCTAAATATAAAAATGATAATAAAAAGTATTTGCTATAAAAAAAGAATTTAAGGAAGTTTCAGGACAAACGTGGATGACTCAGGATATTAAGACTGATATAGCATGCATTGTATTATGTTATTGTTACCATATTTGAAATTTTTGGTGTTGATTCACTGTTAAAAATTTCAAAACTCAGCTGATAAGAATATATTCATAGCTATCGTTTAAAATCGGTGACACTGATATATCAATAATTTTGCCCACAAGAATTCTTTTATAGCGATTACTACGGTAATTTGAAATTTTGCGTAAGACTTTGTCAGTACTGAAGGAACCATAATTGGTTTCAATGTTTGAAAAGGGGGAGGGGCAGTTGACCTATTTCAGCCCCCCCTTTTTTGGATATTGAAAATACACCTCACTTTCACTTAACACAACGTGACAAATGAAGAAGGTTAAATAGGAAACCCCTGTACTTTCAGTATATAAATAAGCACAGTGTATTGTTTTAGGTTATGTGAATTCAATGTTAAGTTTATATTTAAATTACCTTGCTTTGTAATACTTGCATTCCATTTTGTTTGTTAATTTACATACGTAAAATTCTTGCGATATATTTTGAAAGGTTGTCAATCCTTAGCCTGACAGTTAGGTGGGGCCTGGTATGGAGTGACATGTATATATGTTGAGTCTATCTATTAATATCTGAGTTTTCCCTATTCTATAAGCTTGCAGACATGCTAGTGCCAACCGATATATACAAGTCCGCCTACAACAAAAGGTATCGGTTCTAAATAACTACACGGTAAAACACAGGGAAGTTCTTGAAATGGTTATTTATAGAGCCTAAAAAAAGCCTTCTGTTTTTTAGCATGATAAACCCAATATAGATTCCTCCTTTTTAATTGCATTCAACTCAAGCATCTTCAGTGAGTGGAATTCTACAATAATCATTTGCTCTACTTCCGTGTTAAATCTTACTGCCTGTTCACAGGCAATTGACGTTACATATAATTATTTTTCCTATCGCAAAAATATAACCTCGATCAGACCTAATGATTTATTAGTGCTTGTAATCACAGGCACTTGTTTCGATAATATTTTTTTTAACACAAAGTAAACTATTAACACGTGTTATTATTATACTATGGGTTAAAAATAAATTATTACAGAAACAAGTGCCTGTGCTTATAATTCAAAACATAAAATTTCTAGTGAGAAATGTGAAGATAATGAACGGTGATCGATCTCAAAAATCTACAAAAAATACAAATATTTGAAGATGGCATAAAAAAGGACCCCAGGAAATTCCAGAGGTGGAATCAGGTGCCTAGGAGGAGTAAGCATCCCTTGTTGACCGGTAACACCCGCCGTCAGCCCTATGTACAGATCAGATAGACGGAAACTCCGTAATCAAATTCAGTCAAAAACAAAAGGCCTAACAATTGTTATGAAACACGTTAGCCAAAATATGAACCAATGACAGGTTATATTTGCTAATAAGGTCATTATGACGAACACAGAATTTACGAAATGCTGACTTTAAACGAGGTTCTTAAAATCCCTGTATCAATCATCAACTTATCTGTCAGTAGCCTGCCTCGGTTTAAAAACTGATCGTACTTGGAGCATGCTCGTGAGTATCGAATAAATTGGGAGATGTAAACACCATCTGCAGATCATAGTGGAATATTACTACATACATGTAAGTAAGGAAAGTTGACGATTGAAAAGCTGAAGTCATCTCATATGTCATATAATTTAGTTGTTAGTTTGTCTTTGTCGTCTATAGTCAGTAATACATCCAAAGATAGACGCTGTGGTGTCTTTTATTTCAAGTTCACTGGGATATATCGAGTCGACATATGATCATGAATGGAAGTAACTATTGTTAAATTAAATAGATAATACGTCGTCGATATATCTAAATGTCACATTGAAGGCCACAGCAAGAGCTTTCCTCTTCTCATGTAGAAGTGTTTGAATACACCCTGCTTCATGGGAATATAAAATCAGGTCGGCAAATAAAAGAGCACATTTAGTGCCCACGGAATTCCAGCATTTTGTTGGAAGACCTTGTCTCCGAAGACTACATAAAAGAATGCATCTAACGCGATCTATATAGGATAAAGTTTTTTTTTGATCGATATGTTTCGATTAAATAAAATAAAGTGTAACTTTATAAATTTGATTGATTATTTTTCTGTTTATTTGTTTGTCTATTTGACTGACATGTACATGTGCATGTACTTTTTCAACCGGCGACAATATGTGTTGATGGGCAAAAATATGTGCAGTCAAGGAAAGTGCAAATTGTCATTAACGACAATATGTACAAAGCGACAACATCTACAGGAGGACAATATGTACCGCGACACACCTCTTATCACTAGTACACAGTGAATAGAACTTTGACAAGTTCATAAAGAGGCGGACCCAGATATATTATATTACAAGATACTGATTTTTGGGCGTAGTTAGGGTTTTCTTAGTACAGCAATTGATACTTAGGTGTCTATGACTTATTTCCTTTTTGCAAAAATAAATTAATGCACAATTTCATGCATTTTTCAAGTACATGCTCATACTTAGAAGTGTAAAATTTTAGTTTAGATTAAAATGTTTAATTTGATCTTATTTCAAGTTATATATGCAAGAACACTTCGCCCATGTTATGTAAAGAAAAGAACTTAAGGCGTCGCTCGTTTATACAATGTAAGACTCTTGTCTTTGTTCTAACTCAGTTAAAAAATTCTTTATTATGGTTACATGCACCTATTAAATGTTCCATGATGCATTCGTTTATCTGTAATAGGTTTGTTGAGTACAAGCAATATATTGCCATGTTATGTGGTCGTTACTGGCATTTTAAAAAGTCGATATGTTTAAAGAATTTAAAAATTAGACTGCTGTTCGTTATTCTCACCTTTTTTCATTCAAATACAAAATTTAATACAGAAAATACAGGGAAAAAACATCAGACATAAAAACATGGATTGATTAATAGTAATGTGTTCTTGGTTATTATCATACATGATTATTATTATCATTATTTTGTTTTGTGTGTTCTGTTATGAAGCTATGGTGACACAGGATACTATATAAAGTCTAATGCATGGCGCTTGGATACTAAATAGGTAAGACGATACCTGACATAAAGGATATATTATAGTAAGTCTTTTTTTAATTTTATTTTCTTTTAAATTCATAGAGAATATTACATACTAAAAATCCATATCATATGTCATATCAGCCCGAGGTAAATAATATTAAAATGGCATGATTCGATTGAATAACTGAAATATCATCCCGATGGATTTTAAATTAACTTTTATTTTACAAAGCATTATCATATGCACGTGTTATCATATCAAATAAGCAGATTCTGATAATCTTTGAGTTTATCGGAATCCGATACCAGTAGATGTTTCTGATTTTTTCAAATGCAAAAATCATGCAAAAGCCTGTTACCAAGGTGACCAAGATACGTACATATGTAAGCAAATTGTTAAAATTTTGATATCTCTCCAGGGTTAATAGAAGTTATTAGTCTTTTGTTCCATTTATTCTTTCAAATAATACCATGGAACTAAAAAACCTGGATTTCTCTTAAATTCAAGATAACAACCTTCCCCATAGTTTCTTTTTTTATTATCTGAAACATTAGACATTGTAATTAACACATTTGTGGTTATTTACGTTGTTTGTTCCAATATGATGGGTCACAATAGCTGAGTACTTTTTCACATTTAGATCCGTTTTCCATGGAAACAGTAACCGTAGCAACTAAATAGTCACTGTTTTAGTTTGCATTGTGAAGGTCTACTTAAGCAATGAAATTTCAAGAAAAATCCATGATCATATACGTGCCAGAGTTTAAGAACTATGAGAGAAATACACTGTATGTACTTCTATTTTACACTGGAAGTACTGAAAAAAAAAAAAAAACTTTATGTGTTAGTAGATGTACGACAATTGCTCCCCTTAACATGTGAAAGTTTCAGTTCTCAATATTTCGAGATGCTTTTAAGAGCCATTCTCTGTAATGACTTGAAATTTTAAATAGGAGCTGTGGCACGCATAGTCTCAGAATTTCTCCAAACTCTCCATGATAAAAGTCTTTAATACCCTAAACTAAAATCAGGCAAAAATTGGTTGCTACCCAGTATGTGTTACGGTTATCTTGCAACATGTCTTTAAAGTTTGAAAAAGGAATTTTTTAACATATTTAGAGCCCCATAGTCAACATTTGCGGAAAAGCAAAAATTTGGCAATGCTTTTTCCAAAAGTTTAGGCCTGATGTCTTAAATGCATGATAAACATGTTTAGTAATTCAACTATTACATATGTTACTATGGAAACAAAGTATTCAAAGGTAAAAAAAAATATTCACTGTATTTTATAAAGTCATACACGTAAAAATAAAAACAATTATAGATTGAAATGCGACCAAATGATAGAGAAAAGAGCCTTGAAATTAAACATATACCAAGGACAAATTATGATATTTCTTGTTGGTTGGCAATGGTTGCCATGGTTTTATACCACAGAGAGCTTCAAATTTACACTCGGTGTGTTTAAATCTGATCCTATCTTTTAAAAAAGCACATTTTTATGGAACTGATGATTATTTTTTAAAAGGTGTTAGTTTGTTCCTAATTTTCACATTAAAAAAAATTCAAATCAAATTCTTTAAATAGAGCGTTGCTATGGAAATAAGCAGAAAATATATGCATAAAAATCTGAAAAATGTTTTGTTTCCTTGGATACGTACCCTTAAATGTAGATTCCAAAAACTTTTGATTGATATTTATGAACAACTAACCTGACTTTTAATTTTGAAATCATTCAATCTCTAACTGGATGCAAGAAGCTGACACATAGGGTTTAATATTGATATTAAGTTTACAGAATCGATTAGTTTCCCTTCTTGGTAACCATAGCAACAGTGTTGTTTTCTTCATCAAATTTTATCAATATATAATATTCAACTTTAGTTCTTCCAGATAAGTACTATTCAAGGTGTGTCATATAACATGCTTCTTGATTAAATGGTAAGTTAATTCCTAAAGCTGCAAAAAATATCACTTTAAACCACTGGTACGTTCCATGGTTACACCGCAAAGTAGCAAATAATCCCAATTTTTCTTATGACATTGATGTTGCAAGGTCCTAAGGATGTATATTTGCCATTCTTGAATTTTCATATTTCCCTCAAGACAGCAGCATTAACCCAATCTTAGTTACTGATTTTGCTTGGTTACACTGTGTTACCATGGCAATCATAAAAGTTATTTATAGAATAATATTGCTTATACCTATTTATTTAAGGTCAAACATTTTCATTGTTTTTCTTACGTTGCTGATCGAGTTTGATGATGTAACACCTATCATTAGTGAATATTGAGCGTTTTTCAGCATATATTTCAGCATTTTAAATGTATTCCAAATGTACCCATGGTTACCACTTACTTAGAGATATATTGCAAACAGTTTCTTTAAAGCATAAGTGGCAACAAGGTGTCATGTTTTTGTGAGAATGGTTTGTTTGCTTTTCCTAGTTTTTATTAAGGCTCAATGAGATTTAAAGTAGCTGAAAATCTCTCTTTCTCAAACTTTTCCAGCTGTTACAATGGCAACCAAGACACATAACAACCGAATTTTATTTGAAATATGTTTTTGGTGTCAAGTACTAATAAAAGGCAACGTTTCATCAAAATCGGTGACTATTAATGACTATTAATTATTTGCATGAAAATGTGAATTTTAAAGGGCTTTGTAAATGTTTGTTCGGTAAACAGTATACACATATACAAATTACAAGGAAAGAATGTTTTAAAACAGTAAAAAACGTTATTCAATATTCTCTATGCCTTGATTCACTTTGAATCATCAATTCTTACCTCCTCATAACAAAGCCTAAATGATCAATTATAATTCAAGACACCAATTCCAAATCACATGTATTTTTCCAACACAAATTATATACATGACGCTTGATGCATAAACACTTTTCATTCGCGAATTTTAAATGATTGATAGTTTTTGAATCGTTGTTCATTCGATATTCTTTTGTAAGAAATTGTCAACAATTTCAAAGCCTTTATAATTGTTGTTCAATAATTAAAGTCTGACTTGAACGTTTATATATATATATATTAAGCAATATAGGGTTATACCTCTGCTGAAAACATATCAATATTTATGAACGTCAACATTGGTCTGTAGAATAAATTCTCATAGGAAAGGTACCGTACACATTGAAAATCAGCGCAGGCTCGTATTGTCCAAACCCGAAAATCCTATTTCGTGCAGAAGGGGGTGGGGGTGGGTTGGTTAGGTTCCAACTTTCGTTCACAACTGAATTATATAATACATTACCAAATTACCATGATAAAAAGTTGTATAGATTAACAAGGATGTTACAGAAAGGAAGAATTTTGAATATATTAAGTTTACAATTTCTTCATGTTTTAGAAATTTATTATTGACGCATCATTTACAACCATAATAGATTCAAAAATATATACCAATCCAGGCTTTCATTTTTTTTTGTAACATCTGTCCTTAAGTCTAAGGACAAAAATGTACGTTCGTGAAAATGGGTCATATGACACGAATAACCAAACCTGATCTATATATAGGTGATAAACCTGGAGTTCGATTTACTACATGTACCTATATATAAGCACAGCAAATTAATAGTCCGGATTAGAACTTTTCAAAGTTTAGGAAAATCCTTTTTACTGTAGAGTTAACTGCTGCACTCACATTTATTAACCTCTGGCAACGGCATGAACGGAGTTGGAGGGGATATAGTAGTTAACGCAATCGTGTGTGTTCGTTTGTGGGTGAGTGAATTAGCGCTGTACGAAACGGAAGTGAAGTAATTAGCATCGAGATCGATGTCGAATGCTGTTTGATTTATAGATATGATCTTTGCGAGGGGATACTCCGCTTCGCAGTGCCCTTGTTAGAATTGTACTTTAAATCAAATCAATCGCTTACTAAAAATGTGTATAAGCGGATAGAGTTCCAAGCCATCACACTTTATAACATTTAATCATATACAGAAGTTTTCTGTTAAAGAGAATATAAACTTTTGATAGAACAGTTACTGTGTCGATTTCTAAAATACTTCGCTAGTGTACGATAATTCAAAGCAGATACTGTAATCTTAGACGAAGTAATTAATGGAGAAAAAAACCCAGAGTAGTATTGTTGACCTTGAAGATGAATGGAAATCTGGGGTTTCTGGTCATTTACATGCATCCAACTTCGACGAATTATGAATAATGGTTTTTAGATTGAACCATAAAAATCGTATGAAAGTGAAAATTGAAATGCACCGAATCTGCATGAGCATTATATACGCTTCGTAAATATGTCAAATGCATGAATAAAAATATTTACATTGTGCTCTCTCTCTCTCTCTCTCTCTCTCTCTCTCTCTCTTATAGATGATTATTGTGTTGAACAAACATTTATATTCTCTTATTTTTAATAGAGTTTTAGAAATACTTCTGCAAAACGAAATGAAAGTATACCTGAAACATTTGCACATAGATTTATAAACGGAATTTACATCGGCTAGATTAGGAAGAAATACTCATAGGTTGTATATTAAGGTTAGTAGGTGAAGGACACATTCCATTTTCCCAAATCAATACAGAAAATGTAGGAATTCCAAATCAAATGCTTATAAAAGAAATTTTTAGCATGAATATATATTATTAATGGCATATATATGTATATTGGCAAGTTATCTGCTATTTATCACTGCAAGAAGAAGTTTGTAAGTAAACTTATTTACTATTCTTAATTCTTAGGTAATTAATGTTTATCATCATTACTTTACCTTCCTACAAACATATTATTTCATACATAAATTGAATGCGTTTACATTATTATAGTATTACAAAACTGGAAGGGTTTGTTGAGAAATATCTGGCAAATGATAAGGAATGACGTAAATACATGTATCGATATTTTAATAAGAAAAAAAATGCAGATGCTATAATAAACATGGATATTTTAAGAACAACAACATATCCTTAACTAAAAATAAATAATAGAAATAAAGCTAATTTACTTCCTTGTTCATGTAGTTGTACATTTAAATCCTTAGATTCCTACTTTGTGATTAAAATTCTTATCGTGTTAAAATGGCTTGTGGTAATTTACAGAGTGAAGCGAAATGGAGTGGAGTCAGTTTTAATTAACATTGGACTGGAAAAGTGATTTTCATTCCTTTTCGCTATATGCTATAAATAAATGAAGAGAATTTAACAGTTCACTTCGCCCATTATTTATATGTAAACAGAATGTTTTGCCTATATCTATTTGATAACCATCCTAAAAATAACAAATGCACAAAAATATTCATAGCGTTTGATCTATCAGATTTAAATAAATATTATGCTTTTATAATAGACGTTTTCTTCTCTGTGTTGGAAAACCATACTAAAGCTCATTGTTATAATTGCTGGAATTTGAATTGCTCTTTCGTGACAGTTAACATGCTTAATTTTTCTACATACCAAGCAAAGATATAGGAAATCTCAGGCAAATAAAAAGGGATTGTTTGTTTTTGTTTTGAACATCTTTTATTGACAATACATGTATATGTCAAAGGGATTGGGCACAATTAAGTTCCAAAAAGTTAGGTAGTCCTCTCCCCAAGGGATCTTCTGTTTTCCATATACATGTATATAGGGTGTAGATACATTTCCAGGTAATGTTATCTTTATGGATGCACTGATCATGAGATGTATAGTAAATAGATAATTATGTTATTTGCTGTTCCTCATGTTGTCGAAAATTAAGTCATATTACTGGCACCTTTCCTTTCTCGTGGCGTCTTAATATAAATACACGTTCAAAGTGCTCAATAAATCAATTTCTTGTTAAAAGAAATTATTTATTTATATTATAATTTCTTAAAATTAATAACTGAATGAAAGAATATATTTCCTAGGATTTAAAAGGGTTAAATTGACTTAGAAATAAGGAGACACAAGACGAGTGTCTTGTTGTAAATTTTGAATTGGTTTGAACATATTTTATTGTATAAATAATATACAAATGGTTTGAACACAAGTTCTAACAACTTACGAGGTTCTCACCATAGATGGCTACAACTGTCAAGGTCTATATATAGAAAAAAATATATTGATATACAAACATGTTTGTTTTAAACATACATTCATTACATGATAAATATATTACTAACTAAATTTTTAGTGTAAGGCTGTAATAATTAATTGAATCTGCCAGAGTCTCTTATAAATCTTTGTACAGATTGAAAAATATATTTATTGATTTCAACATTTTGTGACTCATCTCCCCACAGAAGTAGGTGACAATCAATATTATTCAATTTAGTGTTTGATTTAGTAAGACACAGTAGGTTTCTAAATAATATACAAAGAAGAAATGGTATGGGTCTTCTGGTGTACCACATGAACAATTAGGACTCTCAATAATGTTTCTTTTATAAAGATCATAATTTAAAATACAGTTGTGTCGTAGTTTAGTATGTATGATACTAAGTCGTCTGTTACCATGACAGAAATAAGGAGGGGGGTCTGCTGGTTTTTTATGTATATTGTTTTTAAAACTACTAAAAGTTGAGCTGTTTCTTGTGGTAATACTTAAACTATTCCATTGGTTTACTGTATCAGGAACAAAAGATTTCTTAAATATTTCGAATCTGCATCTAGGAATAGTGTAGTCATCTCGATTATGTGTGTTGTAATTTGATTCAACACTCCTAATTGAGGGAAAAATACTTTTTAAATAATCAGGTACCAAACTGTGATGTACTTTAAACATGGTATTTAGTTTTCCTACTTTACGCCTCTCTGCGAGAGGTTCCCATCCTGTTTCTAAATATAATGCATCTCTTGAAGCTATAATAGGTAACCCTGTAATTATTCTCGCAGCACCTTTTCTAATTTTTCAACATCTTGTAGAGAACATTCATCCCAAACTACAGGACAATATTCAAGTAGTGGTCTAATAAAAGTTATATACATTTTAGATAGTGTGTTTCTACCAATGTTGTATTTAAGCTTTTTTAGGAGGCCTAATCTTTGGTAAGCCTGTTTAACTATATTGTCTATATGTTCAAACCAATTGAGATTTTGGCTCAATAGTAGGCCTAGATGTGTATGAGAGGTTATGTACATGTATTCTAATTTACATCGTTGAAATTGTAGTTTAGGAAGATAATAATTAGATCTTAATGTAAATAATAATGCTTTTGTTTTGGATGGGTTGAATTTCATAAGCCATTTGGAAGACCACCTATCAAGAATTTCTAAATCGTGATTCAAGATATATTCAATAGTTGCAACATTATATGAGGAACATTGCAACGAGTTGTCATTTGCAAACAATATACATAATGAAATCATGTTTTCTGACACATCATTCACATAAATCAAAAAAAGTAAAGGACCAAGAACTGATCCTTGTGGTACACCAGCATTAATGTTTCTACTAGACGAAAAAATATCTTTATAAATAACTTTCTGCCTTCTATTACATAAGTATTTCTCAAGCCAGGTAAGAATGTTACCACATAAACCGTATGTCTTTAATCTAAATAGTAAACCTTTATGCCACACTCTGTCGAACGCTTTGGACAGATCGCAAAATACCACGAAACAAAATTTTCCTTCATCGATATTCTTAACAATGCTGTGATAAGTTTCAAGTAATTGGTAAACAGTTGAGTGAACTAGCAAAAAACCTTCTTGAAATTTGTAAAATAAGTTATTTTGATGAAAGTAATTTTACACATGTTTAAATATAATTCTTTCCATTTTTGAATTCACCGGGTGGCAGTAAATACAAAATTTACAACATGACACGAAGACAGAAGTAAGGCTAGCCAAAATCAACAAAGGGTAGGCTAGCCTGTTTAAGGTAGCTTTTCTTTAAAAAGTTAAACTTCTCAGCACAAGTGTGGAAGGAAGTGGAAGCAATATAAGTAATGGCTAATGGTTTGTTTGTTAGGCTCCAGATGCATTTTGTTTTAAAGAAGACATCTTTTAATAGAGGAAAGATTCTGAAATATAACTATACTGTAATGTACATAAATTTAGTTAATTTTGTTGCCTGACTTTAAAGAGAAGATGCATGTATGGAAATGCTCTTTAAAGAACTATAAGCAAATGTAGCAATACTATACTAGCTGGGAATAATTCATTTCTGTAGAACTGCTCTCAAGCACTTCTTCCAAATAGTATGTATTTATCGATCATGTATTAAGAAAATTTAAGGTAAATGTAACAGGTACACTGTGAATAAAAATAGTGAAAATAAAAGCATCAAGATTTCACTTAAATCTTTGTTGCAAATGACTAACATTAGACTTAGGCGGTTCGATTTGTTCCCCTACGATGCTGCAACATATGTAATTGCATATTGCCGCCTTTTACACATCGGGTAGAATTAAGTCACTTACTCTGTTGAACGAGATAAACTATCTTCTTTGCCACAATAAATGATTCTTTTACCATTTGAAAAACGTTTTGCCTATAAACGTAGTAAACGTCATTTTATATAAACCTAATACTTTGGTTTTGATCATTAAAACTTTCATTTAACCATAAATGGTGAGATTTTAATTTTTACTTCAAAAATAAATGATACCTCTCATAGCCTTTCGCATCAGAATGTTTCACGAACTAATAATCAAAACAGAGATTCCTAGCAACTATTTCAAATACACAGGAACAACAATGTTTTGAAGGGGGACAGGCAATACTTTTGCTTAAGATTTTTCAGATATACCTAGATTTTCCTATAACCCCCTCCTCTCCCTTATATACTACGGTCCGCTAATACTTATGCTAAGGAACTGGGACGACCCTGATCACATGGAAAATTGAATGTTTTAAACTTTAATTAAAAAAAAAATGCTTTTCCCATTTATCAACATTTCCTAATTTTAGTACTTAAAACATATTAACATGATACAGCGATTTGCTATCCTTAGTCAACAGAAGTGATGCTTCCTTAAAATGTTAGTTAATCTCATTTCCGTTTTAAGAAAACGTTAAGAAACCGGTAATGGGGGTTTCCAATCTAAGATAAATTTTGAAAAACCCGTTCTTATGTTGGATTATATTTAGGGTTTGAACGAGGCAATGATTAAGATAAATAAATAAAAAGTCACGTATGTAAATATACCGACATGGAACATCCTCTAAATTTTCCAGAGATCTTTATCCTCCTTGTATAGATATCCCATTTGTTTATATTAATCATGTAATTTAATCTTATTTGCATCAGAATACTAGTACATGTATACTAGTATTAGAAAAAAAAGCTTCGGGCGATAGCATTCAAGGTATTTTTTTTTCGCACTGAATAATTATTTGTTAAAAGAAATTAAAAAAAAAATATTTATAAGGCTTCTCACGAAAATTGAAATTTATCAAAATAAAGAGAGATAACTCTATACTTTTGGTAAAACATATTTTCACCTTCCTCTTAAAAGAAAATCCCATTTTACATGGGACCGGCCAGTGGGGGGGGGGGGGGGGGGGGGCTTGGAGTAGGTGGCATAGTACAGCATGTTCAAATGTTCATTTTCTTATAATTAAAAAAAGAAACGACAGTTATAAAATATTCATGTCTGAATCTTACATGATTAATTCAAAGTAATATAAGCATATTTAAGGAATAAGTCGTCGTTTATATACAATGTATATATCCGTTAGTATTTTGAAATTTCCGGTGACATTTAAAGCACATTATCTTTGGACATACATGTAATGTTGTGCCCCGCTTTATAAAAAATGCATTGTAATTAAGATCAAGCTTTTTGACGCACAAATTAGAAACATCTTCTTAATCTTATGAAATATACCCTACCTTTAAAAAATGCCAATATTATCGACCTGCGAGTTGTTAATATGAATTTAAGTAGATTGTTAATCAATATACTCTTATATACTCCTTTTAGATTACAGATATATCTGGTAACATTTCTTCGAATCAGACTCAGTCTTGGTATTTTATCAAAATAATTAAAACTATAAGCTTCCATGCAAATGTTGACGCAGCTGTAATTTTTTAATGAAATTCTCTGAAAACCATTGTATTTATTGCAACGTATATATTTTTAAAGTAGAATTTGATGGGAATGATAGGAATAATATTGCTTTTTCATTTCACGGAACTCTATCTCTTCTTGGAAAGGGTTACAATCCCCGATACATACACATGTAGCTCATAAAATTGTAAACTTTTGAAACAAATTTGAGCCGTGTGTGTACAGGATTTTCTCTTTTCTATGAACAACGTAACAGGCAATTGATTTCAGATATTTTAAAATTAGTATTTCCACTTTTTACTATGTAATCTTATTAAACAAATTGCACTGGTATTTTTTAAACGCTCATAAGGGGCCTGAATAGAAATATATGTCTTCTCTTTGTCTATGTTATGTGTTATGTCTTTTTGAAAAGTGTACGATTTTGTGTATGTTTTAGAACTTTCTTTTTTACCCTTAATTGCACAAATGTTTGTTTACACCAAAATAAGTTCGTTATGCATACTAGTACCTTTTATGGGTCTCATAACAGTGGAAAAATCTATCGATTTGATCGAATACTCATAGCAAAGTTGTCACTTGAACAATTATGTGGACAGTCTTTGCATACAAGCAATATAAGTAACCAATAGTACGTGTATTAATATATTTATTTATATTATATTATAAATGAACCATGTGATTCATTATTAAATTTTATGGAATTTATGTAATTTTTGCTTATTACCTGTTTTGTGATATACGGGACTTAAGTTTTTTCCCCTTTTAGCCTAATCGAATAATTATTGGCTTTGTAGTCTGCAAGCTAGTGCATTGAACTCCTCCGCCAGGAATAATAATTATAACTTGTAAAATGTTGCCTTTATTTCAGACAACTGATTTTCTTCTAATTTCGTTCAAGGCAATTTCTGATTTTTTTTCTTTGTGGCAATTTCTGATTTTTTTTTCTTTGTTCATTCATTGAATATTGTAATTGTTAGGGTGGTTTACTAGTTCCCACGGGAAAAGAAAAATGAATGTACCTTGAGAGTTGATAGCTTAAAAACTGTTAAAGTTTACCCAATAATGCAGTATTTGGTGACTTCGTTCCGCTAACGAAAGTCTTCAGTCAACTAAGATTAATAGAAAATTAAAAAAAAAAAAATTAAACCCTATACCCTGTAAATGTCAAACAATTAAAAACAAATCCAATATCTCAAGATTTGTCAACTTTTGTCAAAAGTCTAAATTTAAAACAAGAATCTCTGATTAAAACCTTAAGCTTAACGGAAAGATTTTTTAAAATAACTTAAAAATTTAAAAAACAATTATGAAAAAAGATTTTTGTATGTCTGATTAGGATTGTGAAATTCATTACGTGTTTTAATAGCTATCTTTCCTTTAATATTTGTTAGAATCATTCCCCTTTAAATAATTCGAGCTATGTTTTTATACATTTATAGAGAGATTCTGTATAATAAAATGCAACTCAATAAAACTCATATCTTTGACTGTATTTTTACTGCAGTGATCTCAAGAAAAGAAAATGTAAAAGTTCTTCAATGTAGGATTATCACGTTACAGTTGAAATGACATATTAATGTTGAATGACCATAATCAATTTTTCATTGAATGCTTGAAGGAACATAAATATATTTATAGATGTGTATTATGCCTATGAATTTATTTATACACCGTCTCCCTTGAAATATCACAAATTGATTTAAGCAACAGTTGCTGTTTTTCTAATATGTCTGAGTGTCTACTTAAAATTGCAACACAAAATGTCAACATGCAGGTAGCTGTGTTTCAAAAAGAGTATACACTTTGTAATTAAGTTCTATTTTGTGTAATTTTATTATTTTTAAGTTTACTCTCTTGCTCTTTATGAATGCACGGACGTTATGTAATCTTGAAAGAATTTGAAATCACAAAAGTTTCTTTTTCTTTCTTGTTGAAAATATAGCATGCTATTCAAATTTGGAAATTGCAAATAGTTTATACGCAATGTAATGTTTTAGAAGAAATATGTCTAAGAATTAAATTTTCAAAGAGCAATATCTAGCAATCTTAGAAAATGTAATCGGACTTCATATCTACAATGGATAAAATGTAAAACCCAGCTCGATAATATTATTATTTTTTTCAATGTCAATGTACAGTGTATATCAAATACTATTTTCATCAGGATATTTCAATACGCATTGTGTGGATTGATCTGTATAGCTCAACAAAGTGACAAATATAGCGTCAACTAAAAGGGTTTATCAAATTCCGACAAGTTAATGTGTATAAGTATAGAATTAACAAAAACACAGTTCATGTTCCTACAGTTATTTACTGACTGACTCTCCTACATGTAGCTGCTAATCTTTCAAAATTAATAGTGCATATTGGTGCAATTAACTACTTATTCTGTCGAAATATGGTGCGGTTTACCATACCATTATATTTATAAAATAATCAATATCATGTTTAGGTACGATTCTGAATTCGAAAAGACCAAGGTTCAAAGTTGACATTCTTTAAACATCATATTCAAATGTAAGAATTACAAGGTGTGCTACTACTTAGTTAAAGAGACCGCATGATTTATCTGTGCATAGTAGGGCAGCGGAATTTATTCTTTTGTTTAAAAAGATCAATCAACGCCCTCAACGGTAAAGAAGTATTGCTAAGAACGAAGTCTGTAATGCATTGATACAGTTTACACTATGTAGCAATTGCTCCTATTCCCAGATTAACAATTTCGAGTAGGATGAACTGTATAAAATGACAAAATACTGGATTTCCTATGATGGCCTTTATACCAGATTTATCATTCAAATTGAAAATCTCCATCACAAACTATTTTTCTCATATCATTACAAACGCGACCCTGTATTAACCTTTGTGGGAATTTAGTATGTACGTTAGTTGCGTGAGAAAATGCCGCAGATAACAAGTAACCACATATAGTTATTCAAAGTTTAATGATATCAAGTAAGCGTTACATAAAACATTAGTAAAGCAATTATAAAGTAAGAATGCTTTATATTTCATTTCAGACGTTATATGAAAAAAAAAAAATTACATAAAATTTTATGAACAAGTCATATATGACTAAAAATTACAATCACAAAATCACGGGATAAAGCTTAATGTCTAATATAACTAGTATTAATTGTAACGGGGACCGTTACAAATGTTCCCCAAACGCTCCCCAATTCCCTTTTGGTGTCTTATTTCCTGTAAGCTTCATTAAATAAGGCAATGAAGTATATTGGTCATTTCACGCGCGCGCACGTGTATGCATGTGCAGTATGACCATGTCATCCCATCTATACTATAAATGCATCTTTATATTCTCAGTATCAAAACATTTCATAAAAAATATATAAGTTCCGGCTATATCAAGTATATTGGTCATCTTAGCATTGCGCGCACGCGCACCTGTATGCATGTTCATAATGACCATGCCATTTTGTCTACACTTATAATATGTCTGTTTATTCTTAGTATCAAAGCTTTTCATCAAAAATATAAAAGTTACGGCTATATTAAGTATATTGGTCATGAAACGCATTGCACGCGCGCGCATGTGCATGCATGTGCATGATGGCCATATCATCTTGTCTACACTTTTAATATATCTGTATATTCTTAATATCAAAGCTTTTCATCAAAAAATATAAAAATTACGGCTATATTAAGTGAATTGGTCATTTAACACATTGCACGCGCGCGCACGTGCATGCATATGCATGCATGTGCATGATGATCATGTCGTCTTGTCTACACTTTAAATACATATAAACATTTTGAGTATCAAAGGATTTCATCAAAAAGTTTCAAAGTTACGACTATATCAAGTAAATTGGTCATTTTACGCTTTGCGCGTGCGCGCACGTGCATGCATGTGCATGTTGACCATGTCATCTTGTTCACACTTTTAATATATCCTTATATTCTGAGCATCAAAGCATTTTATCAAAAAATATAAAAGTTACAGCTATATCAAGTATATTGGTCATTTTACGCATTGCACGCGCACGCACGTGCATGTGCGTGCGCGCAAAATGACCTTCGTTCCGCAAATCTACATAACATGCCTAGTAACCCTAAAAAGGTTTCACCTCAATCGGATGTGTAGTTTCGGATATCACTCACGGACAAAAAAGTACCCAGGAAGAAAAATAATAATAATAATAATAACTAGAAACTCATTGCGAGCAATGAGAGGTCTTCCGTCCAATTCTGAAAATAAAAACGAAAATTCAAGCTTAAAAAGTGATGAAAGAAATTCAGACATCCTGGAGATTTAACCCTGGTCGTCAGCGTGAAAATCCAACGTGCAAACCATTAATCATTCACCTTTTTGCATCACTTCCTGTCACGATCGGAAGTAACGGCGATACAAGATTTTCTCACGATTCAAATAAACTGATGACTGACTATCAGTCCTGAAAGTTTTAGACTTCAGTCCTTTATTGTGGCCGAGCAATATTGTTAGAACAAATTCTAATTTTGAGGACAGGTAAACACGCGACCGAAAGTGAATTTTATAAAATCTCTGACTTTTCTCTAGACATTTGCAGTATCTTCAACATACATAAAATTATTTCAAGTACTTTATCGATAAGCAATATTTATGAGAATGTTAAATATCAAAATAACGTAGTTTATCTCCTAAAACCAGAAGTTGACGTTTTTATTTCCGGTGGGACCAACATCTTTCGAATCTGAGAAAAAGATGCAATAAAGTGATGCAATTTTTAATTAAAAAAAGAAAAGTTGAAATTTTCGATTTCTTTGATCACTTCCTGTTACGACCGGAAGTGACGGCTGACGCTCTTAACCCAAATGGTTTTGCCTTCATCTTAAGGTCTGTTGTTCAAATAAGTTTGGTGTCTTAATCTCTCACCGTTTCCGAGATCTTGCTCAGACAACTTCTCATTTTGAAGACAGGAAAACACGCGACCCGGAGTGAATTTTACAAAGATATTTGATGTTACTCTAGATATATGCAGTCTAAATAACATATTTAAAATTCATTTCAAATACTTTATCTACAAAGGATATTGATGGGAAAGAAAAATATTCAAATTATGTAGTTTTTCTCTTATAACCGGAAGTTGTCGTTTTTATTTCCGGTGGGACCAACATCTTTCGAATCTGAGAAAAAGATGCAATAAAGTGATGCAATTTTTAATTAAAAAAAGAAAAGTTGAAATTTTCGATTTCTTTGATCACTTCCTGTTACGACCGGAAGTGACGGCTGACGCTCTGAACCCAAATGGTTTTGCCTACATCTTAAGGTCTGTTGCCCATATAACTTTGGTGTCTTAATCTCTCACCGTTTCCGAGATCTTGCTCAGACAACTTCTCATTTTGAGGACAGGAAAACACGCGACCGGAAGTGAATTTTACAAAGATATTTGACTTTACTCTAGATATATGCAGTCTAAATAACATATTTAAAATTCATTTCAAATACTTTATCTACAAAGGATATTAATGGGAAAGAAAAATACTCAAATTATGTAGTTTTTCTCTTATAACCGGAAGCTGACGTTTTTGTTTCCGGTGGGACCAACATATTTCGAAACTACAAAAGAGATGCAATAATGTGATGTAAGTATTGATTTAAAAAAAGAAAGTTGAAATTTTACGATTTCTTTGATCACTTCCGTAATCGACCGGAAGTGCCGACGACGAACGAAAATGCGATTCTGCAAATTTAGAAGTCACGTTCTATGCTCTCCAATAAGTCTCCAGTTCATATCATTAGCCATTCTTGAGAAAAAGGGGCGACAAAATTTCATTTTAAAATCAGGAAATTGCCCGTAACTTGGAACCAAAATGGAATTTTCCAAATTTTCCTTGTGATGAACAAAGTTCATACAATGACTGATTTTTCCTGAAAGTTTCATTGAAAACGACTGAATACTTTTCGAGAAATCGCGTGCACAAAATTTTGTCAAAAAAAAGAATAATAATAATAATAATAATAACTAGACCTTTTTTGTCGTTCAACAAAAACGGAGGGCTTTTCGACGCTTTAAATCTCGAGGACCTTAAAGAGCGATAACTCTAACAAAAATGAAAAACTTAAAAAAAAATAATCAAACCGGATCAAGTCTTCAGGAGCTTATAAAAATGGAAACTTAAAGAGTATGTAATTCTCACTAGAGCTCTGCAAAGGGGAGTAACTCTTACAATGTTATTTTGAAAATTACTAAAAGTTACTATATTTCAGGTCTCTAAAACACCTATAAGGGGTCAAAAAGTGACCCCACGGACCATAATTTTTAAACTGTACCCTTTATGCTGAACTCGGAACCGAAAACTGTTCAAAAATTCATTGAGAAATAAAAAAGTTACATGGGAAAATCGGTTTTCAATATTAGCCCCTTGAAATCCCTTATTTTTCAAAAATTCATTTTCAGACCCTAATGGGGTTGAAACAATATCACAGTCATTATATCACTCAATTTTCACAAGAATATCTTATTTAGTTTAGGAGATATCGTGACATGTGATTTTTTCCATTTAACATGGGAACTCCCATAGACAAATTCAGAGATTCATAAAACCGGAAGTACTTGTCATATGCATACCAAACTTGAAACCTAAGGAGTATGGAAGCCCGCCAACAGATATGCAAAGGTAGATAACTCTTACTTTATCATATTTGAAATAAATAAAAATTTCATTATTTCAGTCCTCTGTAACTCCTATAAGGGGTCAAAAAGTGACCCCACGGACCATAATTTTCAAACTGTACTCTTTAAGCTAAACTCAGAATAGAAAACTGTTCAAAAATTCAATAAGAATTAAAAAAGTTATGGGCAAAGGTCAGTTTTCAACATTGGCCCCTAGAAATCCCTTATTTTCCAGAAATTCATTTTCAAACCCTAATGGGGTAGAAACAATACCACAAACATTATAACACGAAATTTTCACAAGAATATCTTGATTACTTTAAGAGATATCGTGAAATGTGCAATTTTCCTTTTAACATGAGAACTCCCATAGACAAATTTAGAGATTCATGAAACCGGAAGTACTCGTCATATGCATACCAAACTTGAAACCTAAAGAGTATGCAAGGCTGTTAACTAATGTTCAAAGGGAGATAACTCTTACTCCATTACTTTTGAAATGAATACAAACTACATTATTTCAGTCTTCTGTAACTCCTATAAGGGGTCAAAAAGTGACCCTACGGACCATATTTTTAAAATTGTCCTCTTTGATCTGAACCCAGAATAGAAAACTGTTTAAAAATTCATTGAGAAATAAAAAAGTTACAGGAAAAAGTCTGTTTTCAATGTTGGCCCCTAGAAATCCCTTATTTTCCCGAACTTTCTTTTCATGACTTAATGAGGTCGGTACCGTCTCAAGGTCATTCTACACTTAAATTCTCACAAAAATATCTTGATTATTTGAAGAGAAAATATGCCACGACTAATTTCAATTTAACATAGAAACTCCCATAGACAATTTTCAAAGACCCCTTAAACCGGAAGTTCGGTTCGGATCGATATGAAACTTACAGTATATGTTCAACTAATTAGTCTTAACGTATTTCAATGCTCAAAATGATTTTCAAACCTTAATTGTGACTTTTAAAAATTTCATCCCCCCTTTTTCAATGTTTGAAGTCTTATATCTCAGAAAGTATAAGTGGTCGAAAATCACCGTCGCTGAATTTTTTATAGGTATTGGTCTCTAAAATTTATATCTTGAATTTGAGAGTCTAGACATTCAAAATGAGAAAGATTTTAGCTTCTTTAGGTATTTTAGTTTTTCTTTAGCAGAAACCGGAACTGAAGAGACCGGAAGTTCAATACCTTACATACGCGAGATATAAACAATTCCTATTAATGGTTATAAGGAAAAAATCCTATTTCTAAAGATACTCCTCAAATGCTGAACGAAAAAAGTGTTCAGTATAATAATAATAATAATAATAACTAGACCTTTTTTGTCGTTCAACAAAAACGGAGGGCTTTTCAACGCCTAAAACTAATTGGACCTTAAAGAGCGATAACTCTAACAAAATGAAGAACATAAAAAAAATAATCAGACCGGATCAAGTCTTCAGGAGAAAATAAAAATGGAAACCTAAAGAGCATGTAATTCTCACTAGAGCCCTGCAAAGGGGGGTAACTCTTACAATGTTATTTTTAAAATTACTAAAAGTTACTATATTTCAGGTCTCTAAAACACCTATAGGGGGTCAATAAGTGACCCCACGCACCATAATTTTTAAACTGTACCCTTTATGCTGAACTCGGAACCGAAATCTGTTCAAAAATTTATTTAGAAATAAAAAAGTTACATGGAAAAATCAGTTTTCAATATTAGCCCCTTGAAATCCTTTATTTTCCAGAAATTCATTTTCAAATCTTAATGGGGTTGAAACATTATCAATGTCATTATGTCACTCAATTTTCACAAGAATATCTTATTTAGTTTAGGAAATATCGTGACATGTGCATTTTTCCATTTAACATGGGAACTCCCATAGACAAATTCAGAGATTCATCAAACCGGAAGTACTTGTCATATGCATACCAAACTTGAAACCGAAAGAGTATGTAAGCCCACCATCAGATGTGCAAAGGGAGATAACTCTTACTTCATCATAATTGAAATAAATAAAAATGTCATTATTTCAGTCCTCTGTAACTCCTATAAGGGGTCAAAAAGTGACCCCACGGACCATAATTTTTAGATTGTACTCTTTAAGCTAAACCCAGAATAGAAAACTGTTTAAAAATTCATTAAGAATTAAAAAAGTTATGGGCAAAAGTCAGTTTTCAACTTTGGTCCCTAAAAATCCCTTATTTTCTAGAATTTCAGTTTTAAACCCTAATGGGGTTGAAACAATATCACAGTCATTATATCATTAAATTTTCAAAAGAATATCTTGATTACTTTAAGAAATATCGTGAAATGTGCAATTTTCCATTTAACATGAGAACTCCCATAGACAAATTTAGAGATTCATAAAACCGGAGGTTCTTGTCATATGCATACCAAACTTGAAACGTAAAGAGTATGTAAGCCTCTTTACTGATGTTCAAAGGGAGATAACTCTTACTTCATTATTTTTGAAATAATAAAAAATTACATTATTTCAGTCTACTGTAACTCCTATAAGGGGTCAAAAAGTGACCCCACGGACCATAATTTTTAGATAGCTCTTTTTGATCTGAACCCAGAATAGAAAACTGTTTAAAAATTCATTGAGAAATTAAAAAGTTACAGGAAAAAGTATGTTTTCAATGTTGGCCCCTAGAAATCCCTTTTTTTCAAGAATTATCTTTTAATGACCTAATGAGGTCGGGACCGTATCAAGATCATTGTACACTTAAAATATCACAAGAATATCTTGATTATTTTAAGAGAAAACGTGCCACGACTGATTTCAATTTAACATAGAAACTCCCATAGACAATTTTCAAAGACCCCTAAAACCGGAAGTTCGGCTTGGATCGATATGAAACTTACAGTATATGTTCAACTTATTAGTGTTAAGGTATTTCTATGCTCAAAATAATTTTCAAACCTTAATTGTGACTTTTAAAAATTTCATCCCCCCTTTTTCAATGTTTGACGTCTTATATCTCAGAAAGTATCAGTGGTCGAAAATCACCATCGCTAACTTTTTTGTAGGTAATGGTCTCTAGAATTTATATCTTGAATTTGAGAGTCTAGACATTCAAAATGAGAAGGATTTTAGCTTCTTTAGGTATTTTAGTTTTTCTTTAGTAGAAACCGGAAGTGACTAAACTGGAAGTTCAGTACATTACATACGCGAGATATTTACATTTCCTATTTAATGGTTATAAGAGAAAAATCCTATTTTTAAAGGTACTCCTCAAATGCTGAACGAAAAAAGTGTTCAGTATAATAATAATAATAATAATAATAATAAAAAAGACGAAAACAATAGGGCTTTTCGCCTGAAAGCGAAAAGCCCTAATAATAATAAAAAAGACGAAAACAATAGGGCTTTTCGCCTGAAAGCGAAAAGCCCTAATAAGAAACAGTAGAATCACTATAAGGTCTTCCGTGAAGACGGAAGACCTTAATAAGAAACAGAGTAAAAACAATATGTTCCCAAACTTCGTTTGGGGAACATAACTAACATATTGTTTGCATTGATGCTATTTTGATAGTAATAGTTTTCTTTTTTTTTAAATTTTGAAAAGAAGTCAAAGGTTTATGCATAACATTTTCAGAACGTCAAGTTAGAAAAAATTAAAGACAAACCGTGTATTTTAGAAAATTAACCTTAGAAGGAAACAACTGTGAATGGGTATTCAATCAAAAGCACATACTGCTACTTGAAGAAATTAAAAAAAAAAAAAACCAAGGCAATTTCTCTCTTAAACTGAATTACGGTGTTATAATATATTTTTATAAAATAGCAGGATGTATGCGCCTAAAGATAAAATCACGCCACATCCTTTCAATTTTCTTTAAACTTAATTTTATACTGAGTTGGATTGAAAAGTGTTTTATAAAAGTGTTTTAAAATTATAGCTTGTGGAGTTTGAATAATATAACAGCAAAACGGGTAAGAATGCATGATTCTCTTTGAAACTGTTCTTGCTTAAAACTTTTACTCTCATATCTATACGAGGATAGTTGTTTAAATAACTGAACGAATGGATAGTTTATCAGGACACAATGCATTGTTTTATTTCCAATTTTCCTCTCCATCTTGTTATATTTATACAAAGCATAATTGT
Organism: Saccostrea echinata; assembly: GCF_033153115.1. Lineage (NCBI taxonomy): Eukaryota > Metazoa > Mollusca > Bivalvia > Ostreida > Ostreidae > Saccostrea > Saccostrea echinata. The sequence continues at coordinate 1,994,562 of NW_026889793.1, forward strand.
GTTTCGTGCAAATTGGCGGGTATTTTATGACAATACAGATACGCACTTAACGTACGGGTGGGTGGTTTTAAGGAATTTAAAATGATATAGTTGATTTACAGGAAAGTGTTGAAATGTAATCTAAAAAACAAGAACTTTGAAATATACAATAACCGTAAGAATACAGAAAATATATAGAGAAAAATCTGTCTATACATTCTAAGCAAAATACCAATGTATATTGTACTAGACTACAATTGCGTTGTAAAGTATCCAATATTGTGACGCCCACATATCACATTCATCATATAAAATACACAGCACATGCTATGGCTCAGTGTGTTGATTGAAATGTGGAACACACAATTAACGTAAGTGAGCTCTATTTTGTAGCACTAAATGGAACAAATTCCAATTCTTTGTTTTGTCCCAATTTTAATATCTTCTTGATGTCTTGTATATTATTATTTTCCACGCAATGATTTTGTACTTTGGACAGTTTACATTGTCTCTCTCTACGTTTTAAGGGAAATATAAGAAATTGTGGGTATTTAAAATAAGAAGTATATAAAAATTGAATCAAAGGATAATTTTTGTGTACCTCTTTCTCTTTGTGTTTCATATTGAGCTGAACATGGCTTTTGAGTATACTCTATTACTTATATGTATAATTTAATGATATCACACATGATCAATACTATACATTTATTGTCTGGGTAACATGCTTTTTGTCGAACTCAAGAACCAAACTGATTGCCTGAGGCCATTACATCTATTTTAAATGGACCGCGCAATAAAACATTGGAAATTTTAAATTTTTTTTTTTTAGTATAGATTTATATAGGAAACAATTTTTAAAGATATAGCAAATGAACATAGCATATACTTAGTATAATTGGCCAATTGTTTTGTTACCAACAAACGATACAATATATCCGTATATTTGCAGAGAGAAATCAGTTTTCATTCTAATGATCCATTTATTCAATTTTCTTATCGAGAAAGTGGCGAGTGCAAGGCCGTAACTACCATTGGTGCAAATGAGGCAGATGCCTCACTAAAATTTGAAAGTTTCTTGAAAGTGGAAAAGTCTTACTTTAAACTTGAATTAATTATGTGGTGTCTTTGTACTAAATAAATACTTTCAACTTTTGTTTCAATTTCTGTAAATCTATCGTCTCACCAGGTGTTTCATAACAGTTTATAACGCATGTACATATCATTCAAAACGTGAAAACTTTTAAAGGTTGTCTTTAATTTACTAAACCCAGGGGCCCGTTTTACAAAAGAACTTATGACAGTGACCAAAAACTTCAAGGGGTTTTAAAATATTGCAAATTAATGATTCAGTTAAAAATTATTAGCATAAAAATATCTTTCTAAATTCTTGTAAAAAATTAAAACCATTTTAAATATATGTAAGCTAGAAAGTTATTTGAAAAATTTCATTTGGTCTTAGTCGTAAGTTCTTTTGTACAACGGGGCCCAGGTTTCGGGAGTCCCCGCCCTTCCCCCGAAGATACCAATCAGGATACTACCCGCTTGGGATCTTCGGGTGGTCCCAAGTTCCCTTGCCTCACTAAAAATTTGAGCCTAGTTACGGCCTTGAGAGTGTCGGTGATTGTAAAATAAATGAATTTCCGACAAATATAAAAAAAGCCAGTAATATTTCTCGAACTGTTCTTTGTAGATAAAATGGAAGAAATTAGATGTATCTTTCCAGACTATATTGTCCAGAGGTAGATAAAACATGCCATTCTTTCATCGAAGACAGAGAATCGGTTCGAAAGTAAGTAAAGATATTGTTCAAAGTTATAGTGGTTTGATTTAATAAAAATCTTTTGATTATAACCCTTGAATTTTTCATTTACTTTAGGTCACTATATTCAAAACCAAAGAAAGGCGAAATCACGTTGAGATAGATGAATTACGAGGACGCGAAAGAGTTAAGATCAAGAAAAAATGATCAAGAAAAGGAGGTTGTTTTCCACGATGATAATATTGGTGCAGACTATAAATGGCACATGAGCCCGAAAGGGGAAGAAAAGTCCACAAGCACAGAAAATGCAAAGTGTCTGACGAATGTCGAGGAAAATCATCATATCACAGAATCTTGCAGCAAACATGGTTATGAATCAAAAGGAATTGGAAAATCATTGTTGAAATCAAATGACAAAGACAAAGAAAAATGCAAAGACCATATGTTTATACAACCATCAAAGAGAGGAAAGAATGTAAAAAAGTGTAGGTATCATAATGATGGATACCCCAGTGCTCGTCTTTACAAACATGTAGAAATAATCGAAAGAATAGTTCATACAATTGAACGAGATGTAAAAAATGTCCCAACTGTATTCTGTAGCAAAAATAAAGTAGTATCAATGAACGAGAAGAAGCAGAAATGCAAAATATTTTCCAAACCAAAATCAAGATTGTTAGCTACAACAAAGCAAACACCGAAAAATGTTGTGAAACATTTCCATCAAGGTACTGAAAAATACTACTTAAAAACAGAGTACACATCAAAGCTTAGACATTCATTCTCGTTAGAAGGATGTAAAGATACAGCTAATCAAATTTATAGAAAATACTTAAAAATGCGTCCATTGCCAGTGAGGTACTCTGACATTTTACAAAAAATCAAAGAAAAAATGATAGAATTTGATCGTCGAAGTGTTTCAAAAAATCATAAGAAACACGAGCATCCCATCATTTATAGAAATCACAAATATCCAAAATTGCCTGAAAATCTAAGATTCCTTTTTTCTGGAATAGATCAAATGCCAAATCAATCAATTCATCTTTTCCCGGTATTTGGAAATGCCAGGAGCCTTGACGAATTTGTACAAAGAGAAATTACTCAAAGCAAAGAAAGCAATGAAGTAAATTCTTCATTGCATTCAATGAATTTGGAGTTAATTAGACTCCGTTCATTTCACAACTTCCCTTCTTCAAAGTCAGTTTCAACAGTGAAACTTGCTCGTCAAGGATTTTATTATTCCGGTGAAAGTGACACAGTTATTTGTTTTGCTTGTGGATTCCAAAAGAGTAACTGGCGAAAGGAGGATGATGTAGATGTTATTCACCGTACTTCCTCTCCTGCCTGTTCACTTCTGAATTCGTGTTCTACAAGTAATGTGCGAATCAATGGAAATCAAGTAAATAGTTTTGATGAAAATTGTGAAAATCGACGATCAAATCTCCAAAGTGCTAGAAGCGAAAATTTACATGCTGATAGACTTCCACACAATGCTCAAATAACCAATGAAGAGGTAGCAAGAACAGAAAAGGACAGATATGACTTGCAAAATGGCTCTGTACAAAACCATTCTACAAGCAGAACATCAAGTGATCAACTCACAAGAGCAAGGGCTCAACAAGAGAAGATTAATGCATTTATTCGAGAATTAGATCCGCTTGGTATAAACTTTGATCGTCCAAAGTACCCTTCATATGCAGTGTTAGCGGTCAGAATAAGTGCATTTGCGGATTGGCCTTCCAGTATCACCCAAACCCCCAGAGACCTTGCTGTGGCAGGGTTTTTCTATGCAGGATATGGAGACTACACCCGATGCTTCTTCTGTGGAGGAGGATTGCGAAATTGGGAACCTGGAGACGATCCTTGGACAGAACATGCTAGATGGTTTCCAAAGTGTGCTTTCCTGAGACAAAACAAAGGGGACGAGTTTGTTGCACTGGTGCAGATTGAACACCAAGTAGGTCACATGCTAATGTAAATGCTATATTCTATTTGTGCTCTTTATTTTACCACGATGTTGATTTTGCAAAATCTGATTGTAAATTTTAATTTGAAGGAGACAACAGAACAAACTAATGGTTACATTGACGACCAAGCGAGTGGATCAGAAAAGACACAGTCACAAATTCAGAATGTGATTACACATTCAGCATTTTTAAGTTTACTGGAAATGGGATACTCAAATCAAAAAATCCAGGAGGCATTTGATCTCTTGAAAGAAACAAAGGGTATATTTTTAATAACAGTTTTCATAATAAATACCTTATACATCAGTAGTGTATAAAGTTGTTTTAATATAAGGGTCCTTCGTCGGACCAATAATGGGAAGAACAGATGAGCTGTTGAGTAAAAAAAAATCCCCAGTTCATATCTACCAGGAAAGAGGAAAAACGATAACATCAAACAGACTAACTCTTGAGTTTTAAGTTACACCCTTGTTTAGAGATTGTAACTCAAAAGTCAAACTCCTTTGACGTTTGAGTGAAATTTTTTGTCGGCACAAATACCGGAAGGTGCAACATAAAATTATATTACTTAACATAAAAGTTGCTTTTGCTTGGAAGTGGGTTCTTACATAAAATAAAGTGCGTAATATCTCAATGGTCAAAGTTTTTATGTAAACTATGGTTCAATCAGTATGTCATTCCAACATTTCTGACGATATAAATATATTAGCTTTAAAAAACCTCATATTTATACTTGCCTTAATGTCCTATTCGAAAGATGACGTTGTAAAAAATGACCTAATAGTTGAAATGTAGATCATAGCTAAATGTCTGAATTAGGATGTATTCTTTTCATGAGTATTTGATAAAGAAATATGCACTTTACTGTGATATGTTCTTCAATTTTTGATTAGTTTCAATGTGTTAATTGTGATAATTTTATATTGACAATCTGTATTGTAAATAAGATAACGCCTGATCTACATTATATCCATTCTATGATGAAACTTTTACACACTATTTATTTTTTACTTAGCAAAGTTATGACATGTACAAACATTTCAGAGGCTATGCATATCAAGGCTGAAAAATTGCTAGATATCCTTTTGGATCAAAAGGATAGAAACCCAGGAGACACGTTACCTTCCTCTGCTTCAGCATCGTCAGAATTGACACCAAACAACATTGAAAAGACAAGCAAGGAACGCTCTGAAGGAAATATAAAAGTTGGAAATGGTGAGTTGATAATAATTTATTCTTATCAGTAGAAATCATTATTTTTCAAGAGAAATAGACATTTTCTTTGGAAAAAGAAATGAGAGAGAACATCCTTTTCTTTTTTTAGATTGTGAGACACGTAATCCAGAAAACAAATGGGATGCCAGTCAATCATTTTCTTCGATGACATTAGAAGGTACAATTGATTCAATGAAATTATTAAATGAGATAATTGTAAAATCAATCTTACTAAATTGCTTTACATACCATGGTTTGAATAGCAGCAAAAATCATTCAGTACAGTTTTTACCATTATTTTATCATTAAGATACAAAGTCACTCATTGAAGAAAACAGAAAACTGAAAGATCTTCGACTTTGTAAAATTTGTCTTGAGAACGACGCATCTATCGCCATGTTACCTTGTGGTCATCTCTGCTGTTGTCCAGACTGTGCTCCGGCCATGAGGAAGTGTCCGATATGTCGACAGTTTGTGAAAGGAACAGTTAAAACATGGCTGGTTTAATGATGCTTTGGAATATTTTTAGCTATAAAGAATGACATACATATAATAAACCTACGTAATTTACGTAATGGAATGTGAAATTACATTTCTATTTAATTTTTTATTTTATAAGCAAATAATAATCATGAATATTTTTAATATTTGTGCCAAAGAAACTTGTTACGTCAACTGTCTAGCTACCTCAATAAATATTATATTTTTTGCGAAGAATTTATTATAAGATGTTTTTATATCATGTTTTAATTGACGATAAATAAAGGGAAACCTGTTAAATTGAAGATAATACAATGGACTTCAAGAAAAAGTGTGATAGAATGCATTACATGCATTTAATTTGATGAATAGCTGTTTGGTATTAAAGAATATACAAGTGTACGTAGATGTATTTTAATTCTTACATTGATTACATATCCGAGGTTACTAAATGTCAAACTTAAAAGATGTTAACTACGTCAGATGTTCAATAAGAGTTTTTTTTTTAAATTGACACTTAAATTTCAATTTCTGAGAAAAAGTCAAGCTGTTTTCGGTGTTGATGGATTTAAACAGAAAACGTTTTGTTAAAATAAGTCTTATTTAAAACTACGCCATTTAAATTCAAATGTTAGAATCAAACAACTAAACAATAGAAAAATTCAATAAACTTCGAATCATTACCGGACTCATGCTGAGGACAACAAAAGAATGACGTCAGCACATTGTTTTACTTCCTGTTTGTGTTGATTGACTCCTAATATTCATAATGACTTGTTGGTTTTAATGAATGGACGGAACGCGGAAGAGTAGATGAGTCAAGATTTTGAGAACCTCTACAACAAGGAAGCAATCGTCTTTGTCACACTACTGAAGAACGTACTAACTGAAGAATCTCTAATTTCTAATTCAGTGGGGGAACCCCTACAGTTTTGCATATACTAACCAAAACTTCTAGCCCACCATTTTAATGGATACTTTCAGGCAACGGTGTAGGCATGCAATTTGCGATGTTAGTATTGGTCACATCTTACGAATAAATAATAATAAATAAATAAATAATCAAGTTTTAATGAAAATTACATATGAGTTGCTTTTAAACCCATATGTAATTTTCATAAAAAAAGATTATTTATTTCATTATTAATTGATATTGTTTGAATTACTGATGAAATAAATGGAAAAGCCTAATATTGCTTGTGACCACCATTTGCATGGATAAATGCTCGACAACTGTTAATTCAGATTTCTCAAATGAGAAATTTTGCAAAACCTTACCTCTTTTATACTGCAACCAGCTTGCAATATACCAGAGGTTCTTCTGTGAATGTGCTGCATTTATTTGAAATGAAATGCTTTTCTTTGGTAAAGGATTTTGTTTAAGGACACCAAAAACGAAAATCAAAGAGAACAAAATCATTTACAATACAATACACGAGCTCGATTTTTCTTTTCACGATATTCTTCAGTGCTTTCTTGGTGTTAAAAGACGGATCATTACTAACAGAAACCTCGTGATGTTTTGATATCATATTGTCGCATAGGAAAGATTGTGAAGCTTTTGAAAAAAAAGAGTGGCAGGTTAGAAGTTTTAAAAGTATATAAAAAATTTATTGATAGATGCACAATGCATTCAAAATAAATAGATATTTTATAATTAAAACATTTTACAAAATAAAAATACAACTTTAGACTAGTGGAAGAAGTTATTTCTTTCAAAATATATATAAATAAAAAAGAATCAAAAGTTAGAAAAAAATGGAACTAAATCTTATTTTCTTGAAGAATTCGTATTCCCTGTGATATTTAAATAAAAAAAAACAATGCATATTCAAACTATACTACTTGTTTACTATAATCTTAAGCATTTGTATCGATACATATACGAGGGTCGTTAGAAAAGTTCGCTGACACAGTGATTTAGGGGAAAATTACAGTGTTCTTTAAAGGATGATGCAAGTTTTATTAAATGACCAGCAATTGATGATAAGTATTCAAAAAATCAGATGAATTTAATAAAAATATCAAAATATACAACGATTTTTACTTTGCGGGAATAGGATCCACGGAGCACCACTTGATATTTCTACGACGTCAGGTGACGTCAAACAACATGACTGCAAACCTTTCAGTTCCACACACTTTTCATGTCTTTTAACCCATTTATAAAATGTATCTTTATACCATGATTTGTCAAGTTTTTGTATGATGTCTTTCGTGGTATATCGTAGATCTTTCAGGTCAGAAAATCTCTGTCCATGCAGTTTCGCCTTTAGATATGGAAATAAAGCAAAATCCATAGGCGCAAGATCCGGGCTGTATGGGGGGGGGGGTACTGCAAGAGCTCAAAATCCAGTAAATCGATTTCCAACATGGTTGACTGTGCAGTATGTGCTGGAGCATTGTCCTGATGAAATATTATTGAACTTAAATTAGCATCAACCTCCGGACGCTTCTTTCGTAAGGCCTGAATCAAGTCACGGCGAACAACCTTCAATGAAATTGTGTGTTATGAATTTTATAACCAATTTCATGAAAATCTCTCATAACAAATTAAAAATTGCTCACAAGCATTTTCCAAAAAAAAAATAAATAAATAAATAAATTAAAAAAAAAAAATAATTTTGATAAGTTTTAGTATAATTTTCATTGGCTTAATTTTTTTTTCAAAGTTGATTTATTATAAACTATTTACCTTTGAATAATAGTTAGCGTTGACAGTCTGTCCACTCGGAACGGCATGAGTTCATATCATTCCTCTTATGTCCATGAACATGATAAACATGTGTTTTCCGACAGATCTTGTCACCTTTGCTTTCTTAGGTGGTGGTGACCCTTTCCTCTTCCACATGCTGGATTGTTGCTTGGTTTCCGGATCAAAGTGGTGTAACCAGGTCTCATCTGTAGTGATTATTCGACTAAGAAACGTGTCACCTTCATTATTCCAGCGTCGTAAAAATTCGCTGGATGCAGATACCCGCCTTTGTTTTTCATCCGCAGAGAGCAATCTGGTCACCCACCGTGCACAAATTTTTTGAAAGTCAAGATTTTTTTGTAATTATATGATGTATTGTTGGAACACTGAAGTCGAATTTCTCTGCAATATCACGCACAGTGACTCTCCTGTCATTATTTAATTCCCCAAGCACCGATTCAGTTATACTATTATCCACTTCTTGTGGTCTTCTTGTTCGCTCATCATCAAAAATATCAGTCCTTCCATCTTTAAACCTCTGATGCCATTTGTATACCATTGTCCTAGACACATGTGGACCATCTCCAGCAGCATCTAAGAACATTTTGGTCTCCATCGGCGATTTTCCTGCTTGCACACAGAATTTTATGACGGCCCGGTGCTCCATGACGTCCAGTGACGTTAATGTTTTTGACTTAATTTTCAAGAGCTGGTCATCCATATTCAGCGATAAAACGGTCAAAAATTTTCCAATTTAATTGAAATTTTCACAAAATGACTTTTAACTATTATTCTGACGTCATGTAAAATACCGTGCATTTGTAGGCGCTTAAAATGTACATTATTTCAATTAGGAAATGTGCGTACAAAAAAAAAGCTTTCAATAAATTGACATGCTCCGTGAAGCATATCTTATCATAATAATTTAGCTGTAAATTTTTTACGGAGCATTGAAAAAAATCAAATTTTTGCATAATTATTGGAAAATACCTCAAGTTCTTATCTGCAAAGTTTCGCTGGTTTAATGCAAATAGAATTTGTCCGCGAACTTTTTTTAACAACCCTCGTACATCTACACGTAAGTATGATCCCAGGCACATCATCTTTAAACACTTTCTCTGTTAAATGTACAGATGTTTTCTTACAAATGTCTCATTCAACATGATTGATTTAATTAAATGAAGGTACAAATGAGAATTTTTTCTTCTATATTTTTGTTTTAGTAAATAACAGTAAAATTAATGACATGTTTGAAGAGTAGAACAAAATATAGAATCAATAAAATATACATGCACGCAGGTGAGTTAAGGCTAGGTATAGACATTTCTATGCAAATAAACTGATTGAAATGCTTAAGGACTTTATCTATTATACAGAGAAAGTTCAAACTTACTGTCTAATACAAACTTGGTACCCATGACATGAGATAGCCAGTACACATAATGACGTCATATTATGACGTCATTGTTCTCTACTACACAAGATTATAACGGACATCAACAAAAATGCTTCGGCGCAAGGGCATGCTCTATTTTTTTTTAACTGAAACAAGGTATATTTAGAAGCAAAATATTCCAAAGTTTGCTGGTATTGCTGAACAAATATCAACATCTCAGTTGTATAACTTCTTTTAGTAAAGTTTTAAGTTGAATAACGGTAAAAATGTACAGTCCGGTATAAGTTTCCTCAAATTCCGATCAAATGAGAAAATGCCTAGGATTTGTGCAGCAGTTTTATTAATCTATAGAATATTCTTCTTACATGTAGCATTATACAATTTTTATGTAAAAATAAATAGGGTAATCCCTTGCGCCGAAGCTGTTTTGTTGATGTTTTTTATTACCTCCAGTAGGTAGGATTAGTGACGTCATAATATGACGTCATAATGTGTACTGTCTATAACATATCGTGGGTACTAAGTATGCATAAGAAAATAAATCAAAACTTTCTCTGAATAATAAATATACCTCTTATGCATTTTTATAAGCTCATTTGCGTAGAAACCCCCATACCTAGCCTTAACTCACATGTGCACGTATGACATATTTTGTAGTAAAATATTTGCTATTAAAATGAGTGCTTGTGAAATATTAGAATGCTGAAACCTATACAAGATAGTATAGGTTTCAGCACTAATTTTATTTTAAACAGTATTACAATGATGTATGATTTTATTTATCAGATGAATGTCTTCTTAAGATACTTAACAAAGAAATGAGGAAAGAAATTTATATATATAAAAAAATCATTATCTATATATTCAAAAGAATGCATCAGCGATATTTGTGATTTTTAGGAAAAACACAATTGACCAACTTTTGTCCTAGGAAATAATTATCACAATCGATATTGATATTTCCATAATTGCATATACATGTAAAAATAGTTGCAACAGACAATGCATATACAAACTTTCACTCTGCAGGAACTGAAAAATATTTCCTCTGTGGTGCAATCTCATAAAGAAACATCCAAGGAAATGATTAAATTTAAAGACAGCTTTATGATAATTTGATTTCAGATTCTGTTTCAGTATTAGTAACTAGGTTGAAATATTGGCTCAGTACACATCATCAGGTATTTCCTTTAACACATTGCCATAAAATGTGACCTATTTGCGAGGATTTTGGAGAACAAAAAGAAAATAATCTTATCAGTTATTAAAATGAATTTCTTTGTGCATTTACAAATGACTGAGTTCTAGATCTACCTTTTTTGTAACTTCTTCTAGTTTTTGACTCTAAGAAGGTTTAATGGCGTAACGAAATCAAAAAAAAAAAAAAAAAAAAAAAAAAAAAGAAAGAAAAATTAACTATGTTCAGTATGTTTCTAAATTCAGTGTGCTATCTTCTAATCGAGATGAAAGAGTTTGGTAAGAATACTATATTGGTATAAACTTATGTCTTAATCAATATATATATATATATATATATATATATATATATATATATATATATATATATATATATATATATATATATATATATATATATATATATATATATATATATATATATATATATATATATATATATAGTTTAATTGTTATTGAATATTAGACGTCAAAGTCGTATAAATAAAATGATTTTATTACATATTTAGCAGTGCAAGATGTAAATTTGTTCGTTGCATTATATTTGAAATTTCACAGAGTAAATAACAAAAATGATATAGAAAACAACTACAAGAACGGGAACTTGTCAAATTAAGACATGAGAGTATTTCTCCCTCTTCTCTCTCTCTCTCTCCCTTCACACAGTGGAGAATACTCCATACAGACAGCGACAGACAAAATCATCCTGGCAATGACTAAAGTAGCCAAATTTTAACTCTGAGAATCACGAGCAGTCACCCCCCCCCCCCACCCCCCTCCGCCTCTCATTTGTTCCCGCAGTTTTTAGTAACATCTTTTATTTAAGCAAAGATAATGGAGTATATCATTTTGTATAAAATAAAGTTTGATTAGTGTTTTTGGATACGTCAATAGAAAGGTTAGATTTAAAGAGAAAATTGATAGTTGAATTTTCCTGTAGAAAATAAATGTAGTGAAATTAATATTTTCATTTTAAATTTCACCGCCTGTTAAAGGGATGCATAGTGAATAGTCTTGTTCTGAAGCAGAAGGATTTTATACAATTTGAAGCATGTGTGATTAAATATTTCCAGGAATTTTACTGTCTACTTATTTTTCCAAGTAGTTATTTAATATCAGATTGAAACGCTAGATACGTGTGAATTTAAATCGTATGATTTCGAAGAAAATCAATGAAATTAAATTAAGTGTATAGATATTACCTTAACATTGAACTCTAGACACTGACAATTGTATGTTATCGCATCAAATTTTTATTCCGAGTAATGACACTTAGTACTTCAGAACAGGGATATCTATTTTGAAATTCCCTTTTCCACATACATGTATCACCAAAAAGTATATTTATATAAAAGAGTTAAATATAGTTACGTACACCCACGTATGTTAATAAATGTGTTTTTTTTTAAATAAGAGGAAGCTTGAGTAGGAAAAACAGTGGTTACCTGCTCTCTATTAATTACCAGCAAACGTGTATTTTACATTCGTTGTGCTAAAAGTTACAATATCCGTTTAGTCCGCTATGGAGCAAAGTTCACTTCAATGTTATAGATCAAAAAGTCAAAAATTGAGTTTTCAATCAGCACTGATAGCCCATAAATACACACGAGATGAAGGTTGTTACAACGCGAAATGTAATAACGACGCAAAATGTAATAAACCGGGATTATTGCATTTTGCGTTATTACATTTTGCGTCGATATCAACGCAGAATGTAATAACGCAAAATGTAAAAACAGACTTTTTAGGATTATTACATTTTGCGTCGAGATCAACGCAAAATGAAATAACCAATTAGATTTAGTAACGTCCGTAAAAGCCGTAACGTTGAACTTTGTCACATGGTCATACATATGTCTGTCTATATAGTGAAGCGAGTTTCCCCACTGTTATATGTTTGAATGAATTTTGTGATGTTTCGTGTTGAAAACAATACCAAAAAAAAAAAAATTGTTTTATTTTATTTTGTTTTGTTACATTTTGCGTTGCTCTCAACGCAAAAATTAAGTAACGCAAAATGTAACAACCAAAAAGTGCATTATTACATTTCGCGTTAATCCCAACGCAAAATGTAATAATCCAAAAATCGTGTTATTACATTTTTCGTTATTACATTTTGCGTTGTAACATTGCATTTTCACATTAGCGCCTATACTAGAAGGAAACATACGTATAAAAATTCTATATTCTATTATCATATGGGATGTAAATATAACGAACATTAATCATGCTTAATGTCCAATGAAACAATAGAAATTGTGAGCATAGCAAACATGGACCTCTGTAAAGAGAGGAAAGATCAGGTGCCATGGAGGAATGAGCTTCTCCTGACGACCGGTCAAACACGCTGTTGCTCTTTGTCATGATCTGGAAATAGGAAAAAAATTGTAGACAATTCAGTGTGAAGATAATGCCCAACAGTTCTTATGACTGAGTTAGTCAACATTTGACTACACGGTAGATTGTATTTGCAAACAAGGTCATCGACCATAGAATTTGTGAAATGTTGACTGTAAATGAGAAAGTTGATATCCTTGCATCATAAACTTATTTGTAAGTAACTTGCTTCATTTTAGAAATTAATCGTACGTAGAAAATGCGCTTGCGAATCAAATGGGAGACATAAACCCAAAATGCAGGTGGTAATACATGTAATACCGGTATATTTCTACATAGATGAATGAAGTTGACGATAAATAAGTTGTTACAAAGTTTAGTTGTTTGATTACCATCAACGTCTTTTCTAGAAAACCATCCGAATATGAACAGATATATTCCAGTCTATGAGATGCCTTTTATTTCGAGTCCAATGAGATATAACTAATTAGAGTAGGAATGAAAATGAACATTGTTAATTGATAAAATGTCGTCTATATTTCTAAATATCGAATTGAAGGCCACAGTAGGAGACTTTCTTTCTTTTCCTTTAGAAGTTTTTGAATATTAAATTCTGCTTCCGAAGAACACAAAAATAAATCGGCTAATTAAGGGTCATAATTAGTCCCGATGGACAAACTAACATATTGTTGGTAGACCTGGTATCCAAATATTGTATTGATATTGTCAATGAGAAACTCTTTAAAGCACCTTTTTAATACCAACATCGGAGTACTTGAGTATAGAATCAGAAGTTTCTTAACCAAATAAGTTTGCAGATGACCAATGACAAGGTATAAAACTTAAAGTGTTCCATTTCTATTGAAGAAACAGTTGTTTATGATGTCAAAAGCCTAGTCTTTAATTTTATGAAAAAATACCTTTTAATGTTATTGAATTTGGAAAAAAATTGTAATCCCTTATAATGTTGAAATACAGAAGAGGGGATGGACACCACAACTTCTGCATTCAGTCTTCTATTTTTATACATAAGATATATTAGAAACTACCTTCGTATAAATTATACCTTAATTATATTATTCATTTTTTGTCAGAAAATTTTATTCTATGTTAAAAGAAGTCTATACACTGCACACTAAAGATGTCTGATTTTGTGGTATTTTTATGCAGGTAGAGTAATCTGCCCTTTGGTCTAGAATAAAATAAATTGAAATGTACAGTTTATTACTTAATTTGTGATCAAATCAAACATTTATAACATTTTAATATGCCAAGATGCATTGATTGAACACTTCGTTTGCAGGTATTTTACCCACTTTAGTAAACAACCGTGATTTTTTTCCATCAGTACTTAATTGTCTTTGAACATTTTTCTTGGGGGTTTATGCAAGGTATCCTTTGTTGAAAATCTAAAGAATAAGCGCAATATATACACCGTTACACACTATAATTTTCTTAATGTCCATGAACTCTTTTCCTTCAGTGTGCTTAATGTGCTTGAGATTTTATTTAGCTAAGAATAATTAAAGATATTATTCATCGAACTGAAAAGTAAAAGAACGTATCTAGAACAAATTGCATTTTTTGTAATTTGATGCAGTCTCTGCACCCCCCCAACCCCCAACCCCCCCCGCTCTCTTTTTATTGCCTGCAGAAATTTGCAGAAAACCAGGATATATGCATTTTATAGTCTTTAATTGATCATTTATTGGCATTTTATCTATAGTGAGTAAAAGAATTGTACTTTGAAATTATGTCCATGCTAGAGGCAATCGTTTCGGGTTTTTACATTAAGTAAAAGATGCATGCACAGTGAATGCTTCAATAATGCAAGTTGTTAAAACTGTATTTTACGTGTTTCTAATTATAGATATCCACCTATGCATCTGATATTTTACTCTAACATGTAACATTGGTTTGGCGTATTTCGCCCTTTTTCCTATCCCATTCATTTATTAAGTACAATTTATCATATTTATTGAATGGTACTTATTTAGCTAATAAAGGATATCGACACTATGAAATTGTTTGAAGATTCTTATGTTATTCTGCAGCTGATTATATCTGAATAAATGATTTGACTTCCCCAGCGTTCAACGTGCGTGTGTAACAATAGTTGCTATCAAGCCTATATTTTCACGAAAATTTCAGTACAGGTATCACACTATTTCAGTCGCGTAAAGAGGATCTATGAGTTTCAAATATGATTGAAGCAATCTATAATTTCTTTCTCAGTGTTACAAGATGGTCAAGTTTTGCAACTAGATTTAATACACGGATAATAATTATAGAATGTTTGACATCATAGAGGACAGCAATAAAACAAGCTAATAAGCAGGGAGTCTACAGTTTGAAACATCACACAATTTCTGCACTTTAGTTGATTCAGATCTTGTGCTTTTGACCGAACTGATTTCTTTTTGTCGTCAAACAACTTGTACCTGAAATATGTGTATGAGTCACACACACACACACAAAGAAAGAAAATACTTTCGTGAAATAATTTTCAATTCCATAATGCTGACAATTTATTTTAAAATGCCTTCAAAGATAGTTGCTACTTCATTAATAATATGAGAAGGTAATTTATAATAAATGGGTATCTGAAGAATTAAATTAAATACCTATTAAGGATAAAATATAGTCAAGGACTTGAAATATTTCACAATCAGTTTATCAGTTATTTAGCAGTTACATGAAATATAAAGTATTTAAACGGAGGTATTATTAACCTAATTTATTACCGAGAAAAAGTTATTTTTAGTCGGCATTGACATTTTTTATAAATACATTTAAGATTTTTTTTCGAAATGTCAGGATCTAGCACAAAGATATGAAAAAGTATCCATCTCAACAGAGTACCTCTGAAATTTTCCTTTTGCTCTTTAAACTGATAACGATCATTTCGAGTTCTTAAAGTTGTTTAAGTATTTCATGGAAAAGGACAAAGCTTATGAAAATTATCAACATATCTCTTTTTATGCATGTATTTATACATTCACGTATTTAAAAGATGTATGAAGAATGATGGGTAATTATTCAGTTGTTTGCTTCTTGCAATGGATCATGGTTTAAAATATTTTCTTTAACAAATTGCCATCCCAATTCGTTCAGACAGAATTAAACTCTTTTTGTACTATGTGAGTGTTCGTCTCACATCTTTTTTTCTATTGATATCAGTTTTTACGAAACATGTAAAAGAACAACGTTAAAGACTTACTGCAAAGTTATCGAATTTATCTCTTTATGTTGAAATCTTATTACTCTCAAATGTTTGAAAAAGTGTTTTTTTTTTATCAACTGCATTGTCCTTTTCGTTATTCATAATATATATGTATAAAATATGGAGAAAATGAACAGTATTCTAGCTCAAAGTCCATTTTAAAAACTACAAACCCGGAGCAGAGCAAGCACGGACCTCCAAAAACTTCAGAGGTGGTATCAGGTGCCATGGAGGAGTTAGGATCCCCTGCCGACCGGTCACACCCGCCATATGTTCCTTGTCTTGATCGGGTAAATGGAAAAATCCGTAGAAATATTAGTATGTAAATAATTGCCTTACAATTATGAAAAACGTCAGTCAGCATTTGACCTAATGATAGATTGTATTTGCTGTAAAGGTCATTGTATCGACCATAGAATTTGCTAAATAAAGAATTCAAAAGAGACTGTTGATATCCTTGCTCCATCAAGTGTTGGTTAATAGCTTGCCTCCTTTTGAAAATTGATCACACGGAGAGCATGCTCTTGCGTATCAAATCAACAGGGAGACATAAACCCAATATGCAGGTGAGAAGGGTATATCGCTACATTAATAAGGAAAGTTGACGATAGAAAATTCGAAGTCATCATGTTTATCATATTGTTTCGTTGTTAGGTTACCATTAACGTCTTTTTCTTGTAAAATATCCATATATGAAACAGATGTACCAGACTCTATGGTGTCTTTTGTTTCAAGTTCACTGGGATATACCGATTTGACATATGAATTGAAGTAACTATTGCTAATTGATAAAACGTCGACGATATATCTGAATGTCGAGTTGAAGGCCACAGCAAGTGTTTTCATCTTCTCATGTAGAAGCTTTTTAATAAATTCTGCTTCATATGAGAATAAAAACAAGTCGGCTTATAAAGGGGCACAAATAGTGCCCGTCGAAATTCGAACAGTTTGTTGGAAGACCATGTCTCCGAAGACCACATAAATGTTGTCAATGAGGAACTCCAGAATCCTTTGAATATCAATTTCAGAGTACTTTTGTGTACAATCAGAGTGATTTTTAACAAAGTAATTTTGTTGTTGACCAATCACAAGATACGACAATCTCGGAGTCTCATTTTTATTGAAGAAACAGTTGTCTATGATATCAAAAAGCCTAGAGTTTCATTTTAGCGAGTGCAGAATAGTTATGTTGTGATGATATCGATTATAGAAAAAAAAAATGGAAATTTAAAATTTCTTTAAAGTTTTTGACGATCAACATATCTACACCACTTCTAGAATATGCTATAGCACAGTACGTCTGAATTTTCTCCTTACAGCGGTTAATATTTTTGTAAGGAATAAAGATAGGACTTGTTAGGGCATTTGCTGGATCCGGCAATGTATCTTTGTTTGTAAGGATTTTTTTATTAATTTTAGGAATCTAGTCTACGTAGGGTAGATCGAACTCACCTTGGTTGACTGGAATGTTAAAAAGTATTAAACACTGAGATATGATTTTGAAGAAATTCATCTTTAGAATGTAAACTGAGTATAAGCTGCATGGATTTCCAGATGTAGAAATTGAAACCAAGTTCTTCTAAAATACAGTTATGATAGTGAGCATTTCAAAAAAAAAAGACGATATTGTTACAAGCCTTGTTTGCTGGAACCATAACATGCTGTTATGAACTCTTTCTGATTCTTTAATTACCTCCGATTTAGTGAAAACGGAAAGATAGATGGTTCGCATAATGCCCTTTAATTTTCTAATACGGTTCTTTAATATATTTCTTAAACACTTAATCCATTCTAACAGAGTGTTCAGGTCTTCTCTTTCATATTTTGCCAAACGTCTGACATACTCTTCAACAAAAATTATAATTGGGGCGAAGTTCTGCCGCCAATAGAAAGATCGATGCTCCCTTTATTTGGGACATTTAGGATAATTACTTGCTTATCTTGGTATAGATAATGTTGAACATTTTAAAGCTTGTATTTTCAACTTTCGTTTAAAAAATAACCAAAGGCTTAAATTTAAGAGGATAAACTAGGATGGTTTAAATCTTGAGTTTTACGTCTTTAAAGTATGTAATATGAATCTACTTCCAAATGCGTATTTATTTTAAACCAACAGTTAAAAAGGTTTACTTTTATTAGATTGTTTACTTATGTATATTAAGGAGTTTCCCCTATTAAAGAAATTTTGACCAATACGATAAATGTTCGAAATTTCATAAGGGATGGTCCTTGAAAGTACGTACATGTATATTATGAGTGTCATTTCTAAGAAGTAAATCAAGAATACAAGAAGTAATGAAAACATACTATAAATCCCCGACCACACCGGTGATTTAAGCTTCCTTGTATTTTTTTTTTTATAAAAGCAATAAATTAGCTTTAAAAAATTGCCTGTACTTGCATGGTATAGAAAACTAATACTAAATTAAGTAAAAGTACTATCTGATTTTTTTATTCAAATCTCAGACGTTTATATAAAAATACTAAGCCTAAGCCATTCCCAGTGTATCATCTGTCATATTTAATAAGAAAATCAGTGTGTTGTTGCAAGGAAGCACTTTTCTTCGTTTAACCCATCATAAACTGAATATTACATGTTTTCAGGTGGAAAAGCTGGTAAAATGATGCAATAAAACATGCCCAAAGACTTAATAAGGACTACTTAAGCAACACAAACATTTTAAAGCATTAACCACACAATACATGTATCTGGCCTTTAAATATACCGTATTTCAATGTTTTATTTAACAATAAGTAAAATGACCAAACGAAATAGAAATAGATGAGTTACGAGGAAGAGATAGGGTCAAAGTAAGGCGTCAGCTTAAAAGTCAAGTTGGTGTCAGTTGAAGACATCACTAAAAATATTAGTGTCATAGGAACCCAAACAATGTCGACAATTATGCAGGCAAAGAGTACATGAAAAATATCAGGAAAGCTGAGTTAAGATGATGGCCATGAACGAGGCTACGACAGAACTAATTACAGCTTAAGATACTGCAGCGAGCTGGGATGTGAAAAATACAGAGTTTGCAAAGTACATGTATTAAGTGATTCAAAAAGAGAACGCCGCGTTGTGTGTAAGAGTTATTTTTTATTTAAATCTTCGAGAAGAAAAAAGAATGATGCATGTTTAGAGCATGTTTACCACACCACTTATCTTCAATAACATGTAAAAAGTAGATACAGGTGTACGCGTACGTAAAATTGAAAGCGACTTTAAAAATTGTGCACCAACTGTCTTGTACAAGGACAGTAAATACGTGTCTGGAAAGGATCAGAAAAAGAAATGCAAAA
This sequence comes from Saccostrea echinata, assembly GCF_033153115.1. Taxonomy (NCBI): domain Eukaryota; kingdom Metazoa; phylum Mollusca; class Bivalvia; order Ostreida; family Ostreidae; genus Saccostrea; species Saccostrea echinata. The sequence continues at coordinate 2,014,107 of NW_026889793.1, forward strand.
AGGCTTACTCTTCCAAATTTATATTTTTTCCTAGATGAAATTAAATCCCAAAGAGCCATGAGAAAAATTCATAGTTAAAGTTAGAGACATGCAGCATACAAAAAAATGTTAAAGGAAGGCTTATATATTCATTTTATTCCATAGAGAGCCATAGCATAGCAAATAAGGTTGATAGAATATATCTAAGGTTTAATCCAATGACAAGAAGATATTCCAACACTATACATAAAATTAAAGGACAAAAAAAAAAAAAAAACTAGAAAATTTTAGAAACCTTTTGTTTGGATAATGAATAATGAGACAATGCACTTGTCATTTATGGTTACTTATAAGAAAAAAAAATATTACCAAGTCTAGGGTAATAAGAAGTACAGCAATATCTTTGCTATTTCGGTCCGGGATGAACAACAACAACAACAAAAAACCATAATTAACAACTTAAATCAAGTGAATTTCGCATTGAAAGTCACTGATACCTTATTGGTAACCTACGTTTCTAAACAAATGGCACAGATTTTATATGTAAGCGCTATTTTGTTTAAAGCAAATGTATTTTAACTTCATATCTTAGCAATTGTTTTTCCAACAACAGTCACCCAATACAAACAAAAAGAATCATTTTGAACATCTTTATGATTAAGATACGTATTAAAAGTTGGATATTCTTTGTCCTTACATTGAAAGAATTTGCAAAGATATCTCTGTGGTAACATATTATCGTAAGAGAGGTATTTAATTTCATATATTTATAAATGAAACTGAAATTTTATAAATGGAAAGAAGTACAACGTGGAAGAAGTAAAAAAAAAATCCTATTTTATCTTTGATATACGTAATGACTCGTGGGAAAGAGGCAACAAATTGATCAAGGTGGCCATGTTAAAAGCGACAAAGCATTTATTTCTTCTACAATGTTTCAAAAATCATAAATTTTTGGTTTATTCGTATCAAATTTTCATTAACCAAAAAAAAAAAAAAAAAAAAAAAAAAAAAAAAAAAAAAAAAATATATATATATATATATATATATATATATATATATATATATATATATACGAGGGTTGTTCGAAAAGTTCGTGGACGATGCAATTTTCTCCGAAGGTTTGTTGCAATTCGAAAAACGTTGTATATTACAATATATTTTGAAATAATATGCAAAATTTCAGATAGTTTTACTCACATTTATTAAAGTTATATGAATTTTTATGATACATTGTCAGTGGCCGCGGAGCAAACTGTGGCGTATTTTTATGACGTCGTTACGTCGTTATGTCTTATGAATAATCGGAATAAAATAAAACTTTCCAGTCTGCTATAAAACAATTGTCACTCTTTTCAAAGTATACACCACTGAGTTTTACACACTATTGATGTCTTTCAACCCACTTTTGAAAGACATTTCTGCACCAACTTTCGTTAATATCCTTCAAAATGAAACTAGCTGCACATCGTAGTTCTTCTAAATCATCAAATTTCTGCCCCCTGAGTCTTGATTTCAGATATGGAAAGAGTGCAAAGTCCATGGGGGCGAGGTCTGGGCTATAAGGAGGGTGTTGTAAAAGATCAAATCCAAGTAAATCTAATTCAAGCATGGTAGATTGCGATCTATGTGCTGGAGCATTGTCCTGGTGAAGAATGACAGAGCATAAATCAGCAAAATTCGGACGTTTCTTCCTTAATGCGTGGACTAAGTCACGTCGAATAACCTTAAAAAAACGAAATTGGGGAACTTTAGGCCTTAAAATAAAAGCGTATCCTGTTTTTGTATTATAATTTAAATGCACTTAAATTCAAAAAAAATTCTTTTGTTGAATTATATAACATTAAATTACAGAAAATTAAAAGGTACACAAAAGACATAAAGACAAGATCTAGATACCTTTGAATAATAATCAGCATTGATGTGTTGTCCATTCGGCACGGCATGTGCGAGAATAATGCCCTGTATGTCCATGAAGATTATAAACATGTGTTTGCCATGCGAGCGTGTAACCTTTGCTTTTTTGGAGGCGGAGAACCTTTTCTTTTCCACATCATAGATTGTTGTTTAGTCTCTGGGTCGAAGAGATGTAGCCAAGTCTCATCTGTCGTTATTATTCGATTGAGAAATAATTCACCTTCATTTTTCCATCGTCTTAAAAACTCTTCCGATGCTAGGACACGCCGATTTTTTTCGTCCGCAGAAAGTAATTTTGGAACCCAACGAGCACACACCTTTTCAAATCCAAGAGCTTTCGTAATTATTTCATGTGCCGTAGACGTACTTATTTCAAATATATCCGCTATATCCCTTACTGTTAGTCTTCTATCTTTTTCAAGTTTTTGTAATACTGACCCTGTCAAGTTCGAATCGATAATTAGAGGTCGTCCTGACCTTTCGTCATCTCCAGTTTCACATCGTCCTTCTTTAAACCGTTTATACCACTTGTACATCATTGATCTTGACACTTTTGACCTATCCCCACATTCATCTAGCAATTGTTTTGTCTCAAAAGGAGTCTTTCCTGCTACCACACAAAATTTTATCACAGCACGTTGTTCTGTGACGTCCAATTTTGATGCCGTTCTCAACTGTGAATCTAATCCGTCCCCATTCATTATGAATCGATATGCTGAAAACCACTTGCTCAAAATTACTGAAACTTCTCAGATATGACGGTTGCATATTATTGTGACGTCATATTGAATATCATAAATTTTCGAGCGCAAAATTAAAACAAAATCTGTAATGACAATGTCGACTTAAAATATTCAAATACCTAGAAAACAAGGATGCTCCGCGACCCCTTACTAATGAAATTAGAATGGCTATATAATTTTTATTTAACGTACCAAACAATTGAAAAGGTGTATTTTTACTGGAAATATGGTATTATAAATATATGGAAATTTTCTCTTCAAACAAACAAATACAGCTGTCAGTACCGAACTTGTCCACGAACTTTTCGAACAACCCTCGTATATACATATAATAATAATAATAATAATAATAATAATAATAATAATAATAATAATAATAAAAATAAAAGTAATAAATGAGCTGAAAATCAATCTGATTCTACCCACAAGTTCTCTGATATTTAAAAATGCCGGAGTTCCTTATTGACGATATAAATTAAATTATTGGAGACCAGATCTTCCAAAAAATCTGTTTGAATTTAGACGGACACTTATTATGCTCCTTAATTAGGAGATTTGTTTTAATATTCTTATTAAGCAGTATTTATTAGGAAAAAAACTTCTACATGGAAAAAAAAACTCTTACTGTGGTTTCCAGTTCTTTTCGATATGATGACGACGTTTTATCAATTAAAAATTTTTATTTTTATTCAAATGCCAATACCGATAAATCACAGCGCTAGCGCATTAGAAATGAAGGACACCACAGAAATCTGCCTCATCTGCTTCTAACTTGGATATATTACTGCTTTTAGAGGTTTATGGTCAACTAACAACCAAACTATATGAAAGATGAAATTACCTTCACTTGTCCAAAGCCAGCTTATCCTATTTATGAAGTATATTCCGCAATAACCTGTATGTGTTGTTTTGTCTCCCATCTGTGTCCTAACTGATTCGATACTAAAGAGCATGTTTTAAGTACGATATTTTTTTTTTAATCAGAGTTTGTCTACTGATCAAAAAGTTGATGTTATAGGGTTTTCACGTCTGTCGTTTTATAACAACGTTTTGCAAATTCTATTGTCGTTATAATGACTTTTTTGCAAATTCAACCTTTCTTTGTGTCGTGATTTGATTGACATGCTTCACAACAATTGTTGAGCCATTGTTTTTATTCTATAATTTGACTACAGACATCTCTGTTTACCTGATCAACATTGAGGGCTCACAGTGGGCGTAACCTGTCGAAAAGGGATGCTCACTCCTCCCAGGCTCCAGTCTGTGCTTTTGCCCAGTTCACGATCCGTATTCTCTGGATTTATGAGATTAGATCATTCGTCGTTATCTTCACCTTTTGATATCTGTTAGAACTATTGAATAAATATCAATTAATTTAGTCGGTAGAATTCTCTCTCGCTTCGTAGTAGGGAGGTCGTGGGCTCGAGTACCGGCCTCGACAAACCTTAATCTATTAAAAATAGGAAGCAAGTGTTCCTTCGCCAAGCGCTCAGCACGAAGATAAACTTGCCGATGAATCGCGAATGTTGCTATAAAAACCTAGGTTTTTATGATGCAAAGGGTCTAAATTTAAGGCCCTTCATCGCCATTCGGTGACATCTCACATCAGTAAAATAATCTTGCAACGGACATAAATCTACAATCAATTAATCAATAAAATAATTCAGTGAATTCTTGTACTTTACCGTGAAGTCAAATACATGCAATTAATAAACCATGTCAATATTAATGTCCTTATTATTCTAACATAATATTAACATACCTATCTACATGTAGGTAAACGACTATATTTTAATTACATCTCTCCACAGAAGCAAATGACAATGCGTAAAACAACAAGACTTTCAAAGTCACTTCGTGTATGAATTTAAAAATGTAATAAGAAATACAGATGAACATTTTATTGGTTTTTAATTGAAGTATTCATTACTTCAACATATATTCATTGGAATACCACCATGACTACAACCATTTGTGGTTAATATGGTTTATGGATACCTCACTGAAACAATTAAAACAACAATTAAAAGGGTTTGAGCGGTAAGTATCTGCATGCTGTTTGTACTTTTTTGTTTTTGATTAAATCTGTTTTCCAATATTGATTTTTAAATGTAAGTTTCGTTCATTTTTCACGTTTGTATGATCAGTTGTGTCTCTCATATCGACATTATATTCATACAGACAACTACTTAGGTGTTGAATTCAAGACTAGAAATATAATATGTATTTTAATCCCTCTCTTTACAAACAGTATTTTATTGTACTCTGACGTTGTGCGTCATTTTTCCCCATCTCGTCATGTTTTAATTTTTTCATTAAATGATACACTCCACAACTTTAAACACTTTAGCATTGTTATATATCAACGAAATATCACTATCTATTTGCATGTTTACCTTCAAATTATACTATTGTTTCTTCCACAAGTTAAACAATGGCGATATGTTAAAAATAATGCCTAAAGAAGGGTTAGAACTTTACTAAGTTTCCCTTTGTTAACTTCATTTTTATTATCATAAGAGTAAAAAGGATGAAAATAAACCAGAATTAGGAACTTTTCTACAGAAAGCAATAGAATATGTCACCCGAACTCATTAAGAAGATGCAACATTAGAGTATAATGCAGAGGAAACAACTACGATTTTTAAAATTTTGCACAAAATCGAATTTTTAGAAATTTACTGAATTTTTTGTTTCCATGACACCGACAGCCATTTAAGTAATGTTAAGCCCCCAAATATTATTTACATGAAGTTTCACATACCAGTGTCTCTAAAAAAAGGTAATATAAAAAGTATTTTCCATTTTTTTCCTACCGTGGTAATGTAACAATAAATGAAAAGTTTTTCATTTTTTTCAAAATACGCTTGACTTATGCAAGAAATAATCCTTTCATGTTTCAAAAAATTGGCTGGGCTGTTACTGAAAAAAACCCCGTGAAATTAACATTTTTAATTTTTCTTCTGCTGTCATGCCAGCAGTAGCCTCATTGGAATTTTAAACTAGATTTTTTTGGTGATTATTTTCACTTGTAAATTTCATTAATATTGTCCAATCAAAAAATGTCAAATATAATTCGGTGAAGGTTACCCTAATAATTTTAGAAAACCCAACCGACGGTGGAAATGATGTAATTTTTGTATACATAAGTTGGTCATTCGGATTATCTGAGTATGTTTGGTATTCTCTCCGGAATTCGGATCGATCGAGATATTGAATACTGGGAAGGTTAGTGGTAAACCTCAGGAATTTCTTTTTTGGCCACGGATCAGATAAAGTCCAAACTAAGAATTAAAGCTTAGGGAGCGGAAGAATTGGAATTACAGAGAAACTTTAAACCACTTATAACCCCCAGCCCCTATCTTCAAACAGGTAAATTACGCCTTTAAAAACATTTGAAAAAATGTTATAAAAACATTCATTTGAAAGAAAGCGGTATCATTTACCGCAATATGAACATTTTCTTTTTCAGAGAGGATTTTGTTCTAAAAGCTATCTTATTGAGAATTTGTGGCGCTTAATTAGATATAAATGTAAAAAAATGCTTGAATTATTCAAAACGTTCTATAAAGTCTTTCATTGCAGGTGTATAGATATTCCGTTTTTACTATTTCATACTCCTCTTGCTTATATCAATGAAATGTTATTAAATATAATATAAAATAATAGATAATTTATAAATAATAAATTTGCTTAGAAATATATAGATTTTGTATAAATATGTTAATAAAACGAAATATCTCGATCAAATTCATAACCGCACTATATGATTAAGACGAGAATTAATGTACTTTAGATCATCACACTTTATGTCGCGAGGAAGGAATTTGCTTTAATGTTAATCTATATCTTCGTCAAACAGTACATTACCTATGCTTACATACATGTACTGGTTTTCTTTTTTGCATATTACTAGGATTGTCTACGTCGTTTAAGTAAGTTTTTATTAGTTTTTAATCTTTTTTGCACACCCTTTGAATGCATGTTACATAACAATAAAATTTACCCGAAGTTGGAATTTTTTATGAATGTTAAAAAAGTTCAGAGGTTGCAATACTTTATTTTTTTTTTTTATTGCAAAACACACTAAAATATTCGGAATTCAAAATATGAGATATATTTGTATTGTTTATGTAATTTAAAGTTTTGTGAAAATACTGGTTAAACTTATGTTTAACGTTGCATATTCTCGGTCTGTCTCAATATCTTTCCAGGAAAAGATTTTTAAAAGTACATTTGTAACCTTGCCAAAAGGTCCTATATATATATATATATATATATATATATATATATATATATATATATATATATATATATATATATATATATATATATATATATATATATAACAGTTAAAAACATTTCTGATATACGAGTACAATAATTGTCCAATAAAGATAAACTACTTCTGCCAGTCTAGGCAAGGCCAGTCTACAATGAAGATGGATTAACCAGGGTGTCTAGAGTCAGAATCTTACTGAAAATTTGAGTGATCGAAAGCAGAAGAAACACAAGGTATACCTCATTTGTTTGACTGACTTCTGGAAAGTTAAATATCTTACACTGATAAGTTAACGTAGAATGAAATATATGGTAATAACGAACAGTATTCAAGCTTAAAAGTTCATTAAACAAAACAAATTTTGGAGCATAGCAAACACGGTCCTCTAAAACATCAGAGGTGGGGCCAGGTTCCATAAATAGAACAATCTCATACGTTTCCGATGTAGTGTAACTGATATACAAGGGTTAATTGTCATCACCAGAAAAAAAAAACTACAGCTATTTTTTGGAACTAGTCAAGAAAAACTTGAAATATTTATTCCTTCACGAAAATAATTTTCTTAAGACAAAATCCGCATATGTCGTGTTACATGGTAATTAACTTAAACCATCAATAACTATGATTAAGAAAATACAGGAATAAAAATCAGATTTTTTAAAAATGATTTTGCGTCTCCTGGGATACCCTAGACACGACAGTATAGAACTCAAGGAATTAAAATTGGAAAAGCAATCAACATAAATTTTCAATCGTTTTAAAGGAATCTTCCCTACATTACAGATTATTAATCTTTTTATGTTTTGCACTTCAATGTATGAATTGCTTTTTTCTCTAAGAAGACAAACATAGCACATCAAAGTCGTCCTATGCCAGGTTTCTGAATGTACGGGGAGAGCGATCTAGCAGGGATATTCCCTTCTCTGATTATTTTGTTCGAAATGGGAACAAATGGTAGCCTTTCTGGTGGGTTTGGTGGATTTCTCACATATTGCATAATCAAAATCTTACAGCATTTCATGAAATATTTACTTATACATTTATTTTGTTAAAAAAATGAATGGTTTTAAAGGGATGTGATGTCACATGACGCATTCAGTTCTGACGATCTTACATAACAACTGCATTTGAGTATCACAGTCCTCACTCTGGATGTCTCAATTGACGACGTATTATATATTGAATGATTATTACTATCAGGATATATTTTTTGTAGTTTCATAACTTTGGAATTTGACATCGCTGAACTTTACAACATTTTATGAAAAGAATACCTTATATATAACCGATTTGAATGATATGGATGACGTATAGGGGCATTTAGGTTAAAACATGCAAGATCTTACAAAGTTGATCAGCAGCAACTGGAAAATCCGCCATATAATCATATATTTCTGGGGCTTGTTTTACAAAAGAACTTACGACTAAGACCAAAAACTTAATTAGACTGTAAAATTTTGCAAAATTAATTAATTTGTTTGAAACGGATAAAATAGAAATATCTTTCTAAATTCTTCTTTAAAAAAAAATAAAACCGTTTACAAATTAATGCTAAATAGAAAGTAATAAGCAGAATTAAATTTTGGTCTTAGTCGTAAGTTCTTTTGTAAAACGGGACCCTGGTGCAGAGTAACTGATATAAGAGGGTTGTTGGTACCCATGCACCCTAAGTTGTAAAATGAATACAATCCTTTAATTATGTTTCATAGATCTTAAGTTAGCCCCCGATCCCTTCTCTTATGTTTTCAGAGTTCCATCTTTGCTTAGCTTTTAATTTTTTTTATATTGTTTTATAGAATGTTGGAACATAATTACTGTTCGTTACTTTTAGATTTTTTAAACAGTTTAAATTTCATTTATTGAATCCAAAAGTAGAAAATATTGTAAAAGTTGATATTAAGGTATGACAAGACTAAAGGCTTCGATTGACGGTAAATAGGACCTTTGAATGCAATACTTTTTAGTTGTTATAAGAGCTTTGTTGTATACAGTGAGGTAGTGTAATCGTTTTTCTCTCTCCTGATGATTTGTTGACAATTTTGTGGTTTACTTAATCCGTAGATTGCCTGCCCATGTTATTGTTTCTTACCAAAAGGTTACAGGAAAGCCATTTTAAATCTTGACTTATTCCCGTCTTTTGTTAAAGTGATTTGACTAAAAGATACCGAAAGTCACGATATTTAATAAAATGTTATTATATGTTTTGTTCAAGACAATTTCATGTATTGAATATATATTTCAATTATAGTTCACCGTCTAAATTTGAAGTCCCTCACCGGTATATATGGTGACGTCTCTATAGGGGTGAAAAATTCTCGAAGGGACGTAAAACAGCATACAATCAATCAATCGATTACAGTTCTGTATATTGCTTACTCCTCCATGGCACCCAATCCCACATCTGTTGTTTTTAGAGGTCTGTGTTTGCTCTGCTCCCGATTTGTATTGTTTCAATGAAATTTTGAGCTTGATACTGTTCATTATTTGCAAATTTCATTCATACAAAATTTCAGATAGATTAAGTCCCGTTAGTACCGAAAACTGAGATACATATACTTTTTTTCCATATAAAGGTACATGAGGTATATAACGTAGTTGAAGCTTGCATTTTATATTTCAGTTTTGATTTACCTTAAAAAAAGCATCAATGTCTTTTGAAATTGACAAAAATTGACAGGTTGAAATAATTTTATCCGATCACATTCTTGATTTAAAGTCGTCAATTATATCGGACAAAACAAAACAAATTATAGTACATGTACTTATATCGATCAAGGTAAAAATTTAAAAAAATTGTTTAAGAATTTAATGAACATCAGATTTGTTCCGAAAATAGTTATACAACGTAACAGATGTAAATGCAGGTATTCCCCAAACGTGCTACACGTCATTTGACTTTGAGGAATTCGTCCGTAATCAATTTTGGCCAAAGGAAAGACACGTATGTGGAAAAATTCAAGGTTTCTTTGCAGTTGAAAAAAAGCATATGTGTATATAAATATATCTCAAACGTATATAAATCAAAACATGTCATTTGTGCAATCACAGTAAATTTACTTTTGATATCACGGAATGTTACATACAATGTAATAAGTAACTTTTATGATCAGATTTTTCCCACTTTAATTAGTTGGGATTTTTTTTTTATCGATTTTTTATTGTTTCGAGGAAACTAAAATTGCACAGAATAGTCCGTGGAGCATATAGTATAAACATGAACATGTATATATAACACTTACTAAATGTAAATATTCAGCCACAATTTAGGACACGAATACTGAAACATAGTTTTAAATGTTGCTTAAATATCAATCATTTCAACTCATGAAAAATAAAAATAAATAAATAGAAATAGATCCAATATTTTGGTGAAAACATGTATCAACATATTCCTAAAGTGCACATTTTTGTTTTTAACTTAGGTGTTTTGAATTCAGAACAGTATGCTACAGTTAAATGAAAATATTTTAATAAACTATGTATAACACATCTCTTATTTTGAATTTTCATTTAGTCGATGGTAAAGCAATGACTGCTACCTTGAATAGTAAGTAAGTAAGTAAGTAATTTATTTATTTACAGTGACATGTGTACATAATTAAATCCTTTGTTTACAAACTGTATAAAATAACAATTAACACCCGGCCCATCGGGCCTATAAGCCACTTTAAACACAACATTGAAATACAATATATAAAGAAAATAAAGAGCACAACGTTAAGAGATAAACAAAAAAGTAAATAAACATAATTGTGATATATATACATATATATGTATTTTGTATGCTAAGATTGGTAGTGTCTGTTATTAGTAGATAAATATGACACTGAAATACATTCTTATTTTCTGAAGATAACGGACTGTCTCCGCATAAATGAAGAATATAAATACTTTGCAACCTGTCGAGGATAATTTGAAATGAGTATCTTAGTAAATCCACATCTGACCATGCCATTTGATTAAGACCAGTGTTTTCAAAAAGTTTTGAACGATATTCAGAGTACAAAGGACAATGCAATAAAAATGAATTTCGTCTTCTACATTATTTTTAGAACAAAAGGTGCAAATTCGTTCTTCAACAGGTTCCCCATGATATCTACCGGTTTCTATTCGTAGTGGTAAAATGCCACATCTAAATTGTGCTAAAATTGAACGTAAATATTTAGGCATATCAAGTACTACATAATTTTCCCTTCCAAAAGTTGTTTAAAAATAAACGTAAGTCCGCAATTTAGGAATGCTTAAAATCTCATTGCTCCAAAGGTTTGAATAATAATTGTGTATTTTTGATTGAACCATATTTATATTTACCATAAGCTTTGACTCAAAATAATAATCCAGCTCTAGTTGGTGTAATATTTCTTTCAAATCACTGCACCAGTTATTCCTACACTTATTGTAATCAACTTCAAAAACAATTCTTGTAATTCGATCATTGCTAAAGGATAAAACTCTATTCCAATATCTGATTACATTTATCCAACGTCTATACTGACTGGGAATCCATCCAGTGTCTCCATAAACCCCCAGTGTGGGAGCAAAGCGGTGTACCCCAATAAAATACCGAATCGCTCTATTTTGAATATTATCTATTGGTTGGAATTTTTTGAAACCCCAGACACTGGATGCATAATCCAAAACAGGTATTACACAAGAGTAAAATAGTTTTTAATAAGCATTAAACCTGAAATCTTTATTACTATGAATGGAAGATATAATTTTCCCGAGAGCACGTCCCCCTGCTTTAGTAAGATTTTCTGCATTTTTCATGAAATTACCAGTGTGCGTAAACGTTATTAATACCTAAATACTTATAATTCTCAACTGTTTCTAACTTATTAAGTCCAATAGTGAATTCAAAATTGGTTGCTCTTGACCTTGTTTTATTAAAATGTACGCACTTAGATTTATTGGTGTTTATAAGAACTCTCCAACGTCATACTTTGTAAATCTTCTGGTGACTTGGCTATTAGAGCAATGTCATCTGCGTATAATAAGATAGACAATTTTCGATCTACTAGTTCTATGCCCAAATTAAGATTATTAATATCCTGTACCAGACAGGGTTGGCAAAAATCCGGGAAATACTCATATTTCCCAGGACGGTGGGAAATACTGGTAATTACCGGGAATTACTGGTATTTCCCGGGAAATACTTGGAAATAAGAAATAGCTACATATTTCTTTAATATTGACATGTAGTACACCTTATTGGCTAAGATATCTACCTGGTATCACTGTCCCTGATTTAAAAATTTCTGGTTTCCAAGTAATTCATTTTATATAATCATAACACAGTATACTCATATATCAGACATGAGTGTCATTTGTTTCATGCTTGAGTCGGATGGATCCATGAAATGAACCCAAAGATCCCATTTGGGTTTTTTATTTAACTAAACAAGGATCTAAGAAAATTGTTAACATGATTAAATGTAGAGCATGGCGTAAATATCAAACCTAAGAAGAGGCCTTTCAGTTCTACTCAAGATAATTATCTCTCAAAACAGGAGCACAAAACTGTCCAGAGCAATTTGTTAAAACAACATGAATTGACTGTAATTACTATAGTGTTTATAGAAGGATTAAAACAAATTTGTTTTGTTCTTGGATTTATAATTAATAAATTTGATAATTTTACAAACTGAATAGGAACTTAAATTGGAAAACTTCAGTTTTGTTTTTAATATCCAGCCAGGGATACATGTATTGCTACAGAATGGTTATGGGTAGGGGACCTGGAGTAGTGATACACTCTGAGTATGTTAAATTGCAGTTTCAGACATATTAATTATTATTCATCTTCTGTTTTCATGTTTGTTTTATTTCTGAATTTTGTAAAAGTTTGAATGAATTAAAGAAATAGAAAACTTCAACTTTGTATTTCCCAGTATTTCCCAGTTAGAGAAAATTTGTAGTATTTACCGGGACGGGAAATACCGGTATTTACCACTGGTAATTCCCACTACTGGTATTTCCCGGCCAACCCTGGTACCAGATCATTAATGAAAATTGAAAATAAGGTAGGTGATAAATTATCTCCTTGTTTAACACCAGTTTTGAACCTAAACCAATTTGTGATCTTATTATTAACTCTTACACAAGATTCTGAACTTTGGTAAACATTTTTTATCGAATTGTAAATTTTACCATCTATATTATGTAACAAAAGTTTGTAGAGCATCATATCTCTATCGACAAAATCAAAACATTTTTGAAGGTCAATAAATGCAACATAGAGATTTTTATTGTTTTGGACTAAACTATTCAGTGTAAATAAATGATCTTCACACGATCTATCCTTTCTAAATCCATTTTGTTCATCTGCTAGAATATCGTTATTCTCTAAATAACTCATAATTCTTTTATTCATAAAGGAACTGTACAGTTTACTAATATATGACAATAAGCTCACTCCGCGATAATTCATAGGAGGACGTTTGTCTGAAGAAGGATCCTTAAGAATAGGACAGATTATTGCTTTCCTCCACACCGATGAGTTCGTGCTTGTATCAAAAATATGTTGGAAAAGACGACATATTGTGTTAATAACAACTGGATATTTCAAAACACTGTAAGGAATTTCGTCGAACCCACAAGCGGAATTAGATTTTGCACGCATCACTATATCAGATATTTCCTGAAAAGATACATCCTAATTAATTTCTTCATTACACTGATAAAATTCTTCTTCCATCCGACTTTCTCTGATATATTTATCTGATTTTGATTGATTGTAGTGGTCGTTATCAAATTCTGTACTTCCACACCCGTTGTACAGATTTTCAAAATCAACTCTCCATCGTTCCAAGATTTCCCGTTCGTTAGACATAACACTTCCTTCATCATCCAAAACCTCCATTGGTATGGTGTGTTTATTTCTAGGGCCAAGATTTCGAATTTTATTCCAGAATTCATTAGGGTTTGTTGAGCTCATATCTTCAATAACATTAGCAAATGATTTCTTGTAGGTGCGTTCAGCGCGTCTAAGAGATTTATCAAATGTATCTCGTGCTTTGATATATTCCCGTCTAAGTGCAGATTTGACTTTTCTTTCCCCCTTATATCGTATGAATTTATTTTCTGTTTCCCGCGTAGCGTTCCATAGATCTGTTCATTGGTCAGTCCAGTATGGCTTGCTATGTTTAAAACGTTTATTATTACTACTTGGTTTAACTTTAGGGATCTTGGTTTCCATTTCATTATGAATTATTTCACATAGTTGTTCATAAATCTCGTCAATACTTTCCTGTGTTTTACGACTGTTTTCAATCAGATTAATTGTTGCTATCAGAGCAGACCTTCTCAATTCACTTGACATAAAATCATCTGGAATCCTATGAAATTGAAACCGATTTTGACAATGTTCAATTTTTGGAGTATCAGAAACTAAACAACAGTCGGAGACATTAAATTCACACATGATGACGTAATGATCAGGAAGTTTTGATTTTCCCCCTACAAAATTCAGTAGTTCAAATTCCGCCACAATGTTCTGTATAGTTAATACCGTAAAGTTCTTGATTCGTCTAAATACATCTATTGGTACGCATATATAATCTACTACAGATTTGCCCTTCCTTGAAATACATGTGAAGTTATCATGTGGGAATCTACCATTCAATACACAAAAGTTTGCTTCATTAAGAAAGTCAATTAATTCATGCCCGTGTTGATTAACAGTGCTGTCTATAGCTTTTCGATTCGGAATATGATCAGTGTCTTGAAGTGTGTCATTCGAATTGCCTATTCTAGAATTTAGGTCACCCATCACGAAAATAGCATCACTTTCACAATTTAGATAAATCTGTGTTAAAAGATGTGTATAGAAACCTTGAGCACCCCGTCCTCTGTTAGAATATTCGGGTGGTAAGTAGCATGCAAACACAATGAATTCAAAATCAGAACGACAGTTTTTCAGTTTTATTCCAAGGATACCATCAAATTTTCTGTCAATCACTATTATCTCAAATTGATCTTTTAACCATTCCTTTATCAATATTCCAACACCACCCGAAGGTTTCGGTGCATTTACATGTATATCCTTTCTATTATAACCAAACCATCTATAACCTGGGATATCAATAATATTTCCTTCATTTAAATGTGTTTCACTAATAGCTATTATATCATAATTTAGTGCACAAATAATTTGATTTCTGAGTTCCCCATTTTCTTTAGTCCAACCACAGACATTTAAATGACCTAATATTAGACTGTCAATAGGCAGGGAAAGTCCCTACAGGTGGTTATCGCGATTTTGATCAGGGAAGTCAGGTGGATTGTTTTGTTGTAGGTTATGTGTTTTTTTCACGATTCTTCCATTGGATGTTATGCGAAATTGGTTGCCGTTTGGAATCTGATTCAAAATAGTTTTTGCGTTAAGCTCTATCAATCTCTCTGTGTGTGATTTTGAGGATCTAAGAAAGACCGATTTATATGCTTCGACATTCTGCAAATCCCGTTTCCTTCGTAGAATTTCTATTTTCTCATCAACTGAGCGGAAACTAATTTTGACTAGACCGGGTTTGCCGAAAACTCTGTTCTTTAGTCGTGCCGCCGCAACTACTTTTACAGAATCACTTAGGTGTTTCCTCTTCATTCTGCGTAACGTTATTGGCGATTATCGTGAGCTCAGGATCATAGAGTGTGCTCGCATGATTTTTCTTGTTTGTACTAATAACCAATTCTGGTTCGCATTCAGGGCGTTCTATATTCTCAACCCTTTGTATTCTTTCAATAAGCGTGTCAACAGACCGTGACAGCGAATCAATCTGTCCCTGGTGTCTCCCAAGTTCAAGGTCAAAATCTGATTTCATTGCTTTGAATTTGTCGTCAATGCTTGCCATAAACTCGTTTCGAAATTTATCTAGTTTGCTATCAAACGACGACCTTAGTTCTTTTTGACCTTTCTGAAGGCTGCTCACCGCGTCTGCTATAACAGTCATTTGATCAATTATTTTCGTTTCAAAATCTTTATCATTCGGTTCTTCCTTCCCACCCGCCATTTTGAGCATTTTGTTAGGGGCTTTTCAGTTTGTCCGTCTGACGAAAGCCTACGCCTTTCCCTTTCCGATACTTCTGACATTTTCTATTTCATGAACCACAAATATCACACAGTTTGTCAAAAAACACAGATTATACTCACTTTACAAATGTTTTTTCCACACAAAACTCTAGAGTTAAAAACCCTGCCTGTCCATCTTAACGCATGCGCTCTGAATATGTATACTAGACAGTGTGGCTGAAGGGTGCAATCCATTTTAAGGATAGCTTTCTTGTTAGAAGTTGAATTCCGATGTCTTTTAAATTTAACATTTAACATATCATGCTAAAAAATATACATGTATAATCGATATTACCAATCGTAGCTGAAGCTTACATACCCAAAAGTGTAACGTTTAAAATATTTCTACATTTTGTGGATATTACTTTACAATGTACAATCATATTTGTTTGATTATGATCGCAACAAATTAAAACAAAATTAAGAAATCATCAAAAAATTATCACTTACATGTACATTTCTTTCAATTCCATAGAGGATATACATGTATGTGTAACATGCATACATATATGTTCACTTTTTCAAATAGAGGAATTGAATTCTATTAAAGGATATTATGCAAACAATATATGCAAAATAAATGGGATTTTTTTTTCTTTGTCCAATTTTTGTCTCATTTTTGTATTTGTTATTTTTACCTGTTTCAATAAATATTATATTTAGCCTTGATGTCAATTATACCGTATTTGCTAGATTAAAATATTTTAAGGGAATTTAAGAATATAGTACAATAATATAAAAAAAAAATGTCATTGATTTTTTTTAAATTGAATATCAAAGTGCAAACGTATATGGAGAAAGAATTTCGAAAAAAATAGATAAATGACCAAAAAAAAAAAATAATAATAATAATA
Source organism: Saccostrea echinata (assembly GCF_033153115.1). NCBI lineage: Eukaryota > Metazoa > Mollusca > Bivalvia > Ostreida > Ostreidae > Saccostrea > Saccostrea echinata. Next base: position 2,030,949 of record NW_026889793.1, read on the forward strand.
ATAATAAAAATAAATAAATAAATAAACAAAAATGATACGTTGATTGCCTCTTTTATTCGTAGTAAGGCGTTCTGTTATTCATTTTCTCAAAGTTAACCATTTACAAATTTGTGTTAGGTTTGTCTTTCTAGAAAGGTTGCATAACAAAGAGAACACTTGAATTGAAGTCTCTTTTTAATGAGACTGCAGTTTTTATCAGAATCAAGTCGGATAACAAAATCCCATTAAACATTTGATCAAAAAGTTCGTTTCCTCTCAAGATCCCACTTTTATGTACAAATTTTTGGAGACTTTGAGCATGAAAACTACGTATTTTTGGAAAATAAAAACTTTATAAATTTATTGACACCATCAATTCTTGGTTCTGCATTATGAAAATATTCCGATATGGCTAGTTTACAGCATATTTCATCGTGTAAAATAAATTCTCAAATTAAGGGAAATTTCAAACATTAATTTTTGATAAAAACGTATAGAAAGACTATTTCTGTGTAACTAAAATAGAGATAATCTGCCGGGAGTGGTTGTTGAGATCGTACTTTGGTCAACATTTATGCGGTGAATGGGTCCAAGTTGATTGTACTTTGTACCAAGTCCGTGATTTGCTCTCTCGAATATCATGTATTTGTCAGATAAACGTCATGAATGTGTATAAAAATAGCACGTATTAACTAAAAATACGATTCATGGTTTGTATTTGGCCGTATGAAAAAAGTCCTTTAAGAAATAAATAACAAGTTTAAAAACTTCAATGGGAATTGAAGTGGGTCGGTCACGTGATCAAATCCTGTGAAGGCCGAAGGCCTTCTCAGAAGATTTGATCACGTACCGACCCACTTCAATTCCCATTGAAGTTTTTAAACTTGTTATTTATTACTTATATATACATTTGAGACGGACAATCGAATGTAATCGAATATAAATATTGCACTAACTGTACGTCGTAGAATTTGACAAATTACGCTAGGTGTAAATCGGCTTGAAAAGCGGTTACGCTTCAAATTCATCTGGCAAAGGATTGTTTTGAAGGGAATATTCTGTGAAAGGCTACTTGTGATCAATTATAGTGAGCATATTGGTGTCTGGAAATTTTTGTATTCATGAGAACCCATATTCGATGTTAAAAAAACACAAGAAACACGTCCGATGTTTGATACTAAAAAGTTGGAAGAATTTCGATCGGAAAGGGATGGATGGAGACACTTGTCCGGACCAGATAACTTGAAATCAAGTACAAAATTTGATCAAAAACATAAATTCTACGATTTCAGTAAGGCATATTTATTAATTTATGATGTTGACATGGAGACACTGGCGACAGCTTACATTGTTAAGACAACGTCACAACGATCTCGATGATGGAGGTGTGCCTACCGAACTTCCAAAGTGCAGTGTTTGTCAGCTGTTTGTGGCGTGATTGCATTACATTGATATTTTTCAACAGATTTTCAAATTTATTGTGAGTAAAGTTTAATGAAAAAAAATTATAGCATTCAGAGGTCTGCGAGAAAAATAAGGGTAAATGTTGAGACTATGCAGCTCAGACATGAAACTTATAACACGTAGTTTTCTTTTCTCTATGTAAAATCGATCAAGAACTGTATTAAATACTCGTTTACATTGTAAATAAAATGATTATTATTTTACTTGCGTATTTTGTACATATTTATGCATGAAAAACATGCTATATTGCTTAGTGGAGTAAGTCTTTTTAATAGAGATATTACTGCGCTGTGTGATTAGGTCACGTAATGACCTATGACCTTCGAAAAACTTCATACAGGTATGAAGATATTTGCTCTCTGCATGTTTATATAATAGAGAGATACCACAAATGTATATATTTAAGTATGAGGAAGTGCATGCAATTAAAAAAAAAAAATCGAGACTGGTCGGTGAAAGATAAATCAACGGTTAAACAGGATTTGGTTGAATGGAATATTTATTAAGTATCAGTACTTTTTTATGGAATTAATTTTCATCTACATATTATTTTATAGTGTTTGAATAAAATGATCATATGTAACCAAGACTTAATTTAAAGATTAGAACAGTACATTTCTCATTATTATTTTAATCAATTAATTCAAAGCTCCATTTTGACATGAATAAATAAGACCAGTTTTAACAACATGTATAAGAATAATATTCTGATTTCTAAATCTAGGACTTATAAAGAAGCGGGATTTGAGCATTTGGACCAAGAAAGGTGCAGTCTTTTTCATTCATACAAAATATCTACTCTTCTGCATATTTAAACCCTTGTGTGAGATTTTAGCAAAAGTGTTATGTCCCAATACAGAAAATAAATTTCAAAATTAAATATCAATACAATACTAGTATTGTAAAAAACAAACTTAACCTGGACTTCTCTGCCATTTCATGAAGATTTTTGCCCACGTGTTACATGTAGCTATAGGTCGTTGAAAATGTTCAAATACATTTTATAGTGACTTTAAAGTATAAATAACACCTTTTAAAAAACAGCTCTGATGATTAATTCATGCCGATATTTTATCAGAGAATCTGAGTTTCATGGAAAATATTGATATTTCGGTTTTAATATTTTCAAAACCTTTCCGCATATAAATAAATGATTATAATTTTGAGCTGTCCTATTCGTATTCTAATCCATGTTTATTAAACTTATTTATGCCGCCCTTTTCCCACGGTCTTAATGAACTCAAAATAGCTTTGTTCCAAAACCGTTCTCTGAATCAATATTTAATTGGAATTGAAAATCACTACCAATGGGGGATAGAGGAAAACAGAGTTTTTAAAAGCCATTTTGAAATAGTAGTAACTGGAAAATTGCAACTGCCTTAATGTATAGTAAGAGCATACCTGCATTAATAAGCAGTGCTATCAGCTGCTCACTTCTGTTCATAAAGTATCTAAAGCTTACCTTCACATACAAAAATTTTATTTCCTTGCCCTTGTCACGAATTTTTCTGCACAGAAGACAATGTCATCAATTACAATTAACATATTTATATATCCCTATATAAGTTTTACAATTTGTTTTAAATCTCTAAAGACGTAGTGATATTTGGAGTTTTTCCCTTACCTATCCCTGTTAGAAAATATACTTCCTTATTTTCCTCATATAAAATGCTTAAAATTATTAGAAGTACACATAAAATATATGGGATAAATGATAGAGTAAGTATTACTTTAAGCATTTATAGTATTCTTAATTTTTTCTCCTTTATTTTATTTTATTATCGAGCTCAACATATTTCATCAAACTCTTGTTCGGAGAGCTTTTTGCTGGAAGAAATAACTTTCGTTAAATTAAATAACTTGCAATATGTGTCTGTGTTGACTGAAAAAAAATCAATATTCTCTCACAGTGTACGCTTTAGTCCCTGAGTAAGAATTGTATGGTGTTTAATACAAATTATTCAAAGCATATGTTACATTTTCGATGATTTCTACGTACTTAAAATAATTCAACACTCTATCATAAGATAATACCTCTTTCACTTATTGCTCTGCAGACTTCCATACTTCTTGTTTCTGTAAATATTACATATAATGAGTGTTAATAAAGCTAGTTAACCTTTGATTTGATAAATAAAGCTACAGTTGAGATCTTGATGATTAATTTGATTCCCACGTTGTCAACTGATCTTAGTTAAGTGACACGTATTACTGTGAAACAGTGTAAGTGTTTGTTAGAATTGGAGGGTATGCAGTGATGTAAGTAAAATTTGTGCATGACTTACGTTACATATTTGAGCAATTTTTTTAATGACGCTGGTCTATCTAAACTTTAATATGGTAATGATATAATCGCGCTTACAAAACTAAATTCTGTTTAAAGATACTGAATCTACTTATGCACTTCTATATTCCGTTGATTTCTTCATAGTACTCTTAACAGCACTACATTTTTTCTAAAATTAGCTGTTAGAAAACAAACAAATTATTTAAATATGTATGATTTAATAAACTATCTATCGTGGCTTTTTTTTTCTAATTAACCGTTTTTTTTTAATGTAACATCCGAGATTCTAAACAAAAACCTCTACTTCTTGATTTGATGAAAGAAAACAGACAATTATCAAAAATTTGTAAATATATAGTTTGAGGCGTGGAATTTGTCCTTACAAGAAAGAAAAGGAAATGTAACCATTTATTACATTTCCAAGGTAAAAAACTGTGAATTATTTATTGAATAAAAGTGATATTCTCTCACAGTGTGAATGGATATCAAAGTAAGCAAAAATAATTTCTGGCCTGTAATAAGATAGAGATAGTAACTAAACCATCTTGATAGAAACAAAAACTGTCAATTTCTTCCCAAATATGTTGCTAAAATCCACGTTACAATGTTTTCAATCTCAAACCTGCTAAGCTATGACATCTCAACTGTTCAACTATGACGCTACAGTCTATGGCACTAAGAAAAGACAGAGGTAAAGGGAAAATGTAAAAAAAAAACCCCAGATAATTCAATGTTTTGTTTTTGCACCCGTGAAAATATCAAAAATCATGTCCCACTCGTGAAATAAATTCCATATCCAACAAAACATATTGACTATCCTCCATATAACCGTTGTATTAATTCTCTGACATTGTCTTTTGCAGGCAAAGATGAATGTTTTCTGCAGAGAAAATATGATTATTTTTTAGATAGAGAACCATGTCATTCTTTCATGAACTTTGCAGAATAAATACCAAGGTATATTAGGCCGTGCTTATCATTGAATGATAAAAATTTGCTATTTTGTTCATTAATTCTTCTTTACATACATATATACTTTACATATTCAGACAATCATCTACAAGATCAAAGAAAGGCACAATCACGCAGAAATAGATGAGTTACGAGGAAGAGATAGGGTCAAGGTCAGGAAGAAGGCCTCAGCTGAAGGTCGAGTTGGTATCAGGTGAAGACATCAGCAAAAATCATGAATGTCACAGTGACCCAATCAGTGACAATAGATGTGTTGGCAAAGGCAAAAAATGTCTGAAAGATATCAGGAAAGTTGATATTTCATCCAATGTTAATGAAGATGTGAATCATGAAAAGGATTCTAATGTAACTAATCTTCCCTTAGTGTACTGCAGCAAACTGGAATGTAAACAATGCAGATGTAGCATAGTATTACACGAATCAAAAAGGAAACGATTTGTTTCTTGTAAGAGAAATATTTATCCAAAGTTTTCAGGGAGAAAAGAGGATAAGCCGCATCAATCATATGTATACCACAGTTCTCTTCTATGTAAACATGTAGAGAGCATCGAAGCAATTGTAAGTAAGATTGAGAGTGACTTTAAAAGAGATCCACCAACTACTTTACACAGGAAAAGTAAAGGAGAGTTTCAAAAGGATCAGAGAAAGAAATACAAAGCGTTTTGTCCTTCAAAATTTGATTTATGTGCTAGGAAAAAGAAAAAAACCAAAAGATCCCAGAAAAACATTCACACTTAAATTTGGAGAAATGTCGTATAGAAAAAGATTTTCAAGAAAGACATATACCTTCATATTTTTCTAGGAAGTGTAATAGAACAGTCAATGAGATTTACAGAAAATATCTTAAAACTAATCCAAATACAATAAGATATTCCAACATTATAGATAAAATCAAAGAAACTATTAAGAAATTTGAACATCAGAGTTGTTCAAGGCATTTCCACAATAAAATTCGTTTTGGTTTTGACAGAAAAAGCAGATATTCAGAAATTAAGGAAGACCTAAAGTTTATTCTGTTTGGCTTACCTCAAATAAGAAATGAATTCATTCAGCTTTTCCCAGTGTATGGGGCTTCTAAAAATCTTGACGAATTTGTAGAAAGAGAAATAAATGAAAATCAGAGAAAGAACGACCAAGAAACCTACTGCCATTCATTGAATTTAGAACTTGTAAGACTGAGTTCATTTCACAATTTCCCATCCTCCAGCTCAGTATCAACGGTGAAACTTGCTCGGCAGGGGTTTTATTATTCAAGGGAAGAAGACACTGTTATATGTTTCGCTTGTGGATTTAGAAAAAATGATTGGAAAAAAGAGGATGATGTTGAAACTATTCATAGAGCTGCCTCTCCAAACTGTCTGCTTCTTAATTCAAATTCTACGAGCAATATTCAAATTGGAAGGAATGAAGCAAATGGCATTGACGAAAATTGTGTTATCCAAAATGAAGGTCAGCAAGGAATAACTGGACCGTTTACAAATGGATCAAATATTGCATCCCAAGTTTTAGTCAATAATGAAGATATATCTAGAAACGTAAGAGATTGTATACAAAATCATTCTTTCAATAGACCCCCATTTGATCAGCTCACAAAAACTATAGCTCAACAAGAAAAGATTAATGCATTCATTCGAGACCTAGATCCGCTAGGTATTAACTTTGACCATCCTAAGTATCCTTCTTACGCAGCATTAGCAGTGAGAATTAGTTCCTTCACAGACTGGCCCTCAAGTATCACACAGACTCCTAGAGACTTGGCCATTGCAGGATTTCTTTATGCGGGATATGGAGATTACACGCGATGTTTCTTCTGTGGGGGAGGATTACGAAACTGGGAACCTGGCGACGATCCTTGGACAGAACATGCCAGATGGTTTCCGAAGTGTGCTTTCCTGAGACAGAACAAAGGGGACGAGTTTGTTGCGTTAGTGCAAATTGAACACCAAGAAGAAGTACGTATTTCTCGGAAATGCTGTCTTTTTATCTAATGCATTGTTGTTGTGAAATTAATTTTGCATGTTTCTTTAAAATTTGTAATTTCAAGGAGGCATTAGGAGGAATGAATGGTCAAATCGGCGTCCTAGCAAATGATAAAATAACAATACAATCCCAGAGTTCTGTACAATGCGTTACAACACATCCAGGTTTTCAAAGTCTGCTTGAAATGGGCTACTCATCTCCGACTATTCAAAAAGCGTTTGATCTCTTGAAAGAAACGAAAGGTAGACACAATATTGATACTGTTTATAGTACAAAGAGAATTTTTTGACCCCGTTATATTATACTCCTGTCATTCTCTTTGAACTCGGGGAAAATAACCCTCTTTAAAGTCAATGAGAACACAATAAGATACAGACAAATAACAATGCGATTTAAAAGGTGTACAATTCTAGTTTCTCTCATAATCAGCATTATTTTTAGGTTTATGAAATTAAAATTTCAGAATCGATAGACATAAAGGCTGAAGAATTACTAGAAATAGTTTTAGCTGAAGAAGAGACAACTGGAGAAGACAACTTACCGTCGTCTGCATCGGGCCTAGGAGGCGTGGAAGAAAAAATAACAAACGCAGGGAAGTCAAAACAACTTAAAACAGACACTTGCAAAGATATGGACTCTGAATATTTGAATGAAGAAATTGGTGAGTATATAAAAGTATAACTGTTCAATTGTAATCATGGTTGAGAAATTGGTTCATTGTAAACATGAATCTTATATAGAGAATTATAATATGCTTTGTAGATTTTTATACGCAAAAACAAAGAGATCTGAACAGTGTTAGCCAGTCTTTGGCGTCCATGACAGTTGAAGGTACTGATCATTGACTGTAATCATGTAATGGAGACAAAATGTGAAAGACTTTAATCCCTTCATTTAAATCTTTATTTTTGAGTACCCATACAATTTCTTGAAAATTTTATTGTATTTTTTTTTTTACAATTTAGAGACAAGGTCACTCATTGAAGAAAACAGAAAACTAAAGGATCTACGGCTTTGTAAAATCTGTCTTGAGAACGAGGCTTCTATCGCCATGTTACCTTGTGGTCATCTTTGTTGTTGTCCAGATTTCTCCGGCCATGAGGAAGTGTCCGATATGTCGACAGTTTGTAAAAGGGACAGTGAAAACATGGCTGGTTTAATAATTTTCCCGTGAGATTTTTTAATTTAAAGCATGATATCATTAACAACAATTATGTTTGTTAAAATACGTTAGATAACATTTCATTTTATTTTTCTATGCTTTTTCGTAATGAATGATCATTGATATTATTTGTGCCAAGAAATTAAATCAAATGTCAACCTCCCGAACATTTTGCTACATAGAAGAATTTCTCTTAAGAAATATTTTAGTGCGTGATTTAAAGAAATAAATGATTACTAGGTACACTGTACGTGTAAATATTGAAAAAAAGTTCCATTTCTCTTGAGTACATTAACCATCTAGAAATTATTAATTTCCCTGGCTGACACTGGTGCCCATGATGTTCATTTACGAATAAGGAATTTAGAGAAAATTCGAACTATGATTTTGATATTTCTTCCACTACGTGGCGAAGAATTATTAAAAATTTTTGTACTTTAAATTTCTTAAATAAAAATAAATGTCATCCGAAGATAGTGCAATTTAAAAGTAAACTCAAATCTATTGTACACCAAAAACAATCCTTACGCATGTGTACTATTTGTGATTTTTTTTAACATCTGCATCCACAAATAAAATTTGTGATAAAGTAATCTTCATAATTTTCAAACTTAATTCTTGCCAACAGTGTCTAATTTTCTTCTTTCAATTATTTTATTCTATTTGGTGTTCATTCATTTTATTGGGAGGGGGGCTCGTATATTGTTTCCAGATGACGGCGAATTTCTGTGAATCAAGCGGGGCACATAAAAGATGTTGGCGCGTGGTCAGGTAATTGCTATCGAAACATCCAATCTCAGAACATCAGATAGCACAAGTAGCTGACCTGTCCATCAGATCAGTAGCTATTGTATTATTTATGATTGACAGGCGGTATAGTATTGATCTTGAACCAGGTAGACTTTGGAGGCGTTAACGTAAAATTGGGTGTTTAAAATCTGTCTTAAAAAAATCAGATATTAGAGTGCGATAAGTAAACAATAAAAATTTCAAAGCGGTACGAAGAATGAAGGATTCATTTTACTATTTGACTCCTACACAACACCACAAAACATATTTAAATTTAAAAAAAAATTCAGAGTTCAATTTCAGTTTCTAATATTAGTAAATATTGAAATATTATCCTGATACATATAACCAGGTATAATTTTTACCGAATGACCACAGAATGTTACCTAATTCTGAGACTTTTCATATTTATTTAAAAAGGAACTATATTACTCGGATATTAGAAGGGTTTCTTTTGTGAAATATCCTTTTTGATTAATTAATTAGTGGAATTGATTTTCGGAGTGATATGAAATTAGAAAGATTTGTTTCCACATATTTTTTTTTATTTAAATTTTCAATATTATTCGAATTTTTTATATCTTAAAGTTGATCGAGAGCTCGAGTACAAATTGATATGATTTTCTAGTATCCTATATTTTAGACATCATAGGTGAATTATGATAATATAAAGAAAAAATATATAAATTCACAAAGAATTTGGAATCAATGAAAAGGTAAAAGTTTTCCTTTGCCAATCAAGCGCTTGGCATTTGGAAGTGAAGTTGTGGGTCTTTCGGATGGAATCTTAAAAACTAAGGTTCTGTGTCACGACGAGCGATCACACACAGTTTGGAGAGGCAGCTCTATGAATAGTTTCAACATCATCCTCTTTTTTTCCGATCACACGCTGTAGAACCCTCTCCAGCGGCTGATCCAGGAATTTCATAACGGGGGGGGGGGGGGCAGTAGAAGGCAGGGGGGTCTGGGTGCTGGATTGAAGCCCCCAGCGGGTCCAGGGTAAAGCCCTGGTGGGGTCCGAAACTGACGAAATCTAACAAATAAGAGATTTTTTCCCTTGATTTTAGGATGATACAAACAAAATGTCAAAAAAAAAAAAAAAAAAAATCAAAGGGGGGGGGGGCGCCCGGCGCGCCGGCGCTGGATCCGCCTTTTGACTCTCTGCTGAATGGCCTTGCGTTACGGGTAAAGGTTCAAATTTGAAAATTTTTACCGGTATCTGATGAAATCTCATGTGAGTGAAATAGTCTTGCAAGGAACACTACAACAACTACACTACAATTACACTAAGACTTCAATAGACTAACTGACACCGACCCTTAAAAGATACTTTCTTGTGTCAACAATTTTGGTGTATTCTGAAATTCCAAAAATGCCTACTTTAAAAAAAAAAAAAAAAAAACTCTGGAGTTTATTTTCGTGCGCCTTGACATTCTATACATTTTAGATTGAGTTATTGTGGTGACGGATATGACTTTGAAATTAATACACTTACCCACGAAACACCCCCAAGTATATATTTATAGACGTGTTAAAATAGCCAAGTACACCGAAGCATGCTATAGTGCAAATATCTTAGAAGAGCAGATTAATAGTACAAAAAGTACATGTAAGTGCATGTGGTTTCTGCACCATTTTAATTGCCAGAATTTTTTAAAAATCACTTTCCCGGTAGCCAGCTGAAGAGCGAAGTTCATGACAAAGCTATAAATAGAAACAAGCGTCAAAAGAGAAATTTGCTATCAGTGCTGATACATGTATTTAGCTTTACAAACAAAATTTATTTTGAATTAATACTTTATGATAGATTCTAAACACTTTCGGAAGGAAGTTTTAAACAACACAAAACACTGAGGATTCATATTTAAACTAATTTACAATAAAGATAAAAACAGATATACAGTATTAGATATCCATATTGCATCTAATATTTTATACCGAACATTTCGTGGGCTTAATCACCCACTGTCCTATTATCCCCTTACTTTATTACAAAGTAATATATATCAGAAGCATATTTAATGACATGTATCAAACGGAGTAGCCATGTGTTGTGTTATTATATGTTTCCTATGGAAAACTATATTTCTATTTTAGCATATCTAGTACATTTACCAGGAATTCCATCGTAATGGAGAATGATAGAATAATAAAAGGCTTACTTTGCTTCTATGAAAGACAAACCATATTTTACATTGACACCATTTATCAATTTGTAAACTGTTCAGACAAATTAAAACTGTTTTCACAGGTTCTTACATTTTTATGAATTAAGTAAGTTGACTGTACTTCTTCACGCCCTTTTTTTTTTAAATTTACTTATTGTTCTGAGGGGTGGGGTTGGGGGTGGTGATGTTATAACTTAGGAAAAGTAATCAATGGTTTATAAAATACGTAAAACAAATATATTAAAGACTAAGAGCAATATAATCAGATTTATCTTTGTACATTTGAAATTTGTTTGGAAACTTATAAGCAATTTTGAAATTTGAAACTTTGGTCTCTAGAGTGCTCAAAAAAGGCATTTGCCCTTGCATAAGTCTGTATCTATGCAAATCTTTTATTGTGGTTTAAATTAGTTTTATTAATACTGATAATAAATATTTTGTTCGAATATACATTACTGTTAAATATTTTATTGTAGATATAATATTTCTTTTTATGCTGAATCATTACCATGACTGTTAAAATACTCTTGCATGTGCATAATAAGACTTATCAAAGTTCTATAAATTGACATTGAACTTTCTAGTTGTTGTATCATGTATATAATGCCGTTTTCTTTACACAAACCAAACTTAAAAAGATGTTAAGATGACATTCTTCCGGGAAAGGAAAAAAATAAGTTATTTTGATAACATTTATTTTTTTACAATGATATTGTATCATTTAAACTATAAAATAACCTTGTGTAACTTCAGTTAACATGCTTAGAAAAAGAACCTTAAGGATCGATTATTTCCATCTTACGTATTCTTAATAAAAGCGTAAAATTAAAATCAGAATTGAAAAATCAGGTACCAAAATCTGTTCAAAGAGTTTTTTTTTTTTTTTTTTTTTTTTTTTTTTTTTTTACAGATTTTGATAATGTTAAAAATTTCTAATTTCTAAGTTGGATATTTCATATACAATTAACAGAAACAAGAGTTTAGCTTGAAATTAAAGAAGGTGTGATTATTCTAGAGTTTTAAGCCTTTATATTATGTATCAGGAAACCTCTCATAAGTTAATATTATTTACACTTAACAGTTACCTGAGCACTTTTGTTAGATTATTGTTTCCATTTTTGTATCTCCGAGTTTCCTCGATTGGAGAAAACTGGAACAGTAAGGTAAATATATTCTATCACACGTCCAGTGATATTATCCACATGACTATATGGCGTGTGTATATTCTTTAATAAAATAAATACTACAAAAGAAGAACTCGTGAAAATATACGTTTACATCCACAACAAACACCAGTTATTTGATCGTCTTTTATTCGTCTATTTAAGAAATGAATTTAATTTTTGAAGATTCATGAGGACATCAACTACAACGCTTCACGCGTTAGCGCTTCATGATAAATATACCGGCGTGAAGCGTTGTTGTTCATGTACTTCATGAATCTTCAAAATTTAATTCATTTCTTATATTTACATTATTTTCTGATGAGTTACCACAGATTACATCATTCGACTGTCATTTATAAAGCAAAACAGATTGCACTATAGTTTTGACGTTAAGTACGGTATTATGACGTAACAATGGAGATATTCATGCTCATCCATGGTAGTTCTTGAGAAAATGAACAGTCTTCTAATTTGCAAAGAATCTTAAGGAAAATAATTGGAAATGTAAATATAAAACGATGAATAGAAATTCTTAAAATAAAAAAAATAAACGTGCAAGGTGGTTGGTTATGTGATATATAAAAAAGCGATAACTTGCAATATATTCATGTGGTCTAGTGTTTATATCTGTGGCTGTGCTGAAAGCGAAAGTAATTTGTAAGATGTGTCCGTCATGCAAAATGAATAAAGTACACAGCAAAGTAATCATTTTAGATTATCACTAGTTTAGTTCATATTTGGAATTGAAATGAAACAGGGTTAGTGACGGTTCACTTTGTTGCCATATACATATTGGGTCCAGCGATATTATGTACCGATCGTCACTGCACATATTGTCGTCCATCGATACATATCGTCGTCCATTGCTAGGAATTGTGACCGGCTACAATATGTGCCGAGGCAAGCCTTTTTCCCGGGCGACAAAATGTATCTCAAATATTGGTACAAATTGTTGTCGGAGTCGATTTGAATTACGAAAAATTGAACATTTCATCACCATTTATATTGTTTTGAACAATAAATTATTGAGGTCGTGGAGAGAGAGAGAGAAAAAAAATAGTGAGAAAGAGACGCTGAAAGTAAAAGAAGAAGAGAGAGTAAGAGAGAAGTTTAGTCTTATCTTTGAATTTATTTAACCGTGCTGATTGCACATCTTATTCATATCATTTTTTTTTATGAAATACTATTATTGAATTTTATTAAAGTTGCTCCTTTAGAGTTTAAAATGAGAGTTGTGCATACTGTTTAGTATTGATTTGTCTCTTCATAAACATGCAATCTTATGAAAACGGTAGATAATAATTTTGATGTCAGCGTCATAATCACCCATATCAATGGAAGGCCTAAAGGTGGGTCGACAATATGTGAAGTGAGAATTGGTACATAGTGTCATGAGCATATGTACAGTCATGTATAATTTTGAAGCCGACGACAATTTGTATCGATAGACGACAATGAAATTTCACAATGGCACTAAGAGCATTAAAAATCCTTTTCGATGTTGAATGGCATTTAGTAATAATGGAAACAAAAACCAAATGATGAAATAAACATATGTAAAACCATATTGTTTATAAATCTTCATTATATTTCTTCATTATCATTTCTTCTTTCTTTCACGTTGGCTATGAATCAATTTTCCCGTTAGGAATTGTTTTAAAAATGCAGTGAATTTTACTGTTTTACTTTAGTGCTTAATTTACTTTTGTGCCAAAAAAGTCACTGTAGTGTTTGTCCAAAGTAAAAATAATTATGGGATACTCTGTTTAATGCAAATAACAAAGAGAAGTAAGAATTATCATAACTACATAAATATGTCTGGATCATGTACAATGTATCAACTTATATGAACGTGTATAGTGCAGGACATGGCTAAATATATAAATTTAAAAGTAAAAGTGTGAAGTATCTCCATGAAACTTTATAAGTAATATATTAAAATTGATAGATTATGAAAGTTAGTATTTATGTTTAAAGTGATAATGTTTTCTGTGAAAACGAGAAAAGTTATGTATATATGTTAGATTTTATGTCCGTTTTCTTTTCCCGAAAGACAACTTCAGCCGAACCATTTTTTTTTTTGTCTAATTGACCAAAAATGAAGTTGTCCTATTTTATTTACTGCAATAATAAATATGAATATATATCTTTTTTGGCTCAATAAGTGTTCTTTCGTGTATGGAACATCTCTCTATCTGTGCGTTTGTAAAAGGACCTAGTACAAAGTACTATGTGCTATAACTTGATTGTATTACAAACTGGAAAAAAAAGTCGAAGAAGAGTTTTCTTCTCCACAGTACAATTCATTGTTCAATGTACAAAAAGTGCAATTTTTTATAGTCATTTATTTTGTTCTTAATACATGCCTTGAGAAAGAGGCTTCTATTGCAGTGTTAACCTGGGGTCATCGCTGTCGTTTTACTTGTCATTTCAATGGAAAATTAAGAGAGAAATCTTATGTGCAAAGAAATGGAAATAAATATTAAAAAAATAATGCAATTGCAAATCGAATGCAAGATGCAAAGCTACATTTTGTGGATTTGGACAAGCGTAAGTAAAAAAGAAAATCTGAACAGTGTTAACCAGACATTAGTGTCCGTGTCAGTTGAATGTGATGATCACATATTATTATCTAATAAAGAAAAAAAATATAAAAGTAATGTATTTAATCTCTTCATGTAACTCTTTTCATATACAGTGTGTAAATGCCCACAAAATCCCTTTAATTGTATTGTATTTCATACAACCCAGTGACAAGATCACTCTTTGAAAAAGAAAAACAAAAGAACACTAAAATGATCTGCGACTTTGTAAAAACTGCCTTGAAATTGACGCTTTTGTCGCCATGTTACCTCGTTTTCACCAGACTGTGCCCTGGCCACGAGGAAATGTCCGATATGTCGAAATTTGTGAAAGGGACAATACGAACTTGGCTGGTGTAGAGTGGTCTGATGAAAATAAAGATGACAGTGTACATTGTATTTTATTTGTGAAATATGTTTTGAGAACGAGGCTTCTATTGCTTGTGGTCATCCCTGCTGTTGTCCAGACTGTGCTTAGGCCATCCAGAAGTGTCTAATGTGTCGACAGTTTCTGAAAGGGAGAGTGAAAACATGGCTGTGAAACATAATTGCCATTTTGATTCTATACACTGTAGTTTTTAACTGATATATCTACTTAAGTTTGATCGAGAAACATTATCTTCATTCTAAGCAAATTTTGTTCAGTAATAAGCTATTAAAGTTAAGTTTAAATTTATCGTATTTATTTATTTAAAGTTATTTCAAGTTTATTCTGTGGCGTATGCTGATGACAGTATAAAAAAAAATTATAGTAAGAATTAAATTATTTCCGTATTCGTATTTAGCTATATGCAGAATTAAATAATAATAAAAAAATACTTTATATAAATAATTAATTAACAAAAGAGCTTGAATCACGCACATACGTTGAGTAATTACACATTCCTGAAAAATTAATGCATAAGAGGTTAGTCATGATTTGTCACAGATTGCTCAGACTTGTTAATGATGCTTCATCACTCAAACATTTGAAAATAATGCTTCAACACCCAGACATGGTAAAATGATGCTTTATCATCATCACTCATCATTATTACTTCAAGTAGTCGTACGTGTACAAATGACTACAAAACTGATTGTCTTCCCAATTAATCCGAGAAGAGACATAATAGAAAATATTTTATTAATGCCTATAATGTTCGAAGATCACGACACCGTTAGGTGCACAACACTGTTAGGTGTTATTGTTAATAACACCTAACAATAATTAATGAGACAAAAATAACAAATCTAATGTAAAAATGTATAAGATGTGTTGTTTGTCATAATGTATTAAAAATTACATATAGAAATTTGATAAGTGTTGTTCAAAAAAAGATTACTTATGGGATTTATTGGTTAAGAAAAAAAATTATAATGCATTCCTTCATGTAAAATTAGGTAAGTAAAACTTTTTTTACGACGACATATATATTTAGCATAATAGGTTTTAAATTACGGAAGCCGGTTGGTGCCAGGTAGAAAAAATATAATTATTTGGCGGCCGCCATATAATTTTTCTGGCGGCCGCCAGATAAATAGATCTGGCAGCAGCCAGAAGGTTAACTGGCGGCCGCCAGAAAATTATTTGGCGGCCACCAGATAAGCTTCTGGCGGCCGCCAAACATTTATCTGGCGGCCGCCAGTTAAAATATTTTTCTACCTGGCACCTATCGGCTTCCGTATTAAATAGTTCTATCTTGTCTAGAAATTTAGCTTTGAGTAAAATTACACAATGAAAAATGAGATAATTACTAAACTGTAATATCACATCCTTAAATACTGCATATTTAAGGAATCACTGTCTAGATTGTTGGGTATGCCGGGACATCAACGATATTTGGGAAAGTGGGACACTTTGCGTAACGTGCGAAGCCCGTTATGGATAAATGGTCCCACGTTTCCAACTATCGTTGATGTCCCTGGCATACCCAACAAACTAGATAGTGATATCTTATACTAACATTTATTTTTGAAATAAAATTGTAAATATAAATTTAAAAAATGCTGTCTAAAAGATTTTAAATACAGGAGGCCTCACATGTTAATTTCAATAGTCTCCGCACACTGACGTCAGATACAGCGGCACGAGATTGACAAGCATATAAGGCTCCTGACCTTTCCCTGGCAAAATTAACATTCCGGTTGAATATCAAAAAATCAACTCACCTAACTTTCAAAGAGTTATCACAGAGAAACAATCACAAATGGAAATATTTGCATAAATTTTTTAATCGTAAATATACATGTAATTTAGCAGTCACTCTATCGTCTAAATGTTTAACGAAATTAATTGAAATGGTCATTCTGCCATCAAAACATATGTTTTAAATATTAAAATTTGGGGTCTCTATAGAATTTTTTGCATTTGCATCGTTGAACCTTTTATGATAAGAAAGAATTGTCGAAGCTTTGCTCTACTTTTATTAATGAGGAAATTTAAAAAGTTTTTTTGCATATATGTGGAGCCATGATTCCTAATTATTTCCACAATCTGGGGGTAGAAATTTCCAAACAACAAAATCTATACTATACAGGGCTGCTAACAATTTTAATTGTTTATGAAGAAGAATGTAAAAATATCTGACATATGCACACGTAATTCTTCATCTTTTATTGTGAACTCGTTCCATCCCTGTTTTACATCTAATTACATTTGAATTGCTTGTGTACTAAATTGTCATTTGAGAAAAAGATCGTAATCCTTTAATTCTTTTGATAAGTAAAATTGTTAATATTGGTTGGCGGTTTTTGTGATTGAGTCAAACAGACGCCAAACGTTTATCAGGAAAACTCATTTGAGTGTTTGACTTACTTGAGCTCATGAAACCGGCCACGGTAGCCTAGCGGTAGCACGTCGGCCGCTTCGTCACTGGGAGGCCCAGGTTATGTTCGCCGCGTCGCGTCAAACCTAAGACGTAATCCTAGGTGAGGAGTGTTCCTTTGCCCAGCACTCGGCATGAGAAGTCACGGGTATTTTGGGGGAGACTTTAAAAACCAAGGTCCCGTGTCACCTTAGGCGTTGGCATGATAAAAAACGCTCATTGCTCAATTTGGCCCTGAGTGCCAAGTATAGGTCTAAATTTGAAGCCCTTCATTGGCATTTGGTGACGCCTCTAAATGAGTAAAAAATTTCCGAATGAGACGTTGAGCAATATACAATCAATCAATCATAATTATGGATGTTTTGTATAAAACAGGTAATAAAGTGTAATAGCCGGTCTATCACCTTTGACATCAAGAGGAAAAGAGAAAATGCAGTGGGATAGAGAGCATGGTCCAAATCCAGGCCCTCTGAACTCTCATCAGGTGCACATCTAAGTAAGTTATCTTGCCAACAGTGATCACCAAGTCTGACATCTTCATATTAATGGTTCATTAATGTGTTCTTAAAGTTAAAATGCAGGTCCATTTGTCTATTGATGCATCAATTTTCTTTTACCTTTCTTTTTCATATAACAGAGAATGCTTAATCTATATAAACTTACTAGGATATTCCTCGTGGGAAATTTAGGTAAATAACACGTGCAATATACACATAGGCTTAAATGGTATCAATATCTAACTTGTTTTCCATCAGTAAAAACAAACATTTAGAAATAAATGTAATTCAAATAAAGTGTTACACTTAAATCCTGTATTAAATCTGTTGGTGTCTATATTGTGAGTGGATGAAATACAAAGTCCGGCATGTTGTTCATTTTTCAGTGGGAACATCGAGTCAAATCATAAATCTCCTTCTTACTATGAAGATAACCTGAGTTAGATAAGAAGTTTCACTAGTCCATTCATAGTTTAAAGGGATTTTTATGAATGAAAACAGAGGAAAACGGAAGTGCAGTATCTTTAAACTTAATGGTGGTACTTTAAATAAGATGGCGTAATATGATACTGCTAGCAAATGACATTATAACTCTTCCTGCTCCTATCTTAATTCTCAGCAGCAGTTTTACTGAGTATCAAAAACGTTCTTAAGTACTTTACAGCTAATTAACAGACTCTTGCATGGTGAATTTACGCGTTACAAAATATATTTAGGATAAAAAATAGTTCACTCTCATGCATTAACTCATAATTCTAAACGTTTCTGCTCTTCAAGACATGCATTGTACAGAGTAGTGTATTCTAATGTTAAACTTTGAGCTTGAACTTTGGAGATTTCCACGGCCATATATTTGTGTTATTTTGTTAAAAAAATGGTTGGGTAATGCACTAAACATTTATGGTTTCTAATTGAAAAAAAATATATATTAACAATATTTAAATTATAAGATTTATCATGATAATAAAAGGATACATCCTTTTGGATTGGAAAGCTCACTTAAATCAACAGCCTCGTAGAAAATCGTAAATTTCTCGTTCAAAATTGCTATAACCTTAAGGACAATCATGGTTTCTAAACAAATGGTACACATTAAATTTGCAAGAGATTTTTTTAAAAAGCACGTAACGTCAATCTCAATCTATATCTTAGCATATTATTCATGTTAAACAAAACAGAAATAATCCGAATATCTGTGCCATGGCCATTGTTTTTCTTTACAGAATGAAAAATATTTTATCGCATAGATTGAGTGCTAATAATAGCTATAGTTATTGCATAGAAATTGCTGAGGAAATTCCCTTAGGTACTAAGGGGATGTAATTTAGATAAAATGTCTCAATGAAGGCAGTACGTACGTGGGAACCAGGAATTAAAAAGCTGGGGATTGTGTCTTGAAAACCACTTGGCTATGTAAATATTTGTAAATATTCAATAAAAATCTCTTTGTCGTTATAAAGAATACATAGCGAGAATAGATATTATCTTTTAGTTCATTCTTAATATAACTTGAATTTTATGAATGAAAAAAAAAAGAATGCGGAAGAACTTAAAATAGCTTATGTTTTAAAGGACAAGGAATGGTAAGGGCCGAATCTGGTCCCTTATTTTAGCTTACATGGAGGCCACAAGAATTTCCTCAATTCTGATGGAATTTCGTCAAATTTGAGATACTTTTACTTCGGGAAACATAAAGCACAAGCTTGCCTATCTGAGATTTTTATACATAAGATGCATCTAATACTAGTGTATGAAATATATAAATTTTGTAGATATGCAAGCTTGTGCTGTATGTTTTTTTTTAAACAAAATGTGCTGTAAAATCAACGAAAACTTGCATAAAAATGAGAAAATTCGGAAATTGACATATTTTCTGACCTTCCTGTGACTTTTGTGCATCCCATAACTCAGAACCAATACTCATTTTGTGGTAGGGATGACAAAAGGTTTTTATTGATAATCTGTTGCATCATTTTAAAATACACCCCAAACCAGGGGCCAAAATTGAACAGATTGAAAAGAGGATGTTACATGATCCTGGTTTAAATACATGCTATGTAAATGATGGAAGACCATTCTTGATATGGATTTATATGTATTCCTCGATAGAAATGATATTTTGATTATCAACATTAAAGACTAATCGAGATTTATAATTCTTGAAAACTATGTAGAAATGCATTTTGTTTTCATTGACTTGATTTATTTTTGATTTTAAACGGACTAATTTTCAAGACACTATTGGGTAGGTGATACAATGTACATATTGTTTTATTATGATGAATACAGAATCAATAAAGAAACATTTCTCAATTCAATTCAATTTCTCAATTCAATTAGCCAATATAAACCACATATCAAAGGCAGGACAGGGGTGTTATAACAACTTTGAGCAAACAATGACCCATTCTAAAGAAACATACGGAATTTCTAAACAAACATACGGATTAAAAAGGTCAATAACCTCACAGAGGTTCATTGGTCGAATCGGCGATTGCTAGATCTGCTATGTTAAGCCTGTCTATAGTATTCATTTCAAATATATTAAACTCTTGAAACCATATTTGTACAATGTATCAAAAGCTTTTTTTTAGGGTGCGGGTGTCTAACATTCCTCGGACGAAAATACAATAGCATGATTTATGAGGAAATGTAGGTAAGAAAATTTTACTTTTTACGATATTTTTAAACGTTTTAGCCACTTGAATTTACTCTGGTTTACACAAGAGCCAATTTGCGACGAAATATTTAAATAAATTTTATCTAATTGATATCGCTCTAAATATAAAAATCACCTAAAAGGCCAGAACAATGTTTTAAAATTATTATATTCAAAATAAGATATTATATTTTATATTTATGTTTAAAATCAAAATTAGGATTTAAAAAAAAACACCGGCTATTTTAAAACTGTCCTCCCTCGAGATAATGGAAGCAATAAGTGTCTAAGTATTATTCTACATGTATCAATAACATTTTCTTCTGTATTGTGAATCGTTAAGGATTGATTGATTGATTGATTGATTGTTGTTTAACGTCCCTCTCGAGAATTTTTCACTCGTATGGAGACGCCACCACTTGCCGGTAGAGGGCTACAAATTCTGACCTATACTCGGCAATTACGGCCATAGATGAGCAGTGGGGGATCTTTTTCTTGCCAGCACCTACTGCGACACGGGACCTCTGTTTATACGGTCTCATCCGAAGGACCTGTCTCCACGTCCCACAGTGGGATTCGAACCCGCGACGTTAGAATCAACTCCTTACTCCGCGACTCTAGAGCAGACACTCTTACCACTTCGCCACGCGGGCGACTAGCTAAGATAGTAATTGGACAACTATCTAATGATACCTTAGTTTTATTTTTTGAGAGTTATAGTTGGAATCCACCTGGCGTCACACTTCAAAAGTTTTCTATTATCATCTTTTCAAACATGCAATATATTTTTTTTAATTTTTGTCTCAAGACATGGAGTGAGTATACAGCGGTTTAAAGTGTCAGAGGGTAAATCGTTAGTATTGGCCAGTATGTACATGTAAGAAATGGCTTCGATTTGCGTTTTAGGTCACAAAGTTATACTGATTCATAAAAAAAATTTCATTATTCAGCCTGCAAAGTGAAAAACATCCTTATAGTAATATGAAGCGATTTTACCTAATATAGTAAGCATACACTAAAAATACCTTTAATAGTAATTTAAACTTGTATTCGTTTTATTTCCTTAATAATTATCAGACATTCCATTGACAACGATACAAATGACTATATTCGGGAATGCATTCATTCGTTTTCTTTCATTTAAAGAACCCCCAAATTTTCAGCGAATATATATTATTCTGAATGTGGAAATACATTTATATATATTCTGTACAGTAAGTACCTAGAGAGTATTTTTCTATCTTAATTGAATTAAACTTTATTCAATTTGACATTTTTATTTTTTCATGAATTAAATGTATTGTGAAATCAATTATTTTCGTGGATGTTTCATTTTCGTTGTTTTTATGGTCATTAAGGAAAGATCCACGAATTCATGTCCTGAAAGAACTGTAAAAATTCAATTATAAAACATGTAGGCATTTCCTTAACCAGGAAAAAATATCTACACAAACAAATATTATTGTTCTCAAACCTCGAAAATTTGATCCCGAATTAAATTTTGATTTTACAGTGTTTTGATCATGTATGTAAATTCTTTTCAAAACTACATGTACCATTCTAATAATCATTTAGAAAGATTTTCGTTTAGGTAATTTTATGTTTCTAAAAACTGCGATTTTCTAGTTAATATATATATATATATATATATATATATATATATATATATATATATATATATATATATATATATATATATATATATATATATATATATATATATATATATATATATATATATATATATATATATATATACAATGTTGTGTCTTCATTGTACTTGTTCATTTTACAATTGTTTAATTGATTTTATTCAATATGGTCACAAATATTGAAGTCATAAAATCTCATTATAGACAAACGACTTCCTGATGAAATTTCTACTTAAACAGATCTTCCTCCTCCTACAATTCCTAACCGTTCACGGTAGCTCGCTCTGTGATCGGGAGGTCGTGAGTTCGAATCTCGGCCGCGACTGACCTAAGTCGATAAAATTAGGTAGTAACTTTTCCTTCGCCATGCCCTCGGCACTTTGAAGTGAAAGTTGCGCGTCTTTCGGATGAGACCCGAAGAACCGAGGCCCCGTGTCACGGCGGGCGTTTGCACAATAAAGATCCCCCACAGCTCAATGGCCCTGATTGCCGGGTAAAGGTCGAAATTTGAAGACATTCACCGGTATATGGTGACGTCTCTATATGAGTGAGAAATTCTCGAATGGGACGTAAAACAACATACAATCAATCAATCTTACAATTCCTAAGTGTAATTTCTAAATTCATATGATGTAGAAACGACAAGTATTGTGCTTGATTGTCATGTTACTAAAGTTCCGTTCACATGAGTACATTAACTAACAGATGTAGATTTTACATTCATGCATGCAAATTTTACTGTTGGTTTATAAGGGAGATTTTTACAATACGTTCACAGGCATTCTCATTTTTATTTCTCCTTATGCTAATCAAATAACTGGGGAAAACATCATATTGTGCGGGGATAAACAACTGTTCACACTTCTAAATACTTATCAAATAACTAAAAAAAGATCATGATCATATTTTGCGAAAAAATTATTTGTAATGAGCATACAAACTTGGAAATTATTAAAGACTGGATAAAAAGCAACGAAATTTTGCTATTAAACAATCATTCCTCCATTATTTCTAAAAAACCATTTCTCTTTTATAACATTTATGAGAACCTTTCCGAACAAGACAAGCCCTAAAAATCTTTAAAACGCCTATATGGAAAAATTATCCAACCAGGTTCAAAAAATATATACCATACTTAAAATTTTCAAGAATATTGACTTAGCCGTGCACGTTTTATTTTTCAAAGTGCGTTAATAAGGTTGATTTTAACGTACTTTGAGAAGAGTAATTATTTTCTCAAAGTGAGTTAACTTGATCCCAAATTAAATGCACTTTGATTTTTTTTTTTTCAAAGTGCCTTGTAACAGAGGGCCCATATTTTTGCCGTGTCTCTTGATTTATGAAAATCACCGTTAGTTATCTTCAAACTTTTTATCAGTTAGAACAGTTCAGTAAATACGCTCAGTTAGCTCAGTTGGTAGAATTTTTGCTTTTTTCGCTTTTCTTTTGGTAAGATTTACATGTTTACCATTGATTTCAAGGACGAGGACATTTCATTTTAATGATTACCTTGTTTTTAACAAGGTTAATGATTCCTTACGTCAATATTCATATAAATCATGAAGTCAATATTACTAGTTTGAAATTTTTCAGCAATCAAAATTCACATTTTCAAAATTATTCTGTGAAAATCTTGCAAGTACACCTGCAATCAAAAAAAAAAAAAAAAAAAAAAAAAAAAAAAAAAAAAAAAAAAAATTAAAAAAAACCACCAAACAAACAAAAAACAAAACCACGTTAATATCATAATTTTTCTAACATAATATTACCATCTATATTTTAATTATAGGTATATTTTTATTATACTTCTCCTTAAACACGAAGGTCATTAGATATTAAGTTAAGTTTAAAATCAATATATATGAAATTTGTTAGTTAAAAAGTTCTATGCTTCATGGGTACGTCACTGAAACAAACAAAACACAGGATAAGAAGTAAGAATTTTAAGAAGTGTATACTTTCTGATTTAGATCACACGAAGTCGATTACCAAAATTCCTTTATTGATTTTTAACAGTACTTTTTATTCATTTTCCGTGTATGAATGATCAACTGTGCTCCTAATATTGCCAATTATATTCATTGAGAGTATTGTTTTTGTGCTGAATTCAAGAATAAAATTATGTTACATGCATCGATTTCCTCTCTTTGAAAACAATGTTTTATTGTGTGTTTTAGTCGTGTCTCATATATTTTTTTCTCGCCAAATTTTCTTTCATCAAATTGCACACCTTTACAAATTCTTAACACAAAGTATTATATTCAAACAAGTTAATGAACTTCATTTGCACTTTTACCTTTAAATTATACGATTCTTCTTCTACAGATTATACCGTGCTGAGACGAAAGAAAATCGAAAAGAATTGGCTGGTCACTTACGTAGGGAAA
Organism: Saccostrea echinata; assembly: GCF_033153115.1. Classification (NCBI taxonomy): domain Eukaryota; kingdom Metazoa; phylum Mollusca; class Bivalvia; order Ostreida; family Ostreidae; genus Saccostrea; species Saccostrea echinata. Next base: position 2,055,497 of record NW_026889793.1, read on the forward strand.
AAAATCATCTTTCCTCTGTTGCAATGGCAACAGTGATAATATTAAAATTTTAAATATTACATGTATACTGTGAAATTTCACTGAGATTGTCTTCCAGATCTCTAGCGGACAAAATTATAGGTTGAACAATGTTATGTCATAATTATATCCTTTATAAATACTTCTTAATAACATTGATAGTCAAGGTAATTCAATAAAGTCCACAATTTACCTGAAATACAAGGAAAACATATTTAATTCAGTCAATGTAATGTTAATTTGAAAAGCCATACCACGGTGGGAAGGGTGTTATATTCTAAGCATTAGATGACCTTTCAGAATAGGTACATACTTAAAGTCTTTCTCAGAAGGAGCTTTATTCGTGATATTTTTCACAACTCGAACCGTAAATCGTAGGCTGGGGTGCTTTTTTGTCTCAGATACAGTCCAAAATACGAAAAGCTTTGGGAGTGTAATAGACCAATAATTACTCAATAACCCTCACTCTCCATCTCTATATTCAGGTACAACGCACTAAGAAACATGATTTCGAACAGGTCGAAGATATAATTAAATTTGTGAAAGAGTGGAATTGAGGGGGAGGGTTCACTGCATCCATTCGTCTGAAAGGAATCCATATCAATTACCGCATTATAAACATTTCTTTACAGTGCGAAACGACTTGTATGAAAGAGATATCCTGTTTAGACTGTGTTGCATCTGCATGCAATCTGATCATGATTTATACAGCGAGAATTTTGGAACGTAACAAAGATCTGATTTTAATCAGATTGCATCTGCATGTAAATATAGAAAACATTTAAAACGCTATAAGCGATATATATATATATATATATATATATATATATATATATATATATATATATATATATATATATATATATATATATATATATATATATATATATATATATATATATATATAAAAGCGCTAACGTTTTAACCTGTGTTGCCTTTTTTTTTAATTTTATCTATCTATCTATCTATCTATCTATCTATCTATCTATATATATATATATATAATTAGGGACGTTAATCGAGGCATTTACTTGTAGGGGTATAACTAAGAGCTTAAGTATTGATTTCTCTCCCATCTGGGACCAGTCCAGAAATTGATACACAGGGAAAGGCCGGGATGGACCCAGAAAGAGCTTTGTTACTAATTGGCGTGTAAATTGTATGTTGTATTTGTGTGTATATATAGAAAATGATTAAAATATGTAAAATGCCATACTTTAGTCTCCTTTTTTGTAGGTGTATATAATTATGCATTTGAATTTTCATTGTATAGTTACGCTCCTAAAACGTTTGCTTAAAGAATATCAATGGAATTTAGTTTACAACTAGTGCTAATTGTAACGGGAACCGTTACAGATGTTCCCCAAACGGCTCCCCAATCCCTTATGATGCCCCATTCCCTTCAATAAATTAGACAATACTTTTGTAATATAGATGGACACTTTATTTTTAAGGGTATTTCATTGGAAAACTACTCCGATATAGCCATATGGGTATTAGCCAATCAAATTTCAGCGCATGTGCTTGCACATGTTTTCTACATTTCTTATAGTGTCTCACAATACATACATTTGTGTTAAATATTAAAGAATCTCATTGAAAAATAAGAGAGATGTAACCCTTTAAGTATTAGCCAATCAGAATTCAGCATACGCGCATGCATGGCCATGCATTCAATTTTGATAGTATCATAATGTAGGAGCTCTATGTGCCTATCCATGTCGTAAATTTCATCCTGTTTTGTTGAAAACCAAGGGAGTTATAGACATTTAAAGTTTCAACCAATCAGATTGCAGCACACCTGCATGCGCGTGTTTTCAAGAAATTTCCTATTTAACATGTTGTAGCACCTTATAATATATACTTATATTCTAAATTTCAAAGTATTTTGTCAAAAAACAAGGATATTATTGAGATTTTTGTATCAGCCAATCAGAGAAGAGCGCACGTGCATGCGCGTGAGTTCACGCTAATTTGACCATGTTATCTTGTCTAGACTACTAATATATCTTTATATTTTGAGTTTCAAAGCAATTCATCGCGAAATATGAAAGTTACGGCTTTATCAAGTATATCAGTCATTTCACTCATTGCACGCGCGCGCACGTGCATGCACGTGCGCGCAAAATGACCTTCGTTCCGAACACCTACACAACATGCCTATTAACCCTAAAAAGGTTTCATGTCAATCGGATGAGTGGTTCTATGAGAACACTCCCGGACAAAAAAGTACCGGAGAAGAAAGTAGAAAAAAAGAAAAATAATAATAATAATAATAATAATAATAAGAAACAGAGTAAAAACAATATGTTCCCAAACTTCGTTTGGGGAACATAATTACCAGGTATAAAGTAAGGTCAATATATTGTGGGAGGATATTGTAATTATTTTTGGTACGCATACCTAAACATTCATATATTTTACTAGTATAGATTAGGTGTGTGATGACGCCCATGAACGAATTTATAATAGCCAATTAGACTTCAATATTGAATGCCATGCCTTACATTTGCGTCACTAACATGCAATTATGCTTTCAGTATTTTTCATAAATTATGGCATCACACACACCATTTATCGAAGTTTTCAAAATCTATATTTTTAACTAATTTCTTTGATAATATTTTCTTTAAAAACACAAATGAATGCATTTTGTTTAACAAGGACTAATAATTAACGATTAATCTTGTGTTCCTGGAAATCCATGAGATCATTCCGAAATTCAATCAAACTCGTATTAATATAGATACAAAGAGTTTGATATATTGCATTTGTTTTAGCAGAAGTGTTGACTCCGAAGTTTCGTTTTCTGTGCACTGATGTATATATTTAGGAAGGTATAAGTAATATGGTCTAGAATTTAGCATACATGTTCGGATATAAAATCAGAAATATGAATTAAAAGTATTTGAAAAAGATCTTCTCAAAACAATTCCCACATATTTTCAGTAATTTGAATGCTGATCTTAAAAGTTATATAATGGGTTATACGAAATAGTACACCCCTAACAAATCAGATGAAAGGCAAACACTCCAAGAACGTATTTTGTTTCTAAAAAAAGTTTTGTTGAAAATCACGTATTACAGTCATTGTGGCAAGATGTTTACACATACATATTATATCAGGTAACAAATCAGGGCTGGGGCTGGGTTTCAAAAACTATCTAAGACGATCTTAAGACTATGTCTTAAGATATGACTTACGACTATCATAAGATATGTCAACGCCGTTTCACAAAACTATCTTTTATATGAAAAGTATTAAGATAAGTCATAAGATATATCTAATATTGTACAGTTTCTTAGGAACTTGCAAAAAAGGTCACCGGTTTTCTATTTTTTTCAATTTTAAAAATAAAAGTGAATGAAAATGAATTTTGTAGGAGTTTTAACCTCAGATATACATCTTGAGTGCAGCAACTACAGAGTATCAATCTTTTTCTGTTTTGAAGCAGGTACACATATAATATGTAAATGCTAAATTACTGTCTAAGATGTGAATAACTTTGAATCCAGAAACTGCACTGCATGCTTGAAAGAAATACAGTATTAATTAACGTTTGAATAAATGGCTTTGTTAAAGAATAAAAGTTACATTGTGTGGTAAAATGTGAAATGATATATTACTTTCAATTTTCACCACTACTGCACTTTAATTTTCGTATATTTGTAAACAATAAAAGGTATAATTTGTGATCACAATGTGTGGGTTCGAAGTCGGTGAGTTCAGAAGAATCCATCAAGGTATTTATGAAACTCTATCCAATTTTACTGCTGCTGAATTAACCGTGCTAACTGAAAAAGAAAAAAAAGGGGGAAAAAAACAAGATGTGTTTGTGGAACACTGATGCCCCGTATAGCAACTTATAGCGAAGGTCAAGCTTTCTCAAATGCAAATGAAATATGCTGGTATCCCGAGTAAGGTCATGTACCGAGGAATATACCTGTGAAATGTGAAAGCCCTGGCAGCAACCTTTGAAAAGATAAGGAAAAGGAAGTTTACCAAAAGTTAGTCAAACATCAAGGTCAAATGGCCAAAATTAATGGTGCCCAACGAAAAGCCTTCTCACAAGAAATACACATGTGAAATTTGAAAACCCTGGCACCAACCGTTTAAAAGATATGGCCAAGGTCAAAGTTTTTCAAAAGTAGGTCAAACATCCAAGCAAAGTTCAAAGGGTCAAAGTTGTTGGTATCCAAAGTAAGGTCTTGTCACAAGGATTGCATATATGAAATATGAAAGCCCCTAGAATCAAAATGGCCAAGGTTCAAGTTTTTCAAAAGAAGGTCAAACTCCAAGGTCAAGGTCAATGGGCTATAATTGTTGGTATCTAAAGGAAGAGCTTGTAACAAGGATTACACATTTGAAAAATGAAAGCCCTAGCACCAACTGTTCAAAAGTTATGGCCAAGGTTAAAGTTTTCCAAAAGTAGGTCAAACTCCAAGGTCAAAGTTGTTGGTATCCAAAGGAAGGTCTTGTCACAAGGATTACAGATGTGAATAATGAAAGCCATAGCACCAACCGTTCAAAAGATATGGCCAATGTTAAAGTTTTTCAAAAGTAGGTTAACTCGTAGGTCAAGGTCAAAGGGTCAAAGTTGTTGGTATACAAAGGATGATTACACATGTAAAGTATGAAAGCCCTAGCACCAACCGTTCAAAAGTTATGGCCAATGTTAAAGTTGGGTAAAATTTTGTAAAACTGGGTCAAACAAAAGGGTCAAGGTCAAAAGGTCAAATATGATGGTACCCAAAGAAAGGTCTTGTCACAAGGAATACACATGTGAAATATGAAAGCCATAGCTCCAACCAATCAAAAGTTATAAGCAATGTTGAAGTTTTTGCAGACAAACCTACAGCTAGACAGACAGAAGGACGGACTGGGCAAAAACTATATACCCCCGAATCTTCGATACAGGGGCATAAAAATCAAATTCAGATTTCAATTGTTTCAATTGCTTTGAAGAAGGAAACGTAGCTTCAAAATCAACTGTGGTAAATACATCAGATTACGTACGGGGTCATCCTCCCAATGTCAAGGTTTTGTGATTTCAGAACTCAACACAAACCCTTGACATATAAGTCGTTATTTAAAAGTTGAGTTAGAAGTTACTATTTCATTTGTTCCTTGTCTAGGACTGGAACCAATCAGAAAACAGCTTTTATTGTAGGTAAGTTTTGTAAACAAATATGATTCGTCTTTAAAATGGAAAGTGTCAATATTGTAGGATTTGTGACTAGTTACTTTAAATGTAACATCAGGGATTATTTTTTTGAAGATCTCCTCCTTACAATCAAAAAAGATATGGTCTGGATTTGAGCAATTTGATAACGACGGATTTGAATAATATATTCTCATTGGTTAGTTTATAATTACCCGTTACGTCATGTTTACCCACAAGTCCAACTTTTAAACAACGACTTATGTCAAGATGGGAATAAAATGAGGATGTGCATGAACTGAAGCTGAATCCTTACCATCCGGGGCCACCATAATAGTAGGTGTCATACACATATTAAACATCCCCGCAGACGGACAACGGCGTTTCGCAACTATAATAACTTAAAGGCAAAATCATGCTATTTTCTAGTTTAAATAATCATCAAAATATAATGAAATTATTTTTAAAGGTCTTACAAATGCAGAGGCGGATGTACAGAACTAAAGGGTGGTGTGGGAGGAAGGTTGTGTTCAATTATTCTTTTACTTGTTAAGGAATTTGTGTGTTATTGTGCCCAATTCCAAACTGACCGGGGGTAGACTGGCCTTGCCTGTCTGATATGCGAATTATTTTTGTAGGATAGAGACAGGCAATACCAGTCTAGTACGGGGTTGCATGGGGGTGGGGATAAAATGAGGATGTGCATGAACTAAAGCAGAAAAATACAAGAGAGGATCCTTACCATCCGGGGTCACCATAATAGTAGGTATCATGTGTATAGACGTCCCTACGGAAGGGGTGCCGCAACTATTATAATGCTATATGATATAATCAAGTTATTCGGTGAATAGTAAAAGGCATATGCATGTTAATTTCTTGTAAAAAAAAAATAATGAAATGTAATTACATTAACTTACAAATGCAAAGGCTGAAACTAAAACGATGGGTGGAAGGGTATGATGTGGTACCCTTTCCACTTTCCCTTTGCTGACTTCATTTGTTTTTGAAAAACCAAGGTAAAATAGTTTCTCTTTCATAACAACAATACTTTCCAAACTTGTGGAGCTAATTTAAGAGAAAAGATTATTTGGATAGGAATAGTTTTTGTAGTGTATTTTCGGATTCTATAATTCTAGGAATTCATGAAAATTTTCTTAGTTGGTCTTCAAAGTGAATGAGGGAATAAGTCAAAGAAAAATTCTAATTTTTCCTAATTTTCTAATATTACTAACTGAGCTGACAATTTTCACTTGCCGTTTAATATACATAGCTTAATTAGTCAATTGAAAATTGTCAATTAGTGAAAGACATCTATAAAAGTGTATGAATTTGTTTTTGATTTATCATTCAAATGTTCTCAGGAAATATACAAACATTTTGTAATAAAATTGTACTTTAAATATTTTATTGATTCTTTCTCCATTTTTTTTTTGTTTACCCAAAAATATCTATAGATAAGCACATTTCTATTTGATAAACTTTCAATACGTCAAATGGTCGAATATGTCTATCAAGAAAATCGCCTTTATTAATCTCTATTTAATCCTGTTTTAATCTTACTTTTCTTGGTTTATCACCGTCTCCTTTAAACATATAGTAATGTCACAATCACTCATCCTTACAATTCATACTATTTAAAGAAATTGATAAAAACCTAATTTGCATAATTAAACAATAAGCTATAATTGACATTCTTTGAAAATAAAGCTGACAATCGTATTATTCTTTGATTTTTAAAAAAATTCTTTCATTTTCGTAAAATGGAAGAAGCGATGATTTGCTTGAAAAGAAAATGAAAGTAGAAAAGCGTAGCGTAAAATTTGCGGCATCGACCTAACCAACGATACTGTCTAAAGGAAAGAAGGAATATTGGTATTCCACGGCTATAAAAATTCCTATTATAAAAAGCGTTTTTATAATTCTGACAACAATAACTAACCGTCTAATCCCAAGAGACCGCGTCGACGTCATTATATCCAGGTAAATAACTGCAACAGGATATAACAATTAATAATTTTCAGTATGTACTTCAGTGTAAATATGTAATTAATTGATTCACTTTTGTCATCTTCACTTCACCATTACAGCTTCTGCATAACCAGGCACATATAGCTTTTTTTTTCAAAGTGGAGGTTCCAGCTAGTTCATAGTATCTTTTTTTTTTAAAGTATAGGGGTTCCAGCTAGAAAATATTTGACAGGCAAGATAAAAAAAAAATAAGTGTGAAAAATTTAAAAAAACAGAAAAAGGTAGGACAAATACCCAGAAGGGCAATACTTCCATTAAACATACATGAAACTATTTGTCAACATTTTCACAGCATCTCACATAGAATGATAAGACATTGCATTTAAAAATGACTCATCAAGAAACTCCTTACTTCCCAATATCCATTTTATGAATGTTTAGTAATAAACAGACCTTCTGTTTTATGTATCGCTGTCACAGACCGTATACACTAGAGTGTATAATCGCTATTACATGTACATTATACACCAAGAACATTTGTTCGAGGTGGCTTTGAACAGATGTCGCACGCATATCACCCATCGTGTTGCTCTGTGATTGTCGTGAATTTATATAATGTCTTCACTGGTTGCATAAAAAATGCAGCTAAAATGCTTTGGATCTATTCATACAGAAGTGTTGAAATTATATATTCTGATTTGGACATATATCTCTTCAAATGGCCTTGATTTTTTGTTTATAAATGTTTCTATAGCTATATCTGTAACTCAGAAGATAATTGTTTTTTTAAAGTCAACTTTTAAATGCTGCCATTTTATCAACATTCAAAAAAAAAAAAAAAAAAAAAAAATGGCAAAACAAACCCTTTTTTTTTTAAATTTTCAAATGAATAAGAAATGTAATTTGCAAGACTTATACTGTCTAAATGGTTCGATTTTTCTCTCTCACTTACTCTAGACTGAGAAAGACCAAATTTGACGTATTTCGTATGTAAATGTAATGTTCTTCCCCCCCCCCCCCCCCCAAATTATTAGATACAAGTTATGACTATTATAAATGAAAAGTTGTACACTTGTAAGTAAAATTCTCCGATTCAGGAAAACATGTCGAAGAAGAAATAATTATCATTGTTTGAAATTTTCAGAGCAATTTTAGTATACATGTTATGCACAGAAAAATCCACCAGAGATACATTTAGTGATAATTTTAAATTCTTTTAAATCTTAAAATAAAGAATAACAAGAATTATACACGTAAATGTTTGATATTCAAAATATGGGTTATCCATTCCTTTTGATATCTTGTACTTACACGCATATTTAATTGTTGTCATTTAAAATATTTTACCAAACACATTGTATCGTATTATCCTCTCTGGAAGTAATGGTGAATGATGATTCCCGATATATATCAATACCTTTCCATGAAAAGATTTAAGTAATTTTGTGGCCTCGATCGACAAAAGATTTGCTTTATGCATTATATTATATGTAAATGATATAGATAAAAAAGGGCATTTCGTTGTACACAGTTAATTGTTTACCAACAAAGAAAGATTTAGGAAGTAGATAGCGGAGTCGGAAGTCGTAATCGCATTTATCTATCACTGTACTCTTAATCAAAGACTTACAGTTATCGAAAAAGGAAACACGTGACTGTTTACCTCAATTTATTTTACAAAGTTATGAAAAATATCTTAAACATATCAAGTAAACTATCCCAGACGTTTCCGATGTAGTGTAACTGATAAACGAGGATCATTGGTCAGAACCATAATAAAAACTCTGTCGTCTTGTCTATTTTTGGAACCAGTCAACAAAACCTTAAATCTTAGGCATTCCCACTCGAAAATAACTTTCTTAAAATCCCTCATACGTACGTCGTGTCACTTGGAGTTTGATTGAATTAATTAATAAATGCAGGAATGAAAATCAAAGGGGTTTTTCTAGATAAGCGTCTTTTGGTATCCTGGATAGGTATATATAAATCAAGAAAAATAATTTCTAAAGCAATCAATAAATTTTCATATGTTTTGAAGGGATTTTTAGTATGGTGCAGACTAAGTAAGTTGCTTTATTAATGTTTTATGTTCTGCAATTCGATTGATGAAGACTTATTTTTTTTTTTTTGAGAATTACAAAAAGAAACGATATACTTTTTTTTCTCAAGAAATTCATATTGTACCGTAGTTGTCGCATTCCTAGTTTCTAAAAAAGGGGGTGGGGTGGGGGCATGTGGGGGGTTCGGAAGAGTTCTATTTCCTCTGAGTCAGAACATGACTCATAAATAGAGAACATTTTGATGAGTCCTGATGCATTCTTGAATTCATTTACACAAAATAAATAAGCAAAATTCTATAGCATTACTTAAAACAGGTGAATGATGAATTCTATTTCGCTTCAAAAACAAACGTTAGCTTCAATAAAGTACGTTCAATTTGTAGGTTGTAAATTGATAAATATTTGCACTCACACGGGTTATGTATTTTTTCTGCAACAGCTGCAATATTAATTCCCATACTAACAACCAAAGAAAGAATTTTATTGTTTAAGTAATTTCATAACACTGGAATTCGATATCCTTTACATCATTTTATTGAAAATATATGCATTTAATGGATCTTCACAGGATAATTTGAAACTATGCACCTGCAGAGTGGGCATACTATATATCTACTTTTTTGTTAATACTTTAATATATAATTATATTACTGTACATTGTGTGATTAATATCGCAACAAATATGCAAGTACTAAGTAAATGTCAAATATTTTTCCCCTTCATTTATTGCAAATTTCAAGCATATTTTCTTTCCGCGAAAGACGAATTTACCTCTGTTAGACATGTCATGTTGCGGAAAGTTAACAATGAATTCAAGCAAAGTTAACCATTTAAAAAAATCTTTATTCTGAAAGTTGTATTTTGTCCATTACTCCTGCTTCAAGAAGCACCAAGATCATAAAACTCCCAGTATATAAATGCTATCAATCACCAATATATTTCCAAGCAATATGTCAAAACTTTGAAAGTCCATTAAGGATATTCAAATTATATTATATCCCTATAAATAACCTTTTTTTAAAAAAAAAAAATAATAATAATGTTAAGAAAAAAGACACTCTTCTAAAATAATCTGTAATAAAATACCGGGTAATAGTCTTTTCATTGTCCCCCAAGTTAACTCTTTCATTTAAAACTCTTCCCAACGTTTGTGCTCCTATCGATATACATTCAAACAGAAAACGCTTCTGTCTCTAATAAATCTTATGGTCTCTAATTTTCATTTTAAAGTTTTTCATAAATCATCCTTTTAACAGACGGAAGCCTGTATTTAAACATTACAAAATTACAAACTACATTTATTTCATCAAGTACGTTCTTTCCTTAGTAGTAAGGTTTTTAACGAATGAAGACGTTTTCATGATGACTTTGTACATGATCGTTACTGATTTCAGGTTTTGGTTTAAGTTCTTTTCCTAGAAACTCGTTATATGCATTGAATTTACCATTTCTTGATATTATATTCTATTTAGAAATTTATTGAGCTATAATATTGACTACAAAACCAGTATAACCAATTTATAACAAATATTATCACTTTCAAATACGTTCATTTCTAAAAGTGAATGAACATCTTTAATATCATTATATGAATTGCTTGCTAATTTGTATTAAAGAAAGGAAATGTAAGATTCGAACTTCCCCCTATAAGTATCCTCATGTAAAAACAATTTTTGATGGAAATAAAAAGTCAATATTCTGTTTAAAGTGGCTGTTCAGTTCAAACTATTATCAAAGTTTCATCAATCGAGGAGTCCATGCAAGAATGACATGTTTTCGAAGTCAGTGTTCAGCTCCTCAGTGGTATAACATAATTATGTCTGTCAGATGTACATCCTCACATTATACATTCCCTCATATGATAAATTTAAACTGAGCACACTTTGTTCATCAGGACTGAAATTTATATTCATGTTAATGACAAACAAATTTTTTGGGGGGGACAAAAATGGAATTTCTTAATCGTGGTACATGTTTATCTGCATATAGGAGTCCAGTTTTTCCCAATAATATCACCCAATATTGACTTTTACCAAATTTATATCTAAAAGGAAAATACGACTCGGAACAAGAATTTATAAACCGGTTAGCAATACGATCTTTTATTTGTTAGGAAGTAATCTACACACAATTCTAGCTTCCTTGTTAAACAAGGCGTAGTGAAAGTGAAATCCAAGAAGTGATTTAATCTTTTACTTGAAGAAGAATAAGTTGAAATCAGATCAATATATACTAAAGGTTAAAACTGCTCTAAGCCGATAAGGAATCTAAGCCAGACATAATTCAGTTCTAAAAGTGAACAGCGAAAAAGGAACTTCAAGATAATTTCTGAAATGTCACGTATAAAACAATCATTTTCAAAATATAAGACTAAAATGAATTGAATAATAGAATATTTGTATAAGGCGTCATCTAAATCATTTAAAACAAGTCAGATACTTGATTCTTTAGTGTGTTTTTGCTTTCTTTTCAACAAGATGCCTATGAATGGAATTTCTGTTTGGGGTGATATGTACTATATACACGGAAAAGAAGCAAATAATTTTTTGTCTAGATAAGATAAGCTTTATTTAAAGTCAGTTTGGTAGTTAAAAAGACAACACAAGCTCCAATGAGCTTTTGACTGACATTATTAACATATACATAACAGTAAAATTACATAACAGTAAAACAATGAAACATGCAGCGCTATAAACATAGAATTACATGTACTTATAACAGTACAGCACACAGTCACATTAAGAGAACACACCAGATAAAGATACATATATAAGACACACATATACAGACAAACAAACAGTACAGCACACAGTCACATTAAGAGAACATATCAGATAACATATATAGAACACACAAGTACAGACACACAAACAAAGATTACATAACTTACCTAGTGAAGCAGGCTCTGCACCCACAGTCCTTACCGCTCCAAGAGGCTATCATAGATCTAAACTGTAAAAAGTTAGATTGACATTTAAAATTTTCAGGTAAGGAGTTCCATAATACTGGTGCTGCATATCTAAAAGACATTTTACCATAAGAAGAGGTTCTAACTTTTGGTATTTCTAAAATATTTGAATATCGAAAATTGTATGTTACTTTCTTAAAACTCACTAGGTCTGACAGACATCTTGGAGAAAAGGTCATGTAAAATCCTAAAACATTCCAGAGCCATACTGCGCATTCTTCTAACCTTTAATGATGGTAGTTTTGCCTTATGCAAAGATTCCTAGCTACTTTCCAAATCTTCATAAATAAAACGTAAAGCTCGTTCCTGAATTTTTTCAATTTTTCTGTTGTTTTTCCTTGAGCAGAAGTGCCAAACAAGAGGACAGAAATTAAAATTTGACAAAATAAAACTATAAAATATAGTACTTTTGTTTGTCCGAGTTAATACTGAGACAATGCGTTTTAGAACATTTAATTGTTGGGCAGCTTTTTTGCAGATATTACTAATATGAACATCAAATTTAAGCATAAAATCAATATCATCTCCCAATAATTTAACAGTTTCATTACACAAGATTTCAGCATCATCAATTCTGAATACTGGTTTCTTATCAAAAGTTTTCTTACCCAAGGCAATAGCCTGAAATTTAGTTGGATTAGCCTGCATACAGTTTTCTTTAAACCATTTCAATAATACAGAAATTTCATCTTGCAAAGTACTTATCAGAGAGTCAAAATCCTTATGCCAGTAGGCTAAAGTATTATCGTCTGCATAGTTATATAAAGACCCATTCTTTATGAAATTAAAAATGTCATTTATAAAAACATTGAAAAGTAATGGTCCAAGAATAGAACCTTGTGGCACTCCCTTTCTTATACCAACCCAACTACTGACAACTCCCTGAAGTTTCACTTGCTGAAAACGTTCAGACAAGTAGCTACCCAGAATGGAAACAGAATTTGATGATAAACCATAAGCAGAGAGTTTACGTAATAGTGTATCATGTGGTAGACAATCAAAAGCCTTAGAGAGGTCCATTAAAATAGCAGCCACATGTAAATTTTGATCTAGAGCCATTTTCCCGTCTTCTAAGAGTCGCATTAGTGTAGTTTGGCATCCATGACCTTTTCTAAATGCACACAGAGCATTATTAAAAATACCATCAAAATAGCCAGAGAGTTGTACACTCAAAACTTTTTCAAAAACCTTTGACACAGTAGGTAAAATACTGACAGGTCTATAATTAGTTTTTGACAGAGGGTCTTCTTTTTTGTACAAAGGGATGACCTGAGCTTGTTTTAGTCTACCGGGAAAAATATCCTTATGTATGGACTGATTTATAAGAATCGAAATTTGTTTACTCAGAACAGGTGCTCCAAATTTCAGAATCTTTTTTGTATCTTTTGTGAATTTCCATCTTTCAATTGGAACTAAACCATTATATAATCTTGTTTGCCTCTGCGTCAGTTACTAACATATTTGCCAGCAATAGATTAATGCATTTTCAGGGTATTTAAAGAAAAGAAATGTTAATATTTCTTAAGTTTTTTCTTTCTTATAAATAATAAAATGCAGCCTATAGAAACGATAGAATTACAGTCAAAAATGTATAAATAAAAATTATATGACATTTGCCTCATTTCTTTAAAATGCATTCGGCTATTCATTATCCCAAAGGAAACTCAAATATTCATGTTAGTCATTCTCTAATACTTGCATAATTTGGAGAACAATTGGCCTCTGACCTTAATGTTACTCTTTGCATAAGAGTTTATTTTAAGAATTAAGTGATCCTCCAAAAGACGGAAATGTGTTTTTATAGATAACAAAATCTCAAATAACATTTATTCCGATCAGGAAGTACCTTTTAAATTTTTCTTGTTACTGTTATAGACGTTTAAAAATTCTGCGTAGCTAGGTTAATTAAGGACTCCCATATTTACGTCAGCCTAGATGCAGATGTTCGGGAAAACAATTATGACGTCACGTTAAAACAATACAATGATTCTCGATGAATAAATACTATAAGTTCTTTTTTTATACACACTCAAATACTTTCTTTTTTCATAAATATTGTAAAGATAAATGAATGTGCAACTTTAATATCTTGTCTTTATAGCACTTATCGAACGTAGACTGAAAGCCAGCTTGATCTCATTGTACTTACTGAGATGACGTCACGTCTTAGTTTGACACGTAGTTTCTCTGTACTTGAGGCGTGGATCAAGCTATTTTCTTAGCTTGTAAATATAAAAATAGAGACATATTCTAGAATATATTAATCCATATTTTATCGCCAAATTGAATTGAAAATGTGTAGACTTTATATAAAGCCGAAGAGGGGCACACTTGAACAGTAACGTACTAGAATGACAGGTTCAGCCACTCAAAAATATCAAAAGTTCAACGATATCCTTAACCTAGCTCCGTGATTATTTAATGCACAAATATTACTTATTCTAGAATTTTTATTTTTGTCTTTCAGTTGAAAGTAAGTGGATATTTTTTTTAAAGATTATATATGAATTGCATTGATTTCTTATTCCAAGCATAAAAAGCAGTTCTGATATGTGAACTTTAATTTTAAACCTTCCCACAGAAAAATCATTTATATCATAAGAACATAGGTTGTTGGGCCTTAAATAAATAAAAATACATTTTTTGCGCCCACTGTTAGGTATACATGAATTTCTGTGAAAATGGTATCAGAATGCATGTCTTGTTGCCCTTGAACTTTAAATATGAGGAGTCATTCTAACTGAAAAAAAGCTATAATGATTAAGTTATGCACTTATTTTTTCGGCGAATCTGAGTTCCATGAAAACCATAAAGATTGATTTTTCCTGTTTTGAAATAGCATTTAATAGCTTTAAATACACCTAAATTAAATTTTCATTCAATTATTTTTCGATTCAAGGAACACAACTTCTTGGAAAATATTCTGTTTGAATTAAAAGACCTTAATAATCTCAAGTCTATTACAACCAATGAATAAGTAGATCCTTTTGATGAACTCATATTACACCACCATGCTACATTGTATTAGTTGATCAATACCATTGTCTCACAAAGTAACTTGCAATGAAATTAATCATAAGGTAGGCAGGGCGGATTATGGGACCATAAAGATTAATAATCAATAATAAAGCAAGGAAGATTCTTGGATGAATGTTACTCAGCCAAAGGATTGGCACGCATTTGGAATATTTTCTTATAGCGATTACCTGTTAAGAAAAGGACACTTAAGTGTATATTTGATATTGATGTGCACTAAGACATTGAACCGCATCCGTTTCAAAAGAAATCTAATATTTCTTCGAAAGTTGTTGTTTCTCTAAATTATTGAAAAGGATAAGGAATATACAGAATGGCAATTGTCTAAAGACATCTTATATAAAGGTAAACTGTATAATTTAATCTTGAATTTTTATCTGCAATATATCCCATTATAAATTTTATTTCTCATAATTTTTTGTGACTGCCACAAAATATTGCGAGATAAAACAATTATATGCTAAAATAAATCCATCATATACACTAGTTACTACTATTTGAAACGTGTCTTTAGCTAATCCTGTTATGCCGATGTCAAAATTTTAATTACTTGTTCATGTCAAGAAGGATATCTTAATGAAGTGATTTTACGAATTACTTATGTTTTAAGATACATGTGTATTTAAACTATCTAAATATTTTATATATAGATATTTAAAAATATAGCTATCAAGTTTTCCCAACCTCCCCCTGTAAGAACATACACTTCCTCATTTTTATCTATAAACTAGATACGATTTTTAAATTTATGTATACAGTGTGAGGAATAATCAATGAGACTTTTAGAAAATGATAAAGTAAGTATAAGTTCCAGATTTTAGAGCGATCTAATGTAACAATTATATATCTTTCAAAGGTATTGTCAAACCAAATAAATTGTTTTAAACTTTTATTAAGGGGTTCGTTTGCTGAAATCGGGACTTTCAATTATTAAAAAAAAAAAGAACTCGCAATATGTTACTGTGTGGATTGAAGTAATCAATACGTTACCACTAGGGGCATTGTGTGCTTTATTTAAACTTTTTTTTTAATGAGGATTGCATATTGATTGATACGAATCCACGTACACGTAGATTATCATTTAAGCCTATTTAAAGTACTTTTAGAAATGTAATTGCATTGATCATTATATAATGATATAAAACTCAATTCTTTTATTACTATCCAGCCTCCCAATATTGTTTGTAAAATGTATTATAAATTAGCATAAAACACTTGGACGTTTTACTCTTTTCTATTTAAATTTGGTAGATCTAAGAATATAAGTAAAAAAAAAGTTCTTTTGATGATACGATATGGGTATTTTATTTGAGTTCTATGGTCATATTAAAATAGTAGAACAGTATAACAGACAGACTTACACTTTTAATACAAAAAAAAAGCACGTCTCTCTATTGGTACGCTAGAACATATGCTCTAAAAAAACCTATTTACTACCAAGATATTAATAATCCATGGACACGTCATCTGTTACATATAAATTGCCAAGTATACTCACTGTGAAAGTGTGTATTTTGTAACAGGAGTGTACGCTGTAAAGTAGGTATAACTAATATTACATGTTTGAGTAAATTGGTATATTTTAAACTCAGTAAAACTTTTATAACTAACATAACATATTTTTTTTTTAAATTGGTTCTTTCCAGTGTAAATTTTATTTATGTAGAGATTTCAGTTATATTAAATGTTTTAATCTATATGCCTTTTACACTGGGTTTTGAGAGTGTATCAAGAGTACAAATAAATAGCAATAAATAGAAACAGGGAAGGAATTCCGTAAACAATATCTGTGCAATGGAATACTCCTTGGTATCCAGATATCTCCTAACAATCTCAAAAACGTGTAAATGACAGCACTTACAGTATACAGTAATAAAATATATAGAAATAGGTAAATTGAATAACATTCAATTAATTAAAGAAAGGAAGTGCTTATAAGAAATAGTAGCAATAATCTAAACAAAATATTTATGACTTCCTTAACGAAATATATGTTTTTTTTTAATTTATTGCTAAAAAAATCTTCCTGGAAAATTTTCATACTGACTCTTTATTATTTTCAAAATATAATTAAGATTGTGGTGTGCCTTCTCTTGATGGTACAAGGATATTCATATTTTCGAAAAAGTCTATGGTGGATACAATGACTTTGTCAGCAAATAGAATATGTCGTTAAATCGAAAGTTTACTGACTTTTTTCAAACAAATTGTTAGCCCATTATTTTCACACTGAATTGTCTACGGAGTTTTCAATTTGTCTTACTATGACAAGGAGCACACATTGGGTGTGACCGGTTGACAGGTGATGCTTACTCCTTCAGGGCACCTGGTCCAACCTCTGATTATTTTAGAGGTCTATATGTATGTTTGCTCTGCTCCCAATTTGAATTGTTTCAATGGACTTTTTAACTTTATTACTGTTCGTTTTCTTCATATTTCATTGTACAGAATATATTCCTCGCTTGTCTTAATGTACAAATATGTATTTTCCAAACTTCTCAACCTCTCCCTTTTATTCTATTGTAAGGACGATAACAAAGTATAAAAAAAACTGTGCTTTCTAAATAAATCGCGTCAGGCGCAGAAAATATCTTTCCGAAATAAGGAAAAAGACATAATAATTATATGACATATCATTAATTCACCTACTTTTTCTTTTATAGACGAAAATGAACCTTTTCTGCAGAGATAATATGATTACTTTTTAAGAAGAGAACCATGTCATTCTTTTATGGTCGTCCGAGAATAAATTCCAAGGTAATGTATGCAATATTTAGTTAATGTTGACAAGATAATTTTTTCCAGCAATTCTTAAATTATTAACACGATGCATTTAATTTAGACAACTATCTACAAGATCAAAGAAAGGCGAAATCACGTAGAAATAGATGAGTTACGAGGAAGAGATAGGGTCAAGGTCAGAAAGAAGGCGTCAGCTGAAGGTCGAGTTGGGGTCAGATGAAGACATCAGTAAAAATCATGAATGTCACAGGAACACAATCAGTGACAACAGATGTGCTGGCAAACAATGTCTTAAAAATATCAGGAAATTTGATATTTCATCCAGTGTTAATCAAGATGGGGGCAATAGAAAGGATTCTGAAGGAACTAATCTTAGCGTAGTGTACTGCAGAGGTGGCAAAGTATCACATGAATCAAAAAGAGAACGATTTGTTGCTTGCAGGAGAAATATTTTCCCAAAGCTTTCAAGAAAAGAAGAGGATAAGCCACAACAATCATATATATACCACAGTTTGCTTCTTTGGAGAAATGTACAGAGCATAGAAGCAATTGTAAGTAAGATTGAAAACAACTTTAAAAGAGTTCCACCAACTGCTTTACACAAGGAAAGTAAAGGAGTATTTCGAAAGGTTAAGAGAAAGAAATACAAAGTGTTTTGCCCTTCAAAATTTGATTTATTTGCTAGGAAAAAGAAAAGCCAAAAGATCCATGAAAAACATTCACAGTTAAATTTGGAGAAATGTCGTATAGAGAAAGATATCCCAGGAAGGCATTTACCTTCGTATCATTCTAGGAAAAGTAATAGAATAGTCAATGAGATTTACAGAAAATATCGTAGGACTAATCCAATTACAATAAGATATTCCAACATTATAGATAAAATCAAAGAAAATATTAGGAAATTTGACCATCAGTATTGTTCAAAGCATTATCAGAATAAAATATATCTTGGTTTTGACAAAAAAGGCAGATACTCGGATTTTAAGGAAGATCTAAAGTTTATTCTGCTTGGATTACCTCAAATAAGGAATGAATTTATTCAGGTTTTCCCGTTGTATGGGGCTTCTAGAAATCTTGACGAATTTGTAGAAAGAGAAATAAATGAAAATCAGGGTAGCAATGACCAAGAAACCTATTGCCATTCATTGAATTTAGAATTTGTAAGATTGGGTTCATTTCACAATTTCCCATCCTCCAGCTCAGTATCAACGGTGAAACTTGCTCGTCAGGGTTTTTATTATTCAAGGGAAGAAGACACTGTTATATGTTTCGCTTGTGGATTTAGAAAAAATGATTGGAAAAAAGAGGATGATGTTGAAACTATTCACAGAGCTGCCTTGCCAAACTGTCCGCTTCTTAATTCAAATTCTACAAGTAATATTCAAATTGGAGGGAGTGAAGGAAATGACATTGACGAAAATAGTGTGAGCCAAAATGAAGGTCAGCAAGAAATAATTGGACCGTTTAGTAATGGATCACATATTGAATCCGAAGCTTCAGTCAAAAATGAAGGTATATCCAGAAACGTAAGAGATTGCCTACAAAGTCATTCTTCCAATAGACCACCAAGTGATCAGCTCACGAAAGCTAGAGCCCAACAAGAAAAAATTAATGCATTCATTCGAGACCTAGATCCGCTAGGTATTAACTTTGACCGCCCGAAGTATCCTTCTTACGCAGTATTAGCAGTGAGAATTAGTTCCTTTACAGACTGGCCTTCAAGTATCACACAGATTCCTAGAGACCTAGCCATTGCAGGATTTCTTTATGCAGGCTATGGAGATTATACCCGATGTTTCTTTTGTGGAGGAGGATTACGAAACTGGGAACCTGGCGACGATCCTTGGACAGAACACGCCAGATGGTTTCCGAAGTGTGCTTTTCTGAGACAGAATAAAGGGGACGAGTTTGTTGCGTTGGTGCAAATTGAACACCAAGAAGTACGTATTTTTCGGAAATGGTGCTATATGTTTTTTATCCATGCATTTTTGTTGTGATTTTAATTTTCCATGATCCGGTAAAATTTTTGATTTCTAGGAGGCATTTGGAGAAATGAATGGTCAAAACGACGACCTAGCAAATGAAAACATAACCAGTCAAGCCCAGAATTCTGCGCAATGCGTTACAACACACCCAGGTTTTCAAAGTCTGCTTGAAATGGGTTACTCATCTCCGACTATTCAAAAAGCGTTTGATCTCCTGAAAGAAACGAAAGGTAGACACAGTATTGATACTGTTTACAGTATAAAGAGTATTTTTTGACCCCGTTATATTTAACCCCTGTTATTCTTTTTAAATGTGGGCGAATTTAAAACGGGGCGAATTCAAAGTCGACAAGAGTTATCTCTTAATACAACTGTGTATAGGCAAAATCGTTTAGAAGTGTGAAAGGGCAAAAATAAAAAGGGACGAAATAATCCTCTTTAAAGTAAATGAAAACACAGTAAGATACAGACAAATAACAATGCGATATAAAAGGTGTAAAATTCTAATTTTCTCATAATCACCCTTATTATTAGGTTTATGACATTAAAATTTCAGAATCGATAGATATAAAGGCTGAAGAAATTCTAGAAATAGTTTTAACTGAAGAAGAGACAACTGGAGAAGACACGTTACCGCCGTCTGCATCAGGAGGCTTGGAAGAAAAATTAACAAACGCAGGGAAGTCAAAACAACTTAAAACAGACACTTGCAAAGCTATGGACTCTGAAGAAATGAATGAAGGAAGTGGTGAGTAGATAAAAATATAACTATTCAATTCTAAACATGGTTGAGAAATTTGTTCATTGTAGACATAAATTAGAAACTCAAATAGAAAAAAATTAATATGCTTTGTAGATTTTCATACGCAAAACCAAAGAGATCTGAACAGTGTTAGCCAGTCTTTGGCGTCCATGTCAGTTGAAGGTATAGTACTGATCACTGATTGTAATCATGTAATGAAGACAAAATGTGAAAGACTTTAATCTATTCATTTAAATCTTTATTTTTAAATTCCCATATCATTCCTCGGAAATTTTATTGTATTCTTTTTTTTACAATTTAGAGACAAGGTCACTCATTGAAGAAAACAGAAAACTAAAGGATCTACGGCTATGTAAAATCTGTCTTGAGAACGAGGCATCTATCGCCATGTTACCTTGTGGTCACCTCTGCTGTTGTCCAGACTGTGCTCCGGCCATGAGGAAATGTCCGATATGTCGACAGTTTGTAAAAGGGACAGTTAAAACATGGCTGGTTTAATAATTTTCCGGGATATTTTTTTTTAAAACAACCGTGATGTATTTTTAAAAATGTTAGATAGCATTTCATTTTTATTTTTCTATACTGTTTTGGCAATGAATGAACATTGATATTACTCCTGACAAGGGAGTTTGATAAGTCGACTCTTTACCTACCGAAACACTATATCACTAAGAAGCCTTTATCTTAAGAAATATTTTAGTGCATAATTTTAAGAAAAACAGTGAAAATATATCGGATGAATTGAAAATAGTCCAGACAAGTCATGCGATCGGTTCAAGGAAAACAGGTGATAGAGTGTATTATATAATACCTCGCCGGTAAAGTATTGATCGGTCATAATAAATGTAATTTGATGATCGTCTATTTCCTTGAAGTGGTCGCGAAAGTGCGATTGGCATTTTTTAAAATTTACATCATTTGCTACGTATCCGAGAAAACTGAATTTTTGATAAGGACTTTAAATTGACAGAAGTCGGCTAAGTCGGCTGTATAATAAAAGATGACTTACAATCCAACTAATATTAATTAGAAAGAAACAAACAGTTTTGGCCATATACTTATTGGCGCCGGCGACAATACGTACCGGCCCTCACCGCACAAATTGTCGTATATTGGTACATATTGACACCGGCTACAATATGTACCGAGACAAGCCTTTTTCCCGGGCGACAAAATGTATCTCACACACTGGCACAGTATTGTTGGAGTCGCTTTGAATTGCAAAAAATTGCACATTTCATCGCCATTTATATTGTTTTGAAGAATAAATTACTGAGGTCGTAGAGAGAGAGAGACAGTGAGAAAGAGACGCTGAAAGTCAAAGAAGAAGAGAGAGTAAGAGAGAAGTTTTGTCTTATCTATGAATTTATTTAATCATGCTATTTGCACCATTCACCTTATTCATATCAAGTTTTTTTTTTTATGAAAGTTGTGCATACAGTTTGGCATTGATTTGTCTCTTTATGAACATGCAATGTCATGGAAACTGTAGATATGAAATTTAATAGCATCGTCATCATCACCCATATGGAAGCCCTAAAGGTGGGTCGACAATATGTGCAGTGAGAGTTGACACATATTGTCATGAACATATGTACATGTACATTTTTTAAAGCCAACGACTATATGTGTCTATAGACGACAAGAAAATTTCACAACGGCATTAAAAATCCTTTCCGATGTTGAATGGCATTTAGTTATAATGACCACCAAAATCGAATGTTAAAATAAAAATGTGTAAAACCATATTGTTTACAAATCTTTATTATATGTTTTCACTATCATTATCATTTCTCCTTTCTTCCACATTGGCTCTGTATCAAGTTTCCTATAAGGAATTGTTTTAAAAATGTAGTGAATTTTCCTGTTTTTCTTTAGTGCTTAATTTTCTCAATTTACTTTTGGGCGAAGAAAAAAACCCACTGTGGTGCTTGTCTAAAGTAAAAATAAATATGAAGCACGCAGTTATGATAAAGCTGTCCGTAAAATATCACAGTGTTCCAGCTGTAGTAACTTCTCTGAACTACCTAGATTAAGTCACTGCAAACCTGAGCTGACATGACGGGGGAAGTGTCATAATTTTTACATTCTTTTCATATGACATGTAGAAATATTTTACGTTGATGTTGAATTAAGACGTCTGGATTGTTGTTTTAAGATTTATTGTGATATAATATTGATATTCCTTTCTCCTGTCTGATATATATATATATATATATATATATATATATATATATATATATATATATATATATATATATACAACGTTTCAAACAATAACAAAAAATAGAATGTAAAATGTTCCCTGTTACACGTCCGTACAAAGAGTAAGAATTTATAAACCATGTATATATACTGAAAGAAATAAGAAAATCAGGGAAACATGCGATATTTTTTGACAAAATTTTCTGAAAAATTATAAGTGTCCGTCACGTGATCAACAAAGTCATGTGACATTACAAATATGCTTCATTATAATATCTGATAAAACCCTCTTTGTATATTGGTTGTACATGTATACATGGTTTACAAATTGAAATCAAAACCTAGCTCGAAATAAAAAAAAAATTATGTTTCTTATGCATATTAAGCCTTTGAACAACCTTAACATAGCTGCGTACTCTGTTTAATGCAAATAACAAAGAGAAGTAAGAATTGTCACAACTACTTAAATATGTCTGGATCAGGTATCAACTTATATATACCTGTGTATAAACAAAGAATTTAAAAGTAAAAGTGTGAAGTATCTACGTTAAACTTTAATTTAAAGTAATATATTAGAATTAATGATTAGGAAAGCTATTAGTTATGTTTAAAAATGATCAATTATTACGAGAATAGTAATGTTTATCTGTTAGAAGTCAGGTCCGTTTCCTTTTCTGGAAGGACACCTTTAGCTGAATAATTTTTTGGTCTAATTTGACCAAAAATGAAGTTGTCATATTTTATTTATTGCAATATGAATATATATCTTTCTTGCCTCAATAAGTGTTCTTTTGTGTATGGAACATCTCTCTCTATCTGTACGTTTGTAGAAGGGCATAGTACAAAGTGCTATGTACTATAATTTGATTGTATTTTAAACTGGAAAAAGCTCTCGAAAAGAATTGCTAGCGCTCCTCCACGGTAAAATTCATCGTTCAATGTACAAAAAGTATAATCTTTTTATCGCCATTTATCTAGTCATGTTTTTAGTACAATCATGCTTTGAGAACGAGGCTTCAATCGCAATGTTACCCTGTGGTTATCTCTGATATGTTTAACGAAATAGAAAAAAAAAAAAGATTAAAGAAATGATGCAATTGCAAATCGAATGCAAAAAGCAAAGCTACATTTTGTAGATTTGGACAAGCGTAAGTAAAAAGATCTTAACAGTGTTAACAAAACATAAGTGTCCATGTCAGTTAAATGTGCTGATCACCTACATGTATCATAATCTAATAACACAAAATGTTAAAAGTATTGTATTAAATCTCTTCAGGTAACTTTCATATATAAAAATACGCATAAAATTCCTACAATTGTATTCATTACGATTGCCTACGGATTTTTCCCATTTTCCCGATCATGACAAGGAGCACTCAGTGGGTGTGACAGGTCGACAGGGGATGCTTACTCCTCCATGGCATGTGATCCCACCTCTGAATTTTTTTAGAGGTCAGTGTTTGCATTGATTCGATTTGTATTGTTTCAATGGAGTTTTGTGCTTGATTAATGTTCATTATCTCCGTATGTCATTAAGAGGCAATGTCACCCACAGAAGAAATCAAAACACTTAATGATCTGCGACTTTGTAAAATATGCCTTGAGAATGAGACTTCTATCGCCATGTTACGCAGTGGTCATCTCTGCTGTTGTCCAGACTGTGCTCAAGCCATGAAGAAGTTTCCGGCATGTCGACAGTTTGTGAAAGAGACAATGAAAGCATAACTGGTGTAACATCGTTCCTTTTTTGATTTTATAGTTTGTAACTTACGAGGGTTGTCCGTAAAGTTCGTGGACAACATTGATAATTACGGACAAACATTGATAAAATATATGAAACTATTATTTTCAATAAATTCATGTTTCAGTTTGTTAATATGCAAGTTTTAATCACAAACAAAGCATAAATAGTTATATTTTATCAGATACAAAAAAGATACACACTTATACCCGGAGCACTAAAACGAAAATCCTTGACGTTACTCGACGTCAAAAGCTAAATACATTCAAGTTTTCTCAACGTAGTCACCGTTTAACTCAACATATTTCTTATGTCGCTTCAACCAGTCATCAAAAATGTGCACAAACTGTTTTGGTTT
Organism: Saccostrea echinata; assembly: GCF_033153115.1. Lineage (NCBI taxonomy): Eukaryota > Metazoa > Mollusca > Bivalvia > Ostreida > Ostreidae > Saccostrea > Saccostrea echinata. The sequence continues at coordinate 2,080,503 of NW_026889793.1, forward strand.
CATACGTGAAATAATATTTTACACTTCCTGTCTCAGATCCTGCAAATCATCAAACCTCTGTCCGCGTTAGTCGACATTATGTACGGAAATACGGCAAAGTCACGTTACGAACTTCATTTTTTACAGCACTACAATCTCGGAAAGATGGTTTTCCTTCACGCATGTCATCCAGTAAACTGTCTCTTCGGTCCAGAAATCTTCTGTGCCACTTAAACACTAAAGAATAGATTGCTTTACTATGATTTCCCGACTGATTAAGGAATTTATGGGTCTCTGTTGGTGTTCTTCCGATGTCTACACAACATTTTATCACTACTCTCTGCTCCACCTTTTCCGAAAACGTCCCTTTTTCGAACAATGATGATCCTGTCTTAATAAACTCTGACCTCGATTTCTCTGCCATTTCGAAACTTTGAACGTTCAAATTTTACAGGTTTGACTTTATAACTTTTGTCAACCTTATAATGTAAAAGCCATCCAAATTTCCGCGGAATTTTACAAAATACAAATGAAATTCATTGAGTCAAATGCTGACTGACGTTTTTTCATACTAATTGTTAGGCCATTATTTACACACTGAATTGTCGACAGATTTTTCCGTTATTTCCCGATCATGACAAGGAGCACACGGCGGGTGTGACCGGTCGGCAGGGGATGCTCACTCCTCCATGGCACCTGATCCCACCTCTGATGTTTAGAGGTCCGTGTTTGCTCTGCTCCTATTTTGTATTGTTTAATGGACTTTTGAGCATGAATACTGTTCGTTATCTCCATATATTTCATGCATAAAGTGATAAAAAACTTTTTAATTAAAACTTTGTTGTGCTCCGGGTCACCATCCAGAGCCTAATAATGAAGTCATAATTGTAATTATACACTTAAAATTGAATAATTTTTTTCATTTTTTAATTCACATATAGTAAAGGATTATAAATATGCTAATAATAAATATCTATGACGCAACTTTTTTTTAAATTTTAGCTTGTCCACGAACTTTACGGACAACCCTCGTATATCACTTTTTTTTTTTGATCAAAAACATTATTTTCATTGTAATCAAATTTTGAAGAGTAATAGGCTATTGAAGTTGAATTTAAACTTACCTTATTTATTTATTTTTGTGTATTATTTTAATATTCAAATCAAGTTTATTCTGTCGCGTTTGCTGATGACAGCATAAAAAAGAAATTATAGTAAGTATTAAATTATATCCATATTTCCATTTAGCTATATGAAAAAATGAAATAAAAAAAGAAATATCACATATTTTATAGAAGTAATTCATTTACTACAAATTGATGCAAACAAAGTTAGTCATGATTTGTTACAGATTGCTCAGTCTTGTGAATGATGCTTCAACACTCAAACGTTTGAAAATATTGCTTCATCACCACTTCATGGTAAAATGATGTTTTATCATGATCACTCACCATTATTACTTCAAGTAGCCGTACATGTAGTCATAAAAATGACTAAAGGATTATATGGAAAGTGCCAGTTTTTCGCTCTTCAAAGCAAATTTTACAAATACTATAATAGTCTTATTGTTCAACTTAAAGTAATACTATATTGTACAATATATGTAAGAAAAAAAAAATTCTATCCTCTTGTTTCCAGAGGAGGCATCTCAAGATGTAAAAAATTATTGTGGAGAACTACAAAATAAGATATATACTCATGATTTATGAAAAATGTATCCGAAACTAATTGTGAGATTTTCAAATTCATGTGTTTAAAATTTCAAGAGTATGTATTTTATACTTTTTCTTTTATAACATTTTTACGACTCCCTCTTAAAGAAATTCAATTAACATAACTTCATAAACACACTATTACGACGTCAATCTACCTATCAGTTGAAAAATCATCAAAAGACCAGTTCTTAAAAAAAATTAAAGATTTTTTTTTAATCTGTGATTGTTTTAATTTTGTTAAATTTAATAAAAAAAAAAGTGAAAATGGTTGCTTTAAATCTGTAAATACTCTTGAATTTACTATGATGCGCGAAGCATTGCGCTATGAAAACCGCAGTCGTTCCCCTTAATAATTTCGCTTTTTTTTTTTTTTTTTTTTTTTTTTTAGTTTTGGTTTGCACTATTTGGCTTCCATAAGAAGTAAAAATTAAAAAGTTGTTTGCATATATGGGAATCCATGAATCTTAATTGTGTCCTGGAGATAGAAGTTTTCAAATAACTCAATCTATACAGGGTGGCATACAATTTTAAATGTACATGAAGAAGCTTAATAAAAATCCGATAAATATGTTTAATTCATCATCTTTTATTGTGACCTCGTCCAAGCTCTGGTGATCATTATTTGAACAAACATGAATCTTACTACATATGAATTGCTTGTATATTTAATTGTCCATTGAGTGAAAGAGTGCAATCTATTAATTGATCAGAAATGATTAATACCAAGTATTTTTAACATTGGTTGACGGTTCTGGTGATTTAAACAGACTTCAAACATTGATCAGGAAGGATTACATGAGTGTTGAGCTGACAATCATGAATATGTTGTATAAAACGGAGGTTAATGTGTACTAGCAGGTCTATCACCTTTTACATGTAGTTTAAGGGGAAAAGAGAAAAAGCATCAAGATAAAGCAGGATGAAAAGCCTAGCTCTCTGTGAATCGTTTATTAAATCTACTGGTATCTAAACTGTAAGTAGATGAAATATAACTGGCATGTTCATTTTTCAACGGGATTATAGAGTCAAATCATTATACTTCTTCCTTTTATAAGGATTACGCGAGTAAGATATGTAGTATCTTTCAGTCCATTCTTACATTAAAGGGATTTTTATGAATGGAAACGGAAGAGTGCGGAAGAGCAGTCTCTTTAAACTTAATAGCTGAAATTTAAATAAGATGACGTAATATGATACTGCAAGAGAAGACAACACTTCCTGTTCCCGTCTTAATACAGAGCCAGCAATTTTACTTAGTATCAAAAGTTATATAACTAACAGTTTCCTCCACGATGAATTCACGTTTTACAAATGTTTAGAATTAGAAATAATCCATTCTCATGCATTCCCTCCACAATCTAATTCTAAACGTTGCTGCTCTTTCCGACCATGTGTTGCACAGAATTGTGAATTCATTGTTAAACTTGGACTTTGAGCGATGGAGATTTCCCCATTAATGACTGAGGTTTTTGTATTTGTGTTACCGTAGTTTAGATAACGAATAATTAGGTAATGCACTAAACAGTAATGGTTTCCAATTGAAAAACTATTAACGATACTTAAATAATAAGATCTACCATGATATCAAACGGATATATTTGCAAACTCTTTCTGGATTGAAAAGGTGACTAAGATCAACAGCCTAAGAAAATTGTAAATTTCTCGTTCGAAATCACCATAACCTTGAGGCCAATCATGTATTCTAATCAAATAGTGCAGATTCAATTTGCAGAGAGAAAAAAAATGGACACGTAGCGCTAATATCACTCTATATCTTAGCATATTAGTCAGGAATTAAAAACCTGGGTTTGTGTGTTAAAAACCATGGCTAGAAGACTTTTAGAATATGCAATAAAAATCCCTTTGTCATTATATAGAAAACATAGCTAGAATAGATATTACCTTTTAGTTCATTCTTAATATAACTGGAATTTTATGAATGAAAATAAGAATGCGGAAGAACTTAAAATAGATTTTTCTTTTAATTTGAAATAAATAGACGGGTCGAAAATCATATGTTACATGATCCTGGTCTAAAAACACGCTATGTAAAAGACAGAAGACCACTCATTAACATTATATGGGTTTAAATGTATTCCTCGATTGCAATGAATATTTTGATTGTCAACATTAAAGAGTAATCGAGATTTATAATTCTTAAAAACTATGTAGAAATGCATTAAGTTTTCATTGACCTGATTAATTTGGACTAAAGATAATTTTCAGGAAACTACTCGGTACTTGATATAATATGCATATTGTTTTATCAAGAGGAATGCAGAATCAATGAAGAAATACTCCTCAATTCAATTAGCCACTATATACCACATATCAAAGGCAGGACAGGGGTGTTGTAACACCTTTGAACAAACAATGACCCTTTTCGAAACAAACATACGGATTAAAAAGGTAAATAACCTCACAGGGGTTCATTAGTCGAATCGGCGATTGCTGTTTTAGCTATAGTTAAGCCTGTCTATAGTATTCATTTCAAATTTATTAAACTCTTAAAACCAAATTTGTACAATGTATCAAACCCTTTTGTGTAGGATGCAGGTGTCTAGCATTCCTCGGACGAAAATACAATTATAGCATGACTTATGTGGAAATGTAAGTAAGAAAAAAATTACTTTTTACGATATTTTTAAACATTTTAGCCATTTGCATTTACTCTGTTTTTACGCAAGACAATATGCTACAAAATATCCAAATAAATTTTATCTAATTAATATCGCTCGAAATATAAAAATTAACCGAAAAGGCCAAAACTTATTATATTTAAAATAAAATTAAATATTATGTTTTGAATTTATGTTTAGAATCAGGTTTAAAAAAAAACGGACATTTGAAAACTGTCCTCCCTCAAGATAATGGAAGCTCTAGCTGTCTAAGTATTATTCTGCATGTATCAATAAGTACATTTTGTTCTGTATTGTGAATCGTTAAAAAAAGACCACGAGCAAAGACGGGGCGACGTTTCGAGTTACTGTAAACATCAGAAAAAAATTAAGGCAGAGTTGTGATTACTAGATGAAACAGCAACCAAAAAAAGCAAATTTTTAAAATCCTAATTTTAAAAGCTGGCAACTATTTTGTATTGTTGTGTATGTTTTAATTGTCTAGGATATTATTTCAATTTCAACAAGTCTGTGTCTTTACATTTCCAGTAAAAAATCCCTAGAATGGATATAAACACAAAGAGAATATAACTTCTTTCTAAACACAGAGAACGGGATTTCCTATAGCGAGATATTACGACCTTTAAATATCCTACCTAATTACATGTGCATGACCTGTCTCTATTATCAAATAGATTAGTATTTATAGAAAACGGGATGTAAAAATTGTTTAATTTATATAGCATATTTTTTTCCAATTTCAAAAGCTTTGTTTTAAATGGCACATAAAATAAGATGTTGCACTGCACCACTAATATGACATTTAAGGCAATTGAACTAGATTTTGCCTTGATCAATATATTAGGATATTTAAGTGATGTCTTTTCTTATACATGTATGATATAGTCTGAAAACATTTAATGTCATATCACGATTTAAAAAAAAATCATCACAATTATAAATTAAAATAATAAAAAGGTCGTCTGTAAGGTTCAAATTAAGAATATATTAAGCAACTTAGACATAAGTTTGCCATAGAAGACAGACCCAAGTGCAGTATTATTTATCCCTTGGGAGCAGTTCTGACCATGTGTCTAACCATATAGATACATTAAAATTGGATAAATTAATAAAATTTGAACCTATGGTCTTACCGATTCATATGACTTATACTTAACAGACCTATTTTTTCATTTAAGACAACGGCTGAGATTATATTTTCCTGCCAATATTTTTTTTCTTTCAGTAGACCTATGATAAATTTGATAATTCCGAAAGTATACATTTGGAATTGCAATAGAACTGACCCACAGAAGAGAATAATTTCAATGTGACATTTAAAAGTCAATGTCCTTTTGCTATTTTATGCCGTATATACATGTATGTCTAATTTATTTCAGCTTTGTATTAGAACCAAAACTTCAGTATTTATAATTTCAATATTAACCTTCAACGCTGGCTAAAACAGCATTTACCCTTTTAAAGCACCGGATTGTGCATGGAGTTTTGTATAATTGCCTTCTCCTAAATAAAAACATTATATTTTGATAGGACATAATCGGAATGATAATTTAAAATAGGTAGGGTGTCATAAATCACAAAAAGTGAACTTGTTTTTGGCAGCTTAGTTTGAATTTATATCGACTAAGTTCAAAGTTAGAACGGCTAAGATAGTTTTTTTGTTTGTTTGATGTTTAATGTCCCTCTCGAGAATTTTTCACTCATATGGAGACGAAACCACTTGCCAGTGGAGAGCTGCAAATTTTGACCTATGCTCGGCACTCAGGGCCATTGAACATTGAGCAGTACCTACTGCGACACGGGACCTCGGTTTATACAGTCTCATCCAAAGGACCGGTCTCCATGTCCCACAGTGGGATTCGAACCTGCGACGTAAGGATCAGCTCCCAACTGGCTAAGATAGTAATTGGACAACTAACTAATGACCTTAGTTCCTTTTTACTGTTGTGTTTGGAATCCACCTAGCACCACACTTTAAAAGTTTTCTATTATGATCTTTTCAAACAATATTTTTTTTATTTTCTAAGGGCCTTGTGTAATGTGTATTTTCCTTAAATTATCTATCATTAATCCATGTTTACGTTTATATAAGAGACATTTTAGAGAAAGCTTTTAAGCAAATTGTAAATTCTGTAAATCTAAAATTCAGTCAAGCATACCTCAGTGTAGCACACTTTCTTTGAGGACAAGAATTATTAACTTTGTGTTACTCGATACAGTTGCGATTGATTTCTGTCGTATATACATGTAATTAACTTGATGCCTTAGAATTTAATCAATTCGGTGTATTTGCTTTAACACCATCGGCACTACTACTACTTTTCGTCTTGGTAATTGAGGTTAAATAAATAATAAATTTTCACATTTTGAAGCAAATGGTTTAAATTCAGGTCCCTGTTTTTTAACAGAAAGCTTCATATTAGTAACTGCACTCCTTAAGATTTCGTTTATGCAAAATTTATACATCAACAGTATGTGCTGTATTTTTCCCACGGAAAGTAAAGGCAGATTAAGAAGAGAATAAGGACATTGGGTAATACTAGCATAATGAATTCGAAAAGTAAATAAAAATATTTAAAAAAAATAATATTATTATTAACTCAAAGTGCGTCATCAAAATCATGCTACATATTTTAATGTCTACGAAAAGGTTCATCCTATCTCTTTATACTACAAACACGTACTAAAAATTAATTGCGTGAAAATGAAAAACGAACTACATGCATTAGCCTTAAAACATTGACTGAAACTGAAATCAATCATTTTTTGTTAAGAGTAAAACCAATCCCTGCCCCATAGGTCTGACCGAAAACTTTATAACGTCAGAAGATTGACAGAATTACATATAGGCGCAATTTAACAAACGTACACTTTTCCCCCGGGTTGTTTTGTCTCCAGACATGGAGTGAGTATACAGCGATTTTAAATGTCACAGAGTAAATCAAACATTGGTATGGTTAGCATTGGCCAGTATGTACATGTAAGAAATGACTTCGATTTGCGTTTTTAGGTCACAAAAGTATACTGATTCATAATAAAAGAATTTCATTATTCAGCCTGCAAAGTGAAATACATCCTTGAAGTGATATGAAGCGTTTTTACCTAATATAGTAAGCATATACTAAAAATACCTTTAAATAGTAATTTAAACTTGTATTCGTTTTATTTCCTTAATAATTATCAGACGTTCCATTGACAACGATACAAATGACTATATTTGGGAATGCATTCATTCGTTTTCTTTCATATAAAGAGCCCCCAAATGTCCAGCGAATATATATTGTGCTGAATGTGGAAATACATTTAAATATATTCTGTAGGGACATGACCTCTTTGTAAGTACTTTCAGGGTATTTTTTTATCTTAATGAATTGAACTTTATTCAATTTGACATGTTTATTCTTTCATGAATGAAATGTCTTGTGAAATCAATAATTTTCGTGGATGTTTCATTTTCATTGTTTTTGTGGTAATTAAGGAATGATCCACGAATTAATGTCCGTCCTGAACGAACTGTAGAAATTCAATTATAAAACAAGTAGGCATTTCCTTAACCAGAAATAAAATCTACACAAAAAAATATTATTGTTCTCAAACCTCGAAAATTTGATCCCGAATGAAATTTGTGATTTTACAGTGTTTTAAAGATATATGTACTTTCTTTTCAAAACTACCATTCTTATCATCATTTGGATTGAATTATGTCTAAGTATTTGTATGTTTCCAAAAAAACTGCGACTTTCTTGTTTAAATATGTCTTTCATGTTGTGCCACCTTGTTCATTTCATATTTGTCTACTGATATTAAGGAGGTTGGACCCTGCTATCAAAAGTAATGAGAATTTTAATCAAGTATACTTTTGGAATCTAGACATATATCTTAATTAAAAAGCAAAACAAAAATGGGGGCCAATGCACTTCTTTTGGCGCTACAGGGCATTTAGTATAACCTTTTTGCACTGTCATTACGTCTATCACAAAAATCAAATTTTTCTTACAATATTCTTTTTATTCAAATAAATTATGAGAAAGTCGTATTTCATCTTGAATAGATATATTAAAATTTGTGACAACAAAAAAGTCAATTATTTGATATTTCTGCACTCAAAGATGTATTTTTTCTGGCATAAAAAATTTAACAAGCAATCAAATCATTTGAAAGTAATGATATTTTACTGAGTTTAAGAAGAATGTTTAAAAGTATCTTATATACATGTATTCAGAAAGTAAAATTAAGAAGTGGGATCTGTGATGTTAATTTTTAGACACTACTAAAATAGTGTTAATTTTAGGCTAAAATTGGGGCTTTTTGTTGGGGGGGGGGGATTTTCACAATATTTTTACTATTTTTGTCAAATATGACGATAGAAATCATGAAAGTTTATTTAATATATAATCTATGACCAGCATAAAACAGTTGACGGCAAAAAATAACTCTGTGTGAAGACTCCATGGAAAAATAGGAATTCAAACTTAACAATGCCTTAAATACTTCGAAAGTGGAAAAAATGATCATTTTCTTCTAAAAATCCCTCCGCCACAAAATATAGTTTCCCACTGAATGTTTTTGGTATGGAATTTAATCGCGGGGTTTTAACTGAATATAGTTTAATTGGAATTGTAAAATTCAAATTTATTAAAAGAAGTAAAAACATTATGCAGAGTTTTTGCAATGTTACTAAAGCCCCGTTCACCTGAGCACATTAACTTAGAGTTTACGATTTTACATGCTTGCATGCAAATTTTACTGTTAGTATGAAAACGGAAATTTTACTATACGTTCACATGCATTTTTAATGTGTATGTAGATCAGTTTTTGACTGGCAATTTTAATGAATTTTGTAAATATTTGTTTGGACTTTCTAGTTGCTCTTCAAGTCAATATTCTTATATTAATGCAAGAAGAACATTCCCATTTCCTGTTTAAATGCTGCCCCCCTTCCGTTCACATGCGTTAGAATAACAATGGATACTAATTGTGCTGCTATATTATCCAACCTGTGTTTATACTCCCAATAAGTAGAATTATTCAAAAACTACTACATGAGACGAAGAAAACACTTGCCGTGGCCTTCAACTCGACGTTTTGATATATCGATCATGTATTATCAATGAACAGTAGTTATTTCCATTCATATAACGAATCGATATATCCTAGTGAACTTGAAATAAAAGACATTACAGAATTTGCCACATCTGTTTCATATTTGGATGTTTTACTGACGATAAACTACAAACACAACTAACAACTAAATTGTATGACAAACGAGATGACTTCAGCTTTTCCATCGTCGAATTTCCTTATCTTTGTAGTAATATTCCTCTTTCACTTACATATGGCATGTATTTACTACTCAAGAGTACGTCGCGGGGATTTCATCAACCTTGTTAAAAGTCAGCATTTTGTAAATTTTATGGTCGTTATAATGACTTTATTAGCAAATATAACCTACTACTGGGTCGTATGTTGGCTGGCTTGTTTAATACCAATATCAAATACAAACTATCACTGGGTTGTATGTTGGGTGATTTATTCATACTAATTGAAGGCTTTTGGTTTTGTACTAAATTTGACTACGAAATGTTCCGTCTACTCGATTAATACATAGTGCTCAGGGCATGTGTGACCGGTCAATAGGGGATGATTACTCCTCCTAGGCACCTGATCCCACCTCTGGGTCTGTGTTTATGCCCTGTTTACAGAATTGTATTGTTTGTATCTTTGATGAGATCGATCTGGGCCGATATTTTTCACTTTTTCATTTCCTACCCCAGGAGTAAAATTTGCATTACATACTGGTCAAAATTTTGTAACTCGCGACTCTTATTACTTTAAAAAATTAAAAATAAAACTTTACATTAATTTTTAAGTAGCTTACAATATTTCCTGCAATTACAATACTTACCTGTCAAAGTCAATAAAATTGAAATCGTATGTTTATTACTAAAAAAAAGGAAACAAAATCGAAAGTGTGGCGCATGTCTGCACAAGAATGTGCAAGAGAAGTTGACATGGTCCAAATTGAGTGTACTTTAGGTAAGGTTTGTGTTCTTTCACTCTGTTTGCTTATTTTGCTTACAACCTTTAAAAATATCGTCCTAAACACAACGGAGCTTACTTGTGTTCCTTACAATTATTAGAAGTCACTCCATTTTTAATAGAGACACAAAACCATCCTAGGATTTATCCGGAAATTCACTGGAACAGGAACCGTAAGGGTAGATCTACCTCTATGGCCAAGACGTATTGTAACGACACATCAACCGCTACATGAGATATACCCATCATTGTAGAAGCTTAAGGAACCCAACTAATCTGCAACTGCACGGCACAGATTGGGAATTCATAATAGGCACTTCAGCGACTAAACTGACAACTGGAAGAGTAGGAAATGCCTGTAAGGAATCCTTATGTAGCTTGGTATTGTTGTCAAAGCACAGAAAATTTCGGTAAGCCCCAAGTAGTCCACACCTCAACCCTACAAAGCATGTATGAGACAAGGCAGACCGGAGAGCGAGAAAGCTTTTCCAGCCGCAGAATCTATCGGAACTAGAGAGAGACCTAGTCAACACATGGAATAACATACAGAAAAGATGTTTGTTCCAATTACATATCTATATGAAATCTTTGAGGAGCAGGTGCTTTGCTGTTAATTTGTTTGAATAGAAGACATATGCCATGCAGCATTGAACGTTGCAAATTATAAATTCTAAGATTCCTAAACAACCCTGCAATTTGAGATAAAACACTTCGATAAAATTTGATTGAATGAGTTTCTTTTTTACTTTTTATCCTTTATACTTATCAATTTATATTGTTATAATGATTTAAGATAAAAACTGTGTAAAGCAAAACCTTGCCGAGGGAGTTAGAAATTTTTATTAGTATATATAAAATTTGCTCACCGTGTGTATCTAGGCTGATATGAACGGGGCTTAAGCCGTCTTTAAATATTTTTTGGATAAAATGCAGCACGAGTTGTATAACGTTGCACCGATATTAACTAGAATTACAGATTATTAATTATTAGAATTTTAAGTATTATTTAGTTATCTTAAGCAACTAAAATTAGCAGTATATCTCTGTCCAAGACTAAAATAAAATCCTTCACAACCAAAGCTGAGAAGAGCAAATTTTGTAGCACATTTGTGTCTATCTAACCCTATTTTTGTTTGACTTCTAGATATATTATGTCAAGAAGATTTTAACTCTTTCAGTTGAAAATTAATAGTTACAATTTCTTGCGACAATGAAGTATAGAATACTGATTAGACTTTCTAAAGTATTTGCATTTGGCGAAAGGCACATGTATTATTATTTTTTCCTTCACAAATTAATTGATATTTTCCATTTATCTTGAAAAGCTAGGGCAATGTGTTTGTGAAGAAAGAAGAATCTTAACGATTTTTAAAAGTATCCAATTAGAAATAATCTCTTAGTGTTTCTAATCATGTTCTTTTGCAGAACAGATAGATAAATTGACTCAATATAGATTAAAGGAGGTTGGCAGGTGCATGCACTTTCCACATACTAATCACTCTATTAGTTGAAATCCCTCGATTCTTTTGTTCTCATGCCAAATAAAATTTATTACGACAATTATATGCTTGATTATGAAACTTAATTATAAAATTTAACCATTTTTATAAATGATCATAGAAAATACATTTATGTGCAAGGAGTAAAAAAAACCCCACAAATTTCAACGTCAATACACAGTGTTTTTGTTTGTTTCTTGTTTGTTTGTTGTTTAACGTCCCTCTCGAGAATTTTTCAGTTGCCGGTGGAGAGCTGCAAATTTTGACCTATATTCGGTACCCAGGGCCATTGAGCAGTGAGGGATCTTTTTCATGCCAGCGCCTACTGCGACACGGGACCTCGGTTTATATGGCCTCATCCGAAGGAACGGTCTCCACGGATTCGAACCCGCGACATAATGATCAACTCTTTAAGCCGCTACCCTAGAGCAAACTCTCTAACAACTGCGCAACGCAAGCGACTTACACACAGTGAGACCAAGAATACTCAATAAAATGTATTTAAAAATTTTTCAAAATGAATATCGATGAATGTATCTTAATGGATGAATAAGACTAAAAGCTACAGATTAGTCTACATTGTGTGTAACGTTCTCCGTATCATCTGCTTGTCCCATGGCAAGTGTGAATAGATAAAAACAATGTATTTATCATTAACAATATCCCATTCTACTTTTCCTCCTAAAAATCATTTAACACATAGTTCATGAGGATGACTCCTTTAATTAAGAAAACAAAGAAATATTACATAATGAACAGAAATTGTTGCAATAAATAATAAAATTAGACATAAATGTGTATTCATAAACGTTTTATGAGCGAGAGTGGAGGAAATCGACAATTCACAGGTTTTCCTATATATAACCATATTTTTATTTTTTGGATTTTAAATGTTTCATTTTTAAATGCATGTAAGTATGTTTATATTTCTTTTATTTGAAGTTTGTTCGTTTAATCTTTTACAATATTAGTAATATTAATTTACCTTGCGGATACTACATGTATGCAAGGGAAATGTCAACAACTTAAAAGCATGTCACTTGATTTTCTGACAATTTCTTGTGTTCATTGCATATACACCTGCTGTATGCAAAAGTTCAAAATTATCTATTTTTTTACTTAAAATTGATTAGTCAATAAATCATTGCGTTTAACATCCAAAGTAATATCGACTGATATAAAAATATGTATTTCAATGATAAATTCAAATTTATTGCATCCCATGGCCTTTCCTTTCTTATGTTAATTTTGTAGGCCTAATTAACAATGTATTCAATCACTGTGAATTTAAACATAGCAGTTATTTTTCCCATCATTTATTACTCTGTTGCTTTCCTTTGTACATGCAGTAATTAAGTTTCATTAAAACTGAGTTATCATTTAGCAAGAAAAGGAAATCTGCAAAAAAGTGTTATATATTGAGAATATAAACGAACAAAAATAACTCAGGCAGTAGTATGCGAAAAAAAGGTCAGAAAGAGAGAAAACATTAACTATTACGAAACAAGCAATCAAGAAAACTCCAAAATGACATAATTTTAACAATACACTGAGAGTAAACACGGACCGTTGGAGACACCAGTGAGGTATCAAGTAGAGATGTAAGCATCCTCTGTCGAAAAGTTTACGGTTTCGAAGGAATAGCGATAACAAGCTTTTATTGCGAAAGGGGTAATAACTCTTTGAGGGATCAAAGCTCATATACGCAGGGTCAACTGCAAAAATCTTTTAAGGAATACATTCTTATGGACTATAAATCTTTTCGACAAATCTTGAAACAAAGAATCATATCAGGGGAGGAAAAATAATAATAACAAGTAAACAACTAGAGGCCTTTCCCCCTTTTAAGCGTTTCCATATCATTTGGACTGAAAAAGGGAGAAAAAAGCAAGAAAATGAATAAAACACAAAAATGCTCTGAAATAAAGATCGGGCTCGGTGGAAAAACACATGTACTTGTATTTGTTATCCAATATAGTAATCAGTATCAAATACTTTTTGAGAAACGTGATTTATGTATAATACAAATGCAGATTTTCTGTAAAAAAATTATTTTAGTTGGTTTATGTTTTGAATGAATTGAGCTAGTAATTTAGAGCCTATGATACATTAGAACTGCAGTATCGAGAGTGTTTGTAAGCATATGAATTAATTAATCGAAGACATTGGTGAAGGTTTCGTATCTCTATGGTTTTTATGGTTCCAGAGGTGTAGCGATAACAAGGTTTTTTCGTTCAGGCGGTAATTACTGCGAAAGGAGTCATAGTTCCATTACGTTGGGTCGTTTTTCGATATAACTTTTGTTATCGAGTATCATGAACTATAGAAAGTGGAAAAACGCAATAATATAATTGTACTTAGGAATGTAGTAGCCAATTTTTATTTTTACCCCTTTTTGTGCGGGACAAATTCAAATTAAAGAGATCTATGTGTTGAACACAGCTCTGTCTTGATAATTTTACTGTACGAACTGTACAAAATAGCTAACATATGTAATACGGCAAAAAAAAAGGGATATTGATAAAATATGATAAAACTTTCTAGGTATATGTTAAGCAGAAGACAATTTTCTTTAAAAGTAGAAGTTTTGAATGAATTCTGCTTCATAAGAATACAAGAACTGTCAGAAAATAAAGGATTAAATGTCATATCTTTGAGATTCGAACAGGTTATTGAACGACTTGGTCTCAAGACTTTAAGCTGATAACAGATTTAAATCAGAACTTAGACTTTGACCTTCTGGTTTTTATTAAAAAGAATTTTAATGATTATAAAATATTTGTACATGTTTTATTGAAATGAGAAATTTAAAAAAAAAAAAAATTGAATGACTTTTAATGAGAAAGGTTCACATTCCTGTGCAAATTTTTAGAGAAGTGATTATCTTAAATATTAAACAACTTTTTTTCGGGGGAAAGAAAGCATTTTGCTGAATAAATAAAGTGTATGTCGCTTGGTAAGTAGTTGTTGAAATAAAGACACGAATAATTTTAATATGTTCATTTAGTATTATGAAATTTAAGCCTACTTTCCCATAAGTATCTAATACTACCTCTGGAATTTCCCAGGGTACGTCTTTTACTCGTATGCCCTTTCACAGATGTATATTGCTTGTATTTCTTTAGTTCGATCACGGTTGATCATGAAAGAGATTTCTATTTCATATTTTCTAGCTCTCTCTTTTTAGCTTTTCAACCTCCTCTTCCCTTCTTCTTCACATGCATTAAACATGCAACAAACATGTAATATGATAATTGTCTTATGGAAGGACACGGCATTAACAAAAAATATTCGTACAATTCGTTTTATCTAAAGTACATCACCTTGACTCAAATGCTATTTGGTATTTTTTTCTAATAATGCAAGATTACAAGGCTGGAAAAGTAAGATATGTCTACTTCTGGATTTTGATAAGAGAAATAACACCAGGAGTATATATAATTCTAATCAAGGTAATTCAATATAAAACATTTACAAGATAGAAAATATATAGGCAATCTCTTCTCTTTATATTAAAGTAATCCGATCCTCAGGTTCTGAAAATTAGCAGATAGGTTATTGCAAATGCTCATATAAATGTCTCTGTCATCATTAAAGATAACCAAGGATTATATCAGGAAAATTATCATCTTCTAAATATATTACCAGGAAACAAGGATAAAAGCACTAGCTAGACATTTTCTAATTGGGAAAGTAGTTTAGGATAAAACACTGTAAGTACCCAAACATTCTTATACTTCAACAGTATTTTATTTCTCAGTTTATTTCTTCTATAAAGTTAACTTTTGTAGAATACGATATAGAACATAGTATAAAAAGCTTGCGCTATCATTGCAAGACATCATAGTTCTGCCTTTCTATTTCAAGTCATGCTAATAACAGTTTCTACGACTCTAAAAAAAACTGTGTATTACGCGATAAAAAGGAAATTGTTGCAACAAAAGATTCCAATTTCACTCTTCATTTTTGAGATTTATCCACTTAAATAATAATTATAAGAGTTTTTGTTTCTAGCTGAGGAAAGGATATCATTTAAAATGCTTTTTATTGTTTGTAAATGTATGATATTTCTTACCATTTTTTGTTTATTCCATATTAAGAACAATTTAACCCTACGTCAATGTGAATTTTAACATTTACATCAAAACTGCGGTGACGAATTAATATAATTTCTAATGTTTCCATATTTTGGAAAGGTATGTTAATGTAATGTGCATTAAGCAATATGAATGTTACTGTTGTAGATTTTCCCTGCATATGTGAAGTGTCATCTCGACTTGCATTTTAAATATAAAAATATTTTTTTTTACAATTGGTATGTCACAAAACCATTATTCATACATTACTCATGTAAAGATTCATTCATAAATTACTAAAAGTTTGGTCCCAAAAAATCTATAAAATTTTACTTTTTTTATTTAGTACAACATATACATGTATTTACATTTGAAAATGTTTTTTATATATATATATACCACTATTTGATCCATGCGTAATTAAACCAGTTTAATAATAGGTTCCAAAAATGACCAAAAAATAAATTTCTTTCTAAAAGATGTACATATCTTTATTCTTTAATGTCTGCAGGTTACAAAATCAACTCGCTATTTTCGTCATATGAGACAGAATGAAATATTACAAGAAATTGTTACGAATGTTATCTGGGATTTTCAAAAAGTACATTTTCATCTCTAAAGTTTCCTAACTCCTAGAACTGAATACAAAAGTATAAAAAAGAAATATTATGGAAATTATTGAGATGCTCGTCAAGACTTTACTTTATCAATAGCTAATCTAGTTTAAAAAAAAAACATACAACCCCCCCCCCCCCCAAAAAAAAAACACACACACAGACACACACAAACAACAACAAAAGTTTGAATGTTTGTCTTTCTTAAGTTGCTAATGACAAACCTTTCCCCATTGGTTGTTTAAATCGAATGATTGTTGCATCAGATCATAAATGTAATAAACAAACTTTTCTTTAAAGCGAACCGTTCTAGAAAATGACTTTGAATTATGAAATCTGTGCCATGCTTAGTACGAATGAAGGACATTCATTAAGTGCACTCAACAACTACTGATATAGATTTTTTTCCTAAAATTTCTTGCTTACGTTTAAGTCTCCCTGCTTTTCATTCAATCTCACTGTGACTTCCTTGTAAACTTTAGATATGTAGAGTTCATACTTGTACTCAAAGTATCCCAACGATACAGATGCAAAAATGATTTATGGAAATTTTTATTACATATAATCAGAATAATTTATTTAGGACTCTTTTTACCCTTGATTGTGATACAGTGTTTTGGTATTGAATATTTGAAGGTTATTCATTGCATTATCATATGTTGAATGAATTCAATTTAGGATAAGAATCCACGATCTGGTATTTGTCTCATTTTGTGGCTCATCCCATTTTAACACTTACATGTAACTGAAACCAAATTGGAAAAGTATGACATTTTTTAGTGTTTGGCAGAGTAACTGCTAAAAGAACAAGCCTTACCTAGTATATTCTGCCTTTTTCAGATGCCAGAATACGATTTTATACTCGGGATAAAGTTTTCAATCTCTCCAGAGTAATTTATAAACTGTTTGTTAATTAAATTTCTTCCCATTAGAATTTTCTTTTCTTTTGAAATTATTTTAATTATATAATATTAATACTAGATTTTTCAGAAAATATTGTAGTTTTAAAATATGCCATGCTTCTTCAGCATTTTCCGTTACATAGAAGAGTCTAATTGTATTAGACATTTCATTTAACACTTAAATGCGTGTCTACGAGAAAACCATGCAAAATCCAAATTTTATTATGAAAGGCATTGTGATCATTTTGACTGATTTTATTGTTTCTGATTAGCATCATGTGTCCTCTAATAAATCCCAGTATCAAAACTGTCAGGTATACCTTTGGGGATCCCTATTATAGCCCTATATTCTATTTTTAGCACATTTTATGAAAATATTTTGAAAAACACCCATAGATTAAGAGAAAAAAATTGCAGGAAAAATTGCACTTTTATTCAAATGTTACATATTAAATAAATTTAAAGGAAGTGCTCTAACTAGAAATATTTTATTTAATTCCTTCTATCAACACTGATTCTGTAAAAGTGGGGTCTAAAATTAGATTAAATCAATGTGTTTAAAATACCACTATCTTTAGAATGCTGTAAAAACCCAAGAAACGCTTAAAACATTATAAATATCAGTTTAATTGCAAAAATCCTTCAAAATCAATATATAGTTAAAAGGAATTTGGTTGCAAATGGCATTATGCTAATTTAAAAATAGATTGAAGTTGGCTGAAACTATTAGAAAAATTATCTCCCTTAGTGGAACTCTCCTTATTTAAAGGAATTAAAAGTGTGATGTCTTAATGGCAGACGAAAAGATGAAGTGTTGATTTGAGGACAATATTATGATAAAAGATCTCTAGCTTTGTTGAAAGATTGTAAAATAGATTCAGCTGAATATACAAGGTATTTTAAATGTAGCACAGAAGACATTTCTGTCCCTGAAACGCTTCTTATCGTTAACCATCTTGAACCATGCAGCTGTTATGGGACTTGGACAGTCTAATTTCTGTAAACATACCTACATGTACATGTATGTGTCAAACACAGAAATATACTTGGTCTACACTGGAAAAGGAAAAAAAGAACATGTTGTCACCCATACCTGATAGGGGAGACGCTATTATGCAAACCCGTTAACCGAGAGGGTCAAGCTGAATGAGGTTTTGCCTGTTGGAACTGGTAAGAACATTTTGCAGTTTAAAAACTTAAGGAATTTTGCTAAACCATTGAAATTATTTTAATTTCTGACCTTAAAGTTTTCAGAGAGACACTGTACATGATATTTGGGTTGTCAATAAGAAATGAAACAGATTTTTTTAAAAAAAAAGCATGTTGGGGGTTCCTCCCCTTAGTGAGGGTTGAGAGGGCAATACCAGAGTAATTGGGGAATTATGTCATTATAGGTGAAGAAATTCCCCAGTCCCACAGGTCTTAAGGACAACCCTATACATGTAAATATAATATCACAAAATGATATCATAATTGGAAATATTTACTGACTTTGTCTTTATAGTTTGTGAAAACCTATTGATATCAAGTTTATACAACTTACATGTCCAATCTATAATGATTTATATCTATCAACTAATTTGATTCCTAATTGTTACAGGTATATGGAAAAGATGTATAGAAACACACATTAAAAAATCAGTATGGAAGTAAAGCTGAAGGAAGAGCTTAAAGGTACATATACATATACTGTGTGTTTATAATTATATGTAAAAGTTTTATCAAATTATTTCTAAAATTTACTCAGTAGCTTATACATCAAGTTTCACTTATGAAGCAAAATTACCTGCTTTTATTATGTTATAGCTGAAATACATGTAAAAAGTGAAAACTCTTGAGCAGCAGTCCACTTGTTAATTCTTGTTCTCATCTGAGTATATTTAGTACTCACATATATTAAGGATTCTACAGTAAATGTTGATGAATGGATTTTACACTCAATAGTTTCATAATATTGATAGATTTCACATGTAAATGATCCAATCCTGTTTGGAAATAAAATTTCAATTGCATATTATTTTGAATTAGTTCTAAAAATAAAATCTCAAGTGTGATTTCTGTTTCATTTTATGTGTACATAACTGGTTATAAGTATTCATGTAACTATGAGGATTATTAAGTATTGTATAGTTAATATTAAAATTAATGTTTATTCTTTAGCAGAAATGTGTTCCTATTGACAAGGCAACAATTGAATCAAACCAAACAGGTGATCACTTACTGTAATATAATATAATATTTTTAAGGTACTACATAATAATAAAGATAATGTCAATGGTTAATATCTCAAAAAATAAAATTAACAAATATGTTTCATTTCCACACTGAAAAATATAACTAAGTGGACATTGTTATCATGCAGTTCAATGACATGAACCAGAGTTTGTACATGTGGTTAACATTTTATAATGTATACATACAAGTTACTATAATCATGATAATATACATGTAAGTGCTCATTCACATTATTGATAAACAAAATCACAAAGAACAATTTACGTCAAGATAGGTGCAAATGGTGAAGATGCCTGAATATGTGACTGATAAACTGAAAAGTCCAGTCCATATAGTTCAAGTTTTGAGCTTTAAAATTATTTAATTATGATTCATTCAAATTGTTTCAGCATTAGCATTTTTAGCATTAACTGTAATGTATAAGGGTATATATACTTCATGGCTTTTTCAATTATTTTACAGAGCAAAGAGTGGAGGAAAATGGAGGAAGTCATGGACATAACAGAAAACATATGACCTAATACCTGCAGGTAACAGCCGCCAACCCCCCAACCCCCCAATAAATGTTTATTGGTCTGTCCATTGGTCATTCTGTCTGTACATGTATGTACTATAACACTTTAATTTGGGAACAATATCTCTTAAAGCCTTTGAGCTTTTGCAATATCATTTCATATCACAACTCCTTACAGCCTAGAGAAGACCCCTATTGATTTGAGGTCAAAAGGTCAAGGTTGGAAATTCCTACAATACAAAAAAAATTCAAATAATAACTTTTGTTTCCCTTGAGCTTTTTCTGTTAAATTTTATATCATAATTCCCAATGACTTAAAGAAATCCCCTTTGATTTCAAAGTTAAAAGGTATAGTTGAAAAATTCATATCTTGCAATAAATAATGTCCTGGTGATAACTTTGGTTCTCTTTGAGGTCTTGAATTTATTTCTTTAATAAAAAAAGACACCAATTGACTTTAAGGCTAAAAGCTGAAAGGTTAAGGTTGACCTTTTTTTTTCCATCTGCATGTTTTTTTTTGTCCAGTTCTTCCATCCTCATTTTTTTCCATAAGTGGGGGCCACAATTCTCTGAATTAGCTTGTTTTATATTTGGATCATTTGCAGGTTTGCATTAAACTCAATTAGCCATTTAAGGCATTTGGATATCTTACAAAATAGGAAATAAAGGTGATTCAGGCTAGCATTGCCAAGGTCCCTTTGTTGTAAAATTGAAATTATTCCCTAATTCCCAATGTCATTTAGAACATCAAAATACATGCTCTTTTGCTTTTGGGTATAAATGAAAATTTACTGTACTAAAATGTCTTCTTTGATTATCATAATTATTGCAATATCAATTATGAACTTTAATTCAAACATCAATTTGTCATTGCTTTTACAGATTTTGAATTCATATCATCAGTGCATCTAAATTGGTCAAAAGATGAAAGATCTCAGCATAAATTGTTCAATCATGCAAAGCATATCCTGTCAAATGGAAATTACCCTCCCTTAAAGTGTCAAGTATCTCAGAAATTGGACTATTTGCAATACTGTTCAGGAATATTATACATATGTCAGTACATTTAGCAATAGGGCCTGTTGCACCATGCCAAGGTACAGAAGTGATGCTTCAAGCTGTCGACGGCATTCCAAAGGAAAAGGATGAAACTTTAGTTTAGTTCACCTGAGCCGAAGGCTCAAGTGAGCTTTTTATGATCGAAATATGTCCATTGTCTGTCGTCGTGGTTGGTGTGGTTGTAAACTTTTCACATTTTCATCTTCTTCTCAAGAACCACTGTGCCAATTTCAACCAAACTTGACACAAAGTATCCTTGGGTAAAGGGAATTCAAGTTTGTTCAAATGAAGGGCCACACCTTCTTCCAAGGGGAGATAATCATGAATTGTGAAAAATTGATGGCATCACCTAAAAACTTGTCAAGAACCACTGTGCTTGAAAATATGAAACTTATATGGAAGCATCCTCAGGTAGTGTAGATCCAAGTTTGTTTAAATCATGACTTCCAGGGGTAGGGTGGGGCCACAATGGGTGATCAAAGTTTTACTTAGGAATACATAGGAAAAAGCCTTTAAAAATCTTCTTCTCAGAAACAGCAAAGCCATGATTGATCATATTTAAAAGGAAGCATCCTCAAGTAGTGTAAGTTCAAATTTGTTCCAATCATGACCCCCGGGAGTAGGGTGGGGCCAGAATGGTCGATCAAAGTTTTGCATATAATACATGTACGTAGGAAAAATTTGTAAAAATCTTCTTCTCAAGAACAGCAAAGCCATGATTGGTCATTTTTATATGGGTGCATCCTCAGGTAGTGAAGATTCAAGTTTGTTCCAGTCATGACCCCCCTCCCCCCAGGGGTAGGGTGGGGCCACAATGGGCGATCAAAGTTTTACATAGGAATACATAGGAAAAAGCCTTTTAAAATCTTCTTCTCAAGAACAGCAAAGCCATAATTAGTCATATTTAAATGGAAGCACCCTCAGGTAATGTAGACTCAAATTTTGTTCAAATCATGACCCCCCCCCCCCAGAGAATAGGGGGGCCATAACAGGGGATCAAAGTTATTCAAAGGAATACAAATGATATATCAATAAAAATCATCTTGTTAAGAACAGCATAGGCATTATTTGTTATATTAATTCAAATATTATTATTTTGCTTTATTTCAGTGTAGTAGCTTCAAATGGGTTTTTTAATTTTTTTTTTTTTTTTTTTTTTTTTTTGACAATTTAATATTAGAGATCATCTTAGTAATAAAATTTTTTATAATGTTGCTGTCTTTAAATTTTCTATGTAAAAGTAACATGTACATGATACATTTGGTATTTTTCAAATGCAGTTGAAGGAATTTAGTTGAGCATTGTCAAATATTAAATACTAGTTGTGTTTGTATGACTTTATGGTATTAAAAAAGACATAAACTTTGTTCTGTTCATTCATTTGTATAATTTTAGGGCAAACAAAATCAGCATTTGTATAAAATGTTTTGCATGTTTAAAAACAACTTTTGCAATGAAGAACTGTATGAAATTTGGGCAACACTGTGAAAAAGTGGATTTTATTTACTGATGTGTTCACACTTTTGAACACTCTCTCTGTTACACTTGCAATTTTATGTATTTGCAGTTTTTGCAATGTGCATTTTCATGCTAAGGGATCCTGTAAAATGAGCCCCATAGCTACATGTATAGCCAGTTCATTGCTATAATACATTAAGCCTTGTCAAAAACTCATGATTTTTAGCTCTACTGGTTAGAGACCAGAAGACCTTATGCGATAGTAAGGGGTTGGTCGTCTGTCTGTCCGTCAACAAAAGCTACTCCTCCTACAGTTTTGGTCTGATTTCAATATTACTTGGCACACAAGTAAAGTACACTGAGATACATAATTTTTTTTTATCGGATTTTGATTTTGATGAACGGTGTTGCTATGGTTACTAAAATAGAAATTTCTGTAAAATTCTTTTAAAATCTACTCCCCCTTTAGTTTTAGTCAGATTTCCATGAAAAGAGACCAAATCAAGGATCATTATTCTATTTATTTCTGTTGCAAAGTTTCAAGTCCAACTGCTACTTATCTCTTCCTTTGTTAGAAGTACAAACCAGTAGAGCTACAGTCTCGAAAAAGACTTCTGGTTAAACAAATATTCAAATCATGCATCTTTGTGACATTCTGGATAAATACAAGCTAATTTCAGTCATGAAGGTTGAAGGTCATGTGCCTGAAATGATTTAATGTTCAAAATGTAATCACTCCAGTAGTCCAGTATGCCTTTTCTACCCAGATATAGTGTAATTTTGCTAAGGTGAAAAAATCAACTAATTCAAATGTGCCACCAAATTGCCTGTTATTTTTACTTAAATATCTTAAAACAAATACTTCTTGATAAAAAATATAATCACTGAAGTGTCTCTTGAAATTCTATGCCTGTTTTTTTCTACAGAATATCCCTTAGAATTATTGTGACCTTTTTGCACTTGCAGTTCTGCACTTACAAGAGTGAAAACTCCATTAATTTAAATTTGCAACCAAAATCCCATTAATACTAAATAATATATTTAAAAACAATCACTTTTTAAAAATATGAAATCAATGGAAGCGTTTCTTGGAATTTTATAGCTGTTTTTCTGCAGACTATTCAAATATCTTTATTTCTTACAATTATCGTGACCTTTTTGCACTCGTAGCTCTTCACATTCAAAAAGGTATGTGGAAAAAAATTCTGTAAATATTTTTTTCAAAGGTTTTAATTCCTTAAATCCATTAGTTATGAAGATATTATGGAATTTTTTTTATACACAAACAGAATATGTACAAAAGGTGTTATTTTTCCCTACTGGGTATAGAAATAGGCTGACGATAAACTAATTCTCCCTGTATCCATGGTAACAAATCAAATGACGTCACCAAACTTACGCAGTAAGTAAGTGACCTTGATCTCACTTTGTATGCAAAGTTTCAAGAAATTTTGAAAAACTTGCTTTCATAGCATTCTGCATGGTTTTCTCGTAGACACGCATTTAAGTCGAAATGGAAAGGTTACTTAACGGTTGTTATCAAATGAGATATTATATTAAAATATTCATTGAAATGAGTCCTGCAAGTAATAAAACTTTTTATCTGTAATATTCAATATTAAATAAAACATCTGTCCGCATTGAATGCTTGAATTGTGCGGTCATTGCCTCAGATCTGACCGTATGTATAAATGTCAGTGCATTATCCTAAGCAATGCCTTCCGATTGAATGTATGTTGTTTTACGTCCCATTCGAGAATTTTTCACTCATATAGAAACGTCACCATATACCAGTGAAGGGCTTCAAATTTGGATCTTTACTCGGCACTCAGGGCCATTGAGCAGTGAGGAATCTTTATCGTGCCAACACCTCCCGTGACACGGGGCCTCGGTTTTTAAGGTCTCATCCGAAGGACTCGCAACTTTCACTTCAAAGTGCCGAGCGCATGGCGAAGGAACAATTGCTACCTATTTTTTATCGACTTAGGTCAGTCGCGCCGAGATTCGAACTCACGATCTTCCGATCACGGAGCGAGCGCTCTACCGACTGATCTACCGTGACGGTCAATGCCTTCCGAAGTTGACTTTGTGCAATTATGCCATTTCTGTCATATTAAGGACAAATCAAGGACAGACATTGAATACCCTAACTTCTTCTACACCATCCTTTTTCACAAAAGAATTAATTGCTGAATGAAATTATGATAAGAAATGATGAAAACGTTCCAAATTCAGTCTCTTTTTCAAAAAAGTGTAAATGAATAAAACAAAAATAGAAATGAGTTGCTTAACTTAAGCAAATTGGATGGAGGTTTGGGAGGTAAATGAAGATGGATAAAGGCAGATTTAGTCAAACAATTCTAAAAAGTGTTTCCTATCTGATAATATTTACCTAGGTCATATATAACGCTTTTATAAAATATTTAGATTTTGGGGATACCAGATTTATTTTTATATGTACAATGTAAATTTACATGCAATAAAAAACGAGGAAGTCTATGCCTTTTTTATCCTACTTCCAGGAACTGCACATGATCGTAGCTAACTAATGAAATTTGTCTGCTGTAAGAAGTCTGTCGAAAGGGATTTAACACTAATGAATGATTTATCACTGCACCTCTGATATGTTGACCTTCAGGAAACTATTCTAAGATATCATTCTCTTTTATGAGAAGCATATCCCCATGTTAAATAAGACCTACTCATTCATAGAAATTAACTGTTATTGTGAAAATGGATAGTAAAGTAACTTGTTTGATAAATAATCACAACCATACAAACACATTAAGGACGATCCTCTCCCTCCCAAATGAATACGAGACATATTTAATGTAATTTAATTGTTGGCAATTGGTTGATTTTTTTCTTAAAAGAACTAGAGACCATACAAAGTACAGTTAGTTATGTTGTATTCCTTTATAAATCAAGAAAATACCTATTTTTAAGAGCTTTATAAAAATAATAATTTATATTAC
The DNA here is from genome assembly GCF_033153115.1 of Saccostrea echinata. Taxonomy (NCBI): domain Eukaryota; kingdom Metazoa; phylum Mollusca; class Bivalvia; order Ostreida; family Ostreidae; genus Saccostrea; species Saccostrea echinata. The sequence goes on from NW_026889793.1 coordinate 2,106,207, forward strand.
GTGTAAAAACATTTCTGAAATATAAAATGAATGTATAAACTTCACAAAAGCGATACTTGTATTTACTAAACCTAAACAAAAGGGCACCAACACTATATCTTATTGCTAAACATTATGTCGAGGTGCGCGGAAACCTAGAGTATTTATAATATAAAATTTTGCTCATTTTTGCTGCTTACTGTCACTCTGCATACTATATTTCAATATCTGTCACAGATTAAACTGTTTTAAAATACTAATACTTGCCCTCTGTCAAAGGAAATTGGTCTTGTGTCATTCTTGATATTGAATGTTTTTATCACTAATGAAATAATTGATACAGATAATCATCGTTGAAGTGGCAATAGTGAGGTTATGCTGGTGCATAGCTACTATTAGGAATCATCTGTTCACTAAGTGCAATCGCGCTTTATTAAGTGCACTTTTTTGAATAATATAGTTTTCAATTTCCGAAAACTTGACTGAAATATTATTTCTATTATACATCTACCTTTTGACAAAATGAAATGTTTTGATGATTTTTTTTTCTAACAAACACTGTTTTTTTTTTCTTCAAAATTCCAATGACAATGTTTGGACATTTTTCATATACAATTGTTCTCAATTGCCTTAAGCCCACTGAAAAAAAGAAATACTAGATAAATTTGCACTGTACTCAGTAATTCGATATAGTTATGATATATTTGTACACATGTAACTATCTCTCTCATTCTGTATAACAAATCAACTACCGTTTCACGTTTTCGTTATGCAAGCCTGAAAGGTTATCAAATGCATCTGTGTCATCTTTGTACTCTTTTTGTCAGGCGTTTAAAATATAATAAAATACACGCAACTACATCTACTACATTTGTTGCAAGTACTTTTTGATATAAGGTCTTTTTAATACCAAAAACAAAACAGAACAAAAGAAAAGATGTTATTTGATATTTGTTGTACACTGTTAATAATAAAATACGTATTTACTACCCTGTTAAAGGAGTTATCATCAGTAATATATTATTTATTGAAAAATATCAGTATAGAGTGTTTATGCCACACCTTTTTTACATTATTATCGATGTTGACATGTTTATAATTTTGAGTATTCATTCCTTTTTTCAGTTCATTTCAAACAAACATAAGGTCGTGTAGAACATTACTTTACATTCATAAATCGGTCAGTAATTTTTGTTAGTTAATCCTTAAAGTTCCGATTTAAATGAAATAATATCCAGACTTCTTCTTATGATGCCGTTAAAGTATTTACTTAGGGTAAGATTCGTTACGTTTTTTAGTTGTTTTCTTTAGGTTTTATCTTTAAACTTTAACATACATATATCTGCAGAGTGTAACAGTTCGTGAGATATGTTTTGGACCACAGGCAAAGAATTTAAAAAATGATTTATTTGATATACATGTGAAGAGTGTGTAGTAATGGTATTTTACTTTCATACAGGACATTTTCTTTCGCTAGAACATTTTAAACTGTGAGTAAATTATAAGTAATATAAGTAAATTATTGAGAAAATAAATATGTTCAAGAAGATATAAATGTATAATCTGTTTTAAATTTTAGCTCACATGAGCAAAAGGCTCAAGACCTTTTCTGAACAAACTATATCCATTGTCTTTGTTACTGTTGTTGACGTCGGCGTTATCGTAAACTTTTCCACAATTCAAGTTTGTTAAAATCATAGGGTGTAGAGTAAGGCAACATTAGGAGAGCAAGTTTATGTAGAAATATGTATGAAGAACCTTTAAAATTTATCCTCTTATGAGCAACAAACTCATTATTAGGGAAATTCATATGCATGTATCATCAGGTAACTTAGACTCAAGTTTGTTAAGATCAGGGCCCTCAGGAATAGGTTGAAGTTACAAAAGGTTTTGGAGCTTAACAAGAGAGTTTATAGGGAGAAATATTTTCAAAAATGGCAAGTATTCAAATGCAAAATAAATCAAAGTTATCCCTATTCATTTAAAAAAAATATATTATAAACCCTTGCGTAAGAATTTGGCCGAACGCAGAGATTCAAATTTTACATAATGCATTTATACAGATCAGCAGAGCCATATTATTTCCATTGATACTGAAGCACCCCAGTGTTGTGTTGACTCCACTTTGATGAAATCATATCTCTTTGATCTGCAAAACGGAGTCAGATTTTTTCGAGATAAAGGAGGAAAATTATATAAAAATCTGCTGTCGAACATCATGGCAAAAATGGCTCAGATGAGCGTTTAGTCCATGATTGTTCTGTTTTCAAATCGTTTTCGAATTTTCCCTGAAGTGTAGTACATTATGATAGAAAATATGAATCTTAAGAGGTTGCATAAGTGTGTAAAATTGATCATTTTTTCAGTGTTCGTCATCTTCTCTCTCTCTCTCTCTCTCTCTCCCTCTCTCTCTCTCTCTCTGTAGATCGATCGATCGAGAGATATTGTTTGTTACTTTACGTCCCGTTTGAGAATTTTCCACTCATATAGAGACGTCACCATATACCGGTGAAAGTCTTCAAATTTAGACCTTTACTCGGCACTCAGGGCCATTGAGCAGTAAGGGTTCATTATTGTGCCAACGCCTTCCTTGACATGGGGCCTCGGTTTTTAAGGTATCATCCGAAGAACTCGCAACTTTCTCATCAAAATACCGAGCCTTTGGCGAAGGAACAGTTGCTACCTATTTATTTGTCGACTTAGGTCAGTCGCGGCTGTGATTAGAACACACGATCTTCCGATCTCGGAGCAAGCGCTCTACCGACTGAGCTACCATGACGGTAGAGAGAGAGAGAGAGATTACATTAATATTTGTCTTCTTAAGCGCTTTGTACAAATTGGCTATAGATCGCATCAAATGTCTTGTCAATTCCCAAATGACCATGGTCATTACGATGCTGCTTAAATACAAAATAACGATAATATGTTGGCACAGATAGTCTTATAACTGGAACATTATCAGCATTTGATAGATAATTCAACACGTCGTCAATAGTGAGATGTTTGTCATGTACTGCATTCTTTGCTATGCATAGCTGTACTTGACCAACACTCCTTAGTAGTTCAGGGTCTTCGGCTTGCTCTTCACTAAGCTGAATCTCAGGTTTGAATAGGGAATCTCTTAGGGGCAAAATGAATATTAGATTCTTCTTTTTCGACTGTGGACCAACGTGTTTGATTGTCACTCAATTTATGAGAAAGCAGGGTTCTCGATGGACCGTCTAACGTGTCGCCCCCGCCACAGTTGAATTTAACACACAGTTAAAAATCAGCTCCATAGTTCCGCCACAGTAAAATATTAGCGCCACAGTAAGATCATGAGGATAAATATATAAATTTAAAAGCTAAAAATGAATCTCCAAATTACGTACTGTTTCTCTAATGCTAAACCGTTATTTTACTTTAATTAGGGCCCATTGTTTGGTTTGCACAATCAATAATTAGCTTCTATTTCTCGCCGAACTTTACACATGATTGAAAAGAGACAAGCCATTTTTTCACACTTCTTAGAAATTGCAAATGATTTTTATACTAGTTTTTAAAACTGCTTAGCTTTACTAAAGATAATAACGTCTCTGATTTACATTTGCACTGTGAGTGGAACATTCTACATGTATTGTAATCATGTATTCCTGTAATGTTGAAAAATTAGCGATAAATCCATCAAAATAGTATTTTGTGACTCCAGACAGCTAATGTGTTTTTTTTTAATTTACAAGTTTTATTAAATAATATTCTGTAGTCGGCCGAGACCAGTAATTTTAAATATACAGATGTAAACTTGATTGTGTGTGACGTACCAGAAATTCCTCTGTCCTGACACTGCAGGTGTGTTTATCATGATCTGGGGCAAAATTAAGTTCTGGTTTCATTTCTTTCTTTATTGCTCTTCTTTTGTCTTGAATCGGTGTTATGATTGATTGGTCATCGACAACATTTGTCGATTTGTCGGACCTATGACACCCCCTCTCTTGATTTTGAAAAGTTTGAGTATTGTTCATGACTAGAACTTAAACGTTTTGCGATGATTTGGTTTTTGCAATTGTATTTCCCACCATGATACCTGGTTCATCACTAATGAGTCCCTTTTCAAAAGCATTAAGTTCATTAGTTTTTTCTTGAAGCGTGATACTCATGCTTTGCAAAACACATTATAGTTCTGTGTTTGACTGAGGTTTTAGAATAGTTTTATTTGAGTCAATGACGCTTTTAAAATGGAAACAATGTAAACGACTTCAACTATAGGGATATCTTGTATATCTCCCTACATCAAAATTAGGTCGAAAAACATTTAGAACTAACCAGTCTCAAGCTTATAAAGACATCTATTAATATTTTGAACCACATAGTATTGATGAGTCATTGTTAAACATCCTATATAAAATTCAATTTGAGTGCATTGTTCTATTAAAAAAGGAGGCGCCAATGGCAAATTTTAAAATCATCTTTGCTTTGTACAGTATAGATAGGTTAGCAAGGGACCAATAAACGTTTAATATATAAATTTGGATTTTCAGTTGTATTAACAAATTTTCTAGTTTTCCTTTTCGTGTTTTCGTTTTCTTGTTGATCCCCCTACATGATATAAACTTGGGTGGAGCGTTCTAGTTTAACTCCTCCTAATTTTCTCCCTCCTTACCAGCAGGTTCTTTTTTGGGATCATTCAGAAATATCTCTTGTGACAAGTCCAACAAACAGATTGACTCTAAGCAAAAACTTTCTTTGGGACAAATGTCTTTCAGACAAACTGTTTCTGTCTTGGTCAAGCGTCATGGTCTATTCGTTTTCTCCTAAACCTATAATGATTTACTATCATGGGCTACCATAGGTTGCATGATATACGGATGCAAACTAATCTTGCCACGTTCTCCATTCAAATTGTTGATGTACGTTGTATTTAGTGTTGGCTAGTAGCACCTTTCGATATTTCATGAAATTCATTTGTAATAAATCACTGAAATGACATATTCTCGACCTGTAAGAGGGCGGTCAGTTAATTTGTGTTACCAATGAACAAATGAATTGGAATAAACACTTCTGATAGATGTCTTAAAAATTTCAGCAACTTGGATGATAATCATGCAGACAGACACCTCATAGTGTTGTTGAAACATCTGAAAGAAAAGATTACCACACACACACACAAACACACAAATCGCCGATATTTTGATAGCGCGCCTTAACCCTACTGCGTACCTGATATAATAGCGGGTATTTTCTCCTCTTCAATTATTCTTTAATCATATTTATGTTCAAAGATTTTTTAAAACATTTTGAGGAAAGCAATTAACAAACAAGAAACTAAGAGATGTTCAGTATATTCATGTATGTAACATTCACAAACTGTAAGTCTCCTGTTACTGCAAGGTACACGAGTACTGGAGCATACTTCTAAATGTTGGATAAAAGTAATTATTTTATCGCTTAACACAAAAATGAATTTAAAAGTTAAAGGTAAATATAATGCTGAAACAACCTGCCTCAAATGTTTGCATAAAATGATCTTTTTTATCTTTAACTTCCTTGTTTCAAATTTTAAAAAAAGTAGATGAATGATGAATAAATATATTTTAAAATACACTGCATTTGAATATCACAATTTATATCCTCGAGTTCTCATTCGTTATAGCAAATGCAATGAATCCTACTTTGAAGTAAAACATGAAGAAATAGGAAAATCAGTGGAGTGGATGCAGGGGTTCTATTCCCTCTAAAAATAGCTTTCTGGTAATTTTATTAAGTTGGAATCTGATAGATATCTTTGAAATTTACGTCTTATTCTACAAAAAAATCTATAATTGATCTTACAATCAAACAATAACTGAGACTTATTAACCTGACAACGTTCTCGTCAAACTGTTTAAACATTTTCGGTATTACTTTATAATGTATAATTATATTTCTTTGATGATTACACCTACAAGAACAAAATTTAAGAAACAATCAAATAATTAACCCTTACATATCATTCACACTCATAGAAAGAGAATTCATGTCTGATTATAAGGGAAATTGAAATATTTTGTCTAGAGTGGGTGTTCAAATCGTACTTAAACAATCATAGTCCAGGGTGAATGTTCAATGTGCCAAGTCCATGATCAGCTTAATTGAATATCACGTATCTGTCAGATAAACTTCAAAAACTTCCAATTTTAGGGGCAAATCAAACAGACTAATCCTCAGTAAGAATAAGGAAAATTTTTCTTAAACGTTTCTCTGCAAACGGATAAGTATTTGGAGTATAAAAAGGGAAGGTTATACCCCGGGGAAGGGGCACAAAACGGAATATAGATAAAGATTTGTAGCTGGAACAACGATTCTGATCAATTTCATTGATAAAGTATTCAAATTTTGAGTCTATTCATACATCATACGAGCGAAACAGTAACCTATTAATTTACTTATCCATGCTTATTAGGTTTTTTAAGGTCTTAATGAATAATAACCCAAAATATCAAATATTCCAAGAATACTTTTGATTCAATATTCAAATAGCGTTAATTAAAAAACACTGCTTCATGTAATTGGGTTTTGGGGTTCAATCTGAAATACTTCTGCTACCATTTTTTTAAAAAGTAGTACTCGGAACAGCCTAATATACAGATATATAGGAAAATCATCTGTCCTAATAGGCAGAGCTATTCAGCGAATTGATCGTCGATTTTTTCCCCACATTTTTTGAGATGAGTGATGATGATTTTCTATAAAAATCGCTTTTAAAAACGAGAGAGAAAAAAAAAACCGTGAAAAACAAACAACAGTTAAGGCATCCTTTATGATTGCAAATTGCTTAAAAGGTATAAAATTAGTTTGAATCTTTTTTTTTTTTTTTTTTTTTTTTTTTTTTTTTTTTTTAATTTCTTAAATATGATAGAATTTTGTTGAACTGCACTGCAATGATACAAATAAAGGATGAAAGTCTTAAAATAAATCTGTCACAATTGCTGATTTGGTGTTTTGAACCAATCATAACTTTTATTATATTTTTATTTCCTCGCTTACGTCAAGGAAATTTCACCAATAATTTGATATATTTACATTTCATGTATTACAGTTATGCATTTAGTTAATTCCTTACCTTTCCCTTTCTCTTACTTCCTTATTTTCCTTATATAAATACATTAAAATTATCAGGTATACACATAAAATATAAGGGATGTATGATCCCTAACAAAAAAAATACTATAGTAAACTATAGTTAACTATAGTTTACTATAGTTAACTATAGTAAATCAATGTTCCAAAGTCTTTACTATAGTAAATCAAAGTTCCAAAGTTTTTACTATAGTAAATCAAAGTTCCAAAGTTTTTACCATAGTAAATCAAAGTTCCAAAGTAAATCAAAGTTCCAAAGTTTTCACTATCGTAAATCAAAGTTCCAAAGTTTTTACTATAGTAAATCAAAGTTCCAAAGTTTTCACTATAGTAAATCAAAGTTCCAAAGTTTTTACTATAGTAAATCAAAGTTCCAAAGTTTTCACTATAGTAAATCAAAGTTCCAAAGTTTTCACTATAGTAATCAAAGTTCCAAAGTTTTTCTATAGTAAATCAAAGTTCCAAAGTTTTCACTATAGTAATCAAAGTTCCAAAGTTTTTACTATAGTTAATTAAAGTTTCAAAGTTTTCCCTATACTTAATCAAAGTTCAAAGTTTTTTCATTAGTTTAACAACTTAGGTATTTTTATTAATTTTTTTTATTATTTAGCCGTTTTAGGGGAGGGGTGGATATGGGGTTGGTTGGGGCTGGTTTTTGTTGTACATCTTTATTTAAATATACAAAGTAGTTAATTCAAATGCAATATTTACATTTATAAATTAAAAAAAAATACATGTTGACTGAAGTTGATGAAGCAGATATTTTGATTCTAAATGACACAATAAAATATTATTTTTTGTCCATAAATGAGAATTACATTACATCTGCATAACATTAAAATTAAATGCATTGAAGTAAATATTGCTTATTTATCGGCGCAAGCGACAACCTTTACATTAAAATTCATATCTTGTACATTATTCTTTTAGGGGAGGTGTCGGGTTTTAAAAATGTTCTCTAAAGCTTTTATGAATCTTAAACTTGAAATATCATAAAATGTAAAGAATGGGAATCAAAAACATAATTCCACAGGATTTATCGTACTTAATCAAAGTTTCAAAATTTTTACTATAGTAAATCAAAGTTCCAATGTTTTTACTATAGTAAATCAAAGTTCCAAAGTTTTCACTATAGTAATTCAAAGTTCCAAAGTTTTTACTATAGTAAATCAAAGTTCCAAAGTTTTTACTTTGGTACTATAGTTAACTATAGTAAACTATAGTTAACTATAGTTTACTATAGTATTTTTTTGTTAGGGATACAGTAAGTATAACGTTTAGTATTTATAGCAATCTTCAGTAAGACATTTTCTCCCAAGTGTATTACAAAGCTCAACATTTCAATGAACATTCATTGACTTTTTTTTTTTACTGAAGAAGTAAATTTTTGTTAAATTAAATGCATGTACCGTGCAATATTTGTATTATATATGAGATGTTGACTGAAAAAATCAATATTCTCAAGCAGTGTATGTGCCTGATTGTTGTATGGTACAAATAGTTCAAAGCACATTATGCAGTTTCAAAGTTTTCAATGGACATTCAGTGATGATATTCAACAATAAACGGACATAAAACATTCACAAAGACTATACATTCTCTCTCTTCGTCGGCTGTTAACCTTTAGCCGTTTATTCAACTGTTGATGGCTTATTTATATTTCCACGTCACGGCGTCATCTGATATTTGTTAAGTGACACGTATTACTGCAAGGCATCATTAGTGTTATTTCTTAAGTTGGAGTGTATGCAGTAATGTAAGTAAAATTTCTGCATGACTTACGTTATTTGATCTTGACATTGAAGCTGGACTTAGTAAACAGTCACATTAATTTTGCAACTTTAGTCACATATGTTTATAACAGTTTAAATTTTATTTTTAGATTTTCAGTTATAATAACTATAGTTAATAACATGCTTTATACTATAAACATTGGGATTATATCAAGACTTGACAAATGTACAATCCTATATGATTGATTGATTGTGTGTAGTTTTACGTACCGTTCGAGAATTTTTCACTCATAATAGACTTAAGAGACGTATGAGTGAAATACTCTCAAATGTGACGTTAAACAAACAAACATACAATCAATCAATCAATATGAACACCTCTAACATTATATATCAAAAATTCCCCAATGTCCAAAAAACAGTATCTTTAAGTGTGTAGAGGGCCCTTAAGTGTGTCTTAAATGAAAATAATACAATCAATCAATCTTCATTTGTTGCTAACAAGTAAAGATTTCTGTCCTCACTTGGTTTAACAGTCACGTTAATGTTAATCTTATATTTTTCATCCGAGCTTTTAGGCATTGATCTTTAATTCATAATTCGATGAGAGAACACATACAAATTATTAATAAATGTTTTATGTAAAGAAAGAGTTTGAGGCGTGGATTATGTTCTAACAAGAGGGAAAAGGAAATGTAACCATATTAACATTTTATGAATTCGTTGACGTTGTCTTTTGCAGGAAAAGATGACTGTTTTCCGTAGAGGAAATATGACTACGTTTTAAAAAGTGAACAATGTCATTTTTTTATGAACTTTCCAGAATCAATACCAAGGTACTTTAGACTATGCTTAAAAAAATCACAAAAGTTGCCAATTTGTTAATGTAACCCTTTGTATAATTTCGTTTTTTATCTAATTCAGACGATTATCTACAAGATCAAAGAAAGGCGGAATCACGTAGAAATAGATGAGTTACGAGGAAGAGATAGGGTCAAGGTCAGAAAGAAGGCGTCAGCTAAAGGTCAAGTTGGTGTCAAATGAAGACATCAGTAAAACTCATGAATGTCACAGGAACCCGATCGGTGACGAAAGATATGCTGGCAAAAAATGTCTAAAAAATATGAGGAAAGTTGATATTTCATCCGGAGTTAATCAAGATAGCGGTCATGAAAATGATTCTGAAGGAACTAATCTTAGATTAGTATACTGCAGCAAGCTGAGAAGTAAACAATGCAGAAGTAGCAAAATATCACACGAATCAAAAAGAGAACGATTTGTTGTTTGCAAGAGAAATGTTTTCCCGAAATTTTCAAGAAGAAAAGAGGATAAGCCACATAAATCACATAAATCATATGTGTACCACAGTTCCCTTCTTTGCAAACATGTAGAAAGGATAGAAGAAATTGTCAGTAAGATTGAAGGCGACTTTAAAAGAGTTCCTCCAACGGCTTTGCACAAGGAAAGTAAAGGAGTATTTCGAAGAGATCGGAAAAAGAAATGCAAGGTATTTTGCTCTTCAAAATTTGGTTTAATTGCCAGAGGAAAGAAAAACAAAAAGACCCAAGAGAAACATTCACAGTTAAATTTGGAGAAATGCCGTATAGAAAAATATTTTCCAGGAAGGTATTTACCTTTATTTTATTCTAGAAAGGGTAACAGAACAGTCGATGAGATTTACAGAAAGTATCTCAGGACCAATCCAATAACAAAAAGATATTCCAACGTTATAGGTGTAATCAAAGAAAATATCAGGAAGTTTGAGCATCAGTATTGTTCAAAGCATTATCAGAATAAAATACAATCAGGTTGTATCAGAAAAAACATATATTCGAATTTTAAGGATCATCTAAAGTTTATTCTGTTCGGATTATCTCAAATAAGGAATGGATTTATTCATCTTTTCCCGGTATATGGTATTTCTAGAAATCTTGACGAATTTGTAGAAAGAGAAATAAATCAAAATCAGGGAAGTAATGACCAACAAACCTTTTGTCATTCATTGAATTTAGAACTTGTAAGATTAGGTTCATTTCACAATTTTCCGTCTTCCAGCTCAGTATCAACGGTGAAGCTTGCTCGTCAGGGGTTTTATTATTCCAAGGAAGAAAACACTGTTATATGTTTCGCTTGTGGATTTAAAAAAGATGACTGGAAAAAAGACGATAATGTTGAAACTATTCATAGAGCTGCCTCGCCAAACTGTCCGCTTCTTAATTCAAATTCTACAAGTAATATTCAGATTGGAGGGAATGAAGCAAATGGAATTGATGAAAGTTGTGTGAGTCAAAATGAAGGTCAAATAAGAATAACTGGATCGTTTGTTAATGGATCAGGAAATGGATCCAAAGCTTCAGTCAAAAATGAAGGTATATCCAGAAACATTAGAGATTGTGTACAAAATCACTCTTCCAATAGACCACCAAGTGATCAGCTCACAAAAGCTAGAGCTCAGCAAGAAAAGATTAATGCATTCATTCGAGACTTGGATCCACTAGGTATTAACTTTGACCGTCCAAAATATCCTTCTTATTCAGTATTAGCAGTGAGAATAAGTTCCTTTACAGACTGGCCTTCAAGTATCACACAGAATCCCAGAGACTTAGCCATTGCAGGATTTCTTTACGCAGGCTATGGAGATTACACCCGATGTTTCTTCTGCGGAGGAGGATTAAGAAACTGGGAACCTGTTGACGATCCTTGGACAGAACATGCCAGATGGTTTCCGAAGTGTGCTTTTCTGAGACAGAACAAAGGAGACGAGTTTGTTGCTTTGGTGCAAATTGAACACCTAGAAGAGGTAAGTATTTCTTAGAAATGGTGCTGTATGTATACTATAAACTAACTTTTATTAGCGTGCGAGAAATATCCACGAGTTTTGGACCTACTTTAACTCGGGAATATTAATCGCTGTGAACCATTTTTTTTTTTTTTTTTTTTTTTTTTTTGGCTTTTTATTTGTAGATTATGTTTTCTCAGTAGCGTAAATTAATCGTTGCGGATTGATTTTAAACGGGCTAAAAGCGAATAAAAGAATAATCGTTGGTTTACAGTATTTATTCATGTATTGTTGTTTGATTTTCATTATGCATGTTGTGTTAGAATTTCTTATTTTAAGGAGGCATTAGGAGGTGTGAATGGTTATCACGACGACCAAGCGAATGGTATCATAAACAATTACAGACAAACCAATAATTCTGTACAAAGCCTCACAATCCATCCAGGTTTTCAAAGTCTGCTTGAAATGGGCTACTCATCTCCAACCATTCAAAAAGCGTTTGATCTCTTGAAAGAAACGAAAGGTAAACATAATATTGATACTGTTATACTGGTATAGAGAAAATTTTCGACCCTGTTTTGTTTTAACCTTTGCAAGGGAGCAAAATTAAAAGGGACAAAAGCAGTGTCGCCAAGAGTAATCTTTTAACAACTGAGTATGGACAAAATCGTTTAGAAATTTAAGAGGGCGATGATAACACTGAAATTGACAAAAAATGAGGACACAATAATATACAGACAATTAACAGTGCGATATAGGTGTACAATTCTATTTTACTCATAATCCTTATTATTAGAATTATTACAGTGTGTATTAAAATTTCAGAATCGATTAATATAAAGGCTGAAGAATTACTAGAAATAGTCTTAGCTGAAGAGGAGTCAACTGGAGAAGACACGTTATCGCCGTCTGCATCAGGAAGCTTGCAAGAAAAATTAACAAACGCAGGGAAATCAAAAAAACTTAAAGCAGACACTTGCAAAGCTGCAAATTCTGAAGAAATGAAGGAAGGAAGTGGTGAGTAGATAAAAATATAACTGTTCAATTCTAAACATGGTTGAGAGATTGGTTTATTTGACAAAGAAACTGGAATCTTAAATAGAAAATTAAAATATGCTTTGTAGATTTTCAAACGCATAATCAAAGAGATAGGAACATTGTTAGCCAGTCGTTGGAGTTCATGTCAGTTGAAGGTACTGATCACTGATTGTAGTCATGTAAAGCTAATAAAATGTAAAATATATCCGTTTATCCCTTCATTTAAATCTTTCAAATACCCATTATTGAAAATTTTATTTTTCTCTTTACTCAGAGACAAGGTCACTCATTGAAGAAAACAGAAAACTAAAGGATCTACGGCTTTGTAAAATATGTCTTGAGAACGAGGCTTCTATCGCAATGTTACCTTGTGGTCATCTCTGCTGTTGTCCAGACTGTGCTCCGGCCATGAGGAAGTGTCCGATATGTCGACAGTTTGTAAAAGGGACAGTTAAAACATGGCTGGTTTAATAATTTTTGGGGGATATTTTTTATTTAAAGCATGATATTATTAACAACAATTATGTATGTTGAAATATGATAGATAACATTTAATTTTATTTTTCAATGCTTTTTCGTAATGAATCATCATTGATAATATTTGTGCAAAAAAAGTTTGTTAAATGAACTGCATGTCAACCATTCGAACATTATATAACACAGAAAATTGAAAACAATTGCTTAACTCAGTTGTTCAATAAAAGGTAATTTTTATTTTACGACTTGCAATTCAAATAATAGTAATGATAAAGAAACAAACAGTTTTTGCCCTAACGGTGGATTTTTTCAGTTGGTGCATATATTCTCCTTAAAAACCCAGTTTTTTTACCGTACGGTTACCTGAGAGGAGGGAGCGGTCTTATTAGTACAGATGTTATTTATCTGGAGTGGCCTTATACTCAAGATGCCAAAAATTCATATACACATTGCATTATACAGGAAGTCTTTATGGTGATCATGATCAACATTACACAAGTTTCTTGTCTACATATGTAATTCTGAGTGAAACAGTAGTGAAACCAAATAATACTTTTGCAAGAAATTGATAAACTCAACATTTTCATCAATATTTAAAAAAAATATCATGTATAAAGAAAATACTTTTTTAAAAAGTTATATGTAAAAAAAAATCTCGATTGTAAGCTACAAAGCAATCTTATCAATGACTTCTTAATTGTCAGCAAATAAATTATTACTAGGTACACTGTACGTGTAAATATTGAAAAAAGAGTTCCATTTCTCTTGAGTACATTAACCATCTAGAAATTATTAATTTCCCTGGCTGACACTAGCGCCCATGATGTTCATTTACGAATAAGGAATTTAGAGAAAATTCGAACCATGATTTTGACATTTCTTCCACTACGTGGTGAAGAATTATTGAAAATGTTTGTACTTTAAATTTCTTAAATAAAAATAAATGCCATCCGAAGATAATGCAATTTAAAATTAAACTCCAATCTATTTTACACCAAAAACAATATTTACGTATGTGTACTATTTGTGATTTTTTTTAACATCTGCATCCACAAATAAAATATGTGATTAAGTAATCTTCATAATTTTTAAACTTAATTCATGCCAACAGTGTCTAATTATCTTCTTTCAATTATTTTATTCTATTTTGTGTTCATTCATTTTATGGGGAGGGGGGCTCGTATATTGTTTCTAGATGACGGCGAATTTCTGTGAATCAAGCTGGGCACATAAAAGAGGTTGGCGCGTGGTCAGGTAATTGCTATCGAAACGTCCAATCTCAGAACGGTTTATTCCCCGAACGTCTACTGGCTAAAACAACTATTTAATTATCACACTCAATTAAGAGGCTCTCTAAGGGGTCCAGGTAGAGTTTACCTGTGTTAAATTGATTGAACAAAGTAGTCAGAATCAAATAATTTAATATTTACTGATAAAACTGTGTACTAAAGCACAGATTTATTGATTAAATACTTGCTATAATTGAAGGCACTAAACAATTAAATATTTTTTCATGTACATGTACATGTAATAAATAATTTATTATAAATTATTTTCAATATTTATTATTCTTACATGTTCACGGAAATTTTATTTGACAGATCTTTAAGACATCTCCTCTGAAATATGGCTTAAGTATGGAAAGATTGATATTTATTTAGTTTAAATTAATTTTTATGAATTTTGGGGGGTTTTTTGAGGAGAAAATGAAAAGAATGTTTTAATTGCAAATAAGATCCGTTAGAGTTCAAAGTTTGCCCTAAATAAATGGATAATATAAATATTTAATAGAAAATGTCAAGAAAAATCAGATAAGCTTTTTTTTTTTTTAATTTTTGCTAAAAAATTATTTATGAAAATAAAACACATTATTTTTAGCATTTTTTAAACTAATGCATAAAATTTTCAAGATTTTTACATTTCCCCTGAAAAAAAATCATGTTAAAACAGTAAATATCTTTTATCAATATTTCCATGCTGAATCCATGTTTCAGAAGAGATGTCAAACATTATTGTTGCTGTAGAATTCCTCCTTCAATAAATACAGGTAAATCTGGTTCATAAATGATTGTAGATCCTATCTGTACCCCTTAGAGTGCCCCTTAATTGAGTGTGATAATTAGATGTTGGTTTAGTCCAGTAGACGTTCGGGGAACACACCCTCAGAACATCAGATAGCACAAGTAGCTGACCTGTCAAATAGATCAGTAGCTATTGTATTATTTATGATTGACAGGCAGTATATTATTGATCTTGAACTAGGTAGACTTTGGGGGCGTTAACGTAAAATTGGGTGTTTAAAATCTATCTTAAAAAATCAGATATTAGAGTCCGATAAGTAAACAATAAAAATTTCAAAGCGATACGAAGAATGAAGAATTCATTTTATCATTTGACTCCTACACAACACCACAAAACATATTTAAATTTAAAAAAAATCAATTTCAGTTTCTAATATTAGAAAATATTGAAATATTATCCTGATACATATAACCAGGTATATTTTTACCGAATGACCACAGAATGTTACCTAATTCTGAGACTTTTCATATGTATTTAAAAAGGAATTATAATACTCGGATATTAGAAGGGTTTCTTTTGTGAAATATCCTTTTTGATTAATTAAATAATGGAATTGATTTTTGGAGTGATATGAAATTAGAAAGATCTGTTTCCACATATTTCTTTTTATTTAAATTTTCAATATTATTCGAATTTGTTGTATCTTAAAGTTGATCGAGAGCTCGAGGATATAAATTGATATGATTTTCTAGTATCCTATTTATGATATCTTAGACATCATAGGTGAATTATGATAATATAAAGAAGAAATATATAATTTCACAAAGAATTTGAAATCAATGAAAAGGTAAAAGTTTTCCTTTGCCAATTAAGCGCTTGGCATGTGGGTCTTTCGGATGGAACCTTAAAAACTAAGGTCCTGTGTCACGACGAGCGAACACACGCTGTAGAACCCTCTCCAGCGGCGGATCCAGGAATTTCATAACGGGGGGGGGGGAGCAGTAGAAGGCAGGGGGGGGTCTGGGGGCTGGATTGAAGCCCCCAGCGGGTCCAGGGTAAAACAAGAGATTTTTTTCCCTTGATTTTAGGATGATACAAACAAAATGTCAGAAAAAAAAATATCAAACTGGGGGGGAAGGGGGGGGGGACGCCCGGCGCGCTGGCGCTGGATCCGCCTTTGACTCTCTGCTGAATGGCCTTGAGTGACGGGTAAAGGTTCAAATTTGAAAAACTTCACCGGTATCTGATGAAATCTCATATGAGTGAAAAAGTCTTGCAAGGAACACTACAACAATCAATCACACTAAGATTTCAATAGACTAACTGACACCGACCTTTAAAAGATACTTTCTTGGGTGTATTCTGAAATTCAAAAAATGCCTACTTTTTAAAAAAAAATTCTCTGGAGTTTATTTTCGTGCGCCGTGACATTCATACATTTTAGGTTGAGTTATTGTGGTGACGGATATGACTTTGAAATTAATACACTTACCCAAGAACCACCCCCATGCATATATTTATAGACGTGTTAAAATAGCCAAGTACACCGACGCATGCTATAGTGCAAATATCTTAGAAGATCAGATCAATAGTACAAAAAGTACATGTAAGTGTATGTGGTTTCTGCTCCATTTTAATTGCCAGAATTTTTAAAAAATCACTTTCCCGGTAGCCAGTTGAAAAGCGAAGTTCATGACAGAACTATAAATAGAAACAAGCGTGAAAAGAGAAATTTGCTATCAGTGCTGATACATGTATTTAGCTTTACAAACAAAATTAATTTTGAATCAACACTTTATAATAGATTCTAAACACTTTCGCAAGGAAGTTTTAAACAACACAAAACATTTAGGATTTATATTTAAACTAATTTACAATAATGATAAAAACAGATATACAGTATTAGATATCCATATTGCATCTAATATTTTATACCGAACATTTCGTGGGCTTAATCACTCACTGTCCTATTATCCCCTTACTTTATTACAAAGTAATATATATCAGAAGCATATTTAATGACATGTATCAAACGGAGTAGCCATGCGTTGTGTTATCATATGTTTCCTATGGAAAAAATATATTTCTATTTTAGCATATCTAGTACATTTACCAGGAATTCCATCGTAATGGAGAATGATAGAATAATAAAAGGCTTACTTTGCTTCTATGAAAGACAAACCATATTTTACATAGAAACCATTTATCAATTTGTAAACTGTTCAGACAAATTAAAACTGTTTTCAAAGGTTCTTACATTTTTATGAATTATGTAAGTTGACTGTACTTTTTCACGCTCTTTTTTTGTTTTTTTTGTTTTAAATTTACTTATTGTTCTGAGGGATGGGGGTGGAGTGGTGATGTTATAACTTAGAAAAATTAATCAATGGTTTACAAAATTCGTAAAACAATTATATTAAAGACTAAAAGCAATATAATCAAATTTATCTTTGTACATTTTAAAATCGTTTGGAAACTTATAAGCGATTTTGAAATTTGAAACTTTGGTCTCTAGAGTGCTCAAAAATGGTATTTGCCCTTGCATAACTCTGTATCTATGCAAAACTTTTATTGTGGTTTAAATTAGTTTTATTAATACTGATAATAGATTTTTTTGTTCGAATATACATTACTGTTAAATATTTTATTGTAGATATAATATTTCTTTTTATGCTGAATCATTACCATCACTGTTAAAATACTCTTCCATGTTCATAATAAGATTTATCAAAGTTCTATAAATTGACATCGAACTTTCTAGTTGTTGTATCATGTATATAATGCCGTTTTCTTTACACATACCAAACTTAAAAAGATGTTAAGATGACTTTCTCCCAGATAAGGAAAAAAATAAGTTATTTTGATAACATTTATTTTTTTTACAATGATATTGTATCATTTTAGCTATAAAATAACCTTGTGTCACTTCAGCTAAAATGCTTAGAAAAAGAACCTTAAGGATCGATAATTTCCATCTTATATAATTCTTAATTAAAGCGAACAATTAAAATCAGTGTTGAAAACATTAGGCACCAAAATCTGTTCAAAGAGCTTTTTACAGATTTTGATAATGTTGAAAATTTCTAATTTCTAGTTGGATATCTCATGTTGGATTAATAGAAACAAGAGTATAACCAAAAATTCAATGGTATAAAATAAAAACGGTGTGTATTTCTAGAGTTTTAGAGTTTTAAGTCTTTATATTATGTATCCGGAAACCTCTTATAAGTTTATATTATTTACACTCAACAGTTACCTGAGTACTTTTGTTAGATTACTGTTTCCTTGTTTATATTTCCGAGTTTCCCCGATTGGAGAAACCTGGACCAGTAAAGGTAATATATCTTATCACATGTCCACATGACTATATGACGTATGTAAATTCTTAAATAAAGTAAATACGACAAAAGAAAAAGTCATGAAAATATACATTTAAATCCACGACAAACACCGGTTATTTAATAGTCTTTTATTCGTCTATAAAACGATGAATATAATTTCTCTAAAAAAAAAAATAAACAAGACGATTGGTTATATGATATATAAAAAAGCAACAACTTGCAATATATTCATTGTGGTGCAGTGTTTATAGCTGTGACTGTGCTGGGAGCGGAAGTAATATGTAAGATGTACCCGTCATGCAAAATGAATGAAGTACACTTCAAAGTAATCATTTTAGATTATCACTAGTTTATTTCATATCTGGAATTGATATGAAACAGGGTTAGTTCACTTTGACGTCATATACATATTGGGTCGGACGATAATATATACCGACCGTCACTGCACATATTGTCTTCCATCAATACTGCATACTGTCGATCGTCCATTGATACAAATTTTGACCGGCTACAATATGTGCCGAAACAAGCCTTTTTCCCGGGCGACGAAATGTATCTAACATATTGGCACATATTAATTGTTGTCGGAGTCGCTTTTTTGCAAAAAATTGCACATTTCATCGTCATCTATATTGTTTTGAACAATAAATAACTGAGGTCGTGGAGAGAGAGAGATAGTGAGAAAGAGACACTGAAAGTAAAAGAAGAGAGAGTAAGAAAGAAGTTTGGTCTTATCTATGAATTTATTTAATCATGCTATTTTCATCATTTACCTTATTCATGTCAATAATTTATAAAAGACTATTGTTGAATTTCAATGCAGTTGCTTCTTTAGTGTTTAAAATGACAGTTGTGCATACAGTTTGGCATTGATATGTCCCTTTATGAACATGCAATCTCATGGAAACTGTAGATATGAAATTTAATAGCATCGTCATCACCCATATGGGAGCCCTAAAGGTGGGTCGACAATATGTGCAGTGAGAGTTGGCACATATTGTCATGAGCATATGTACATTACATTTTTGAAGCCGGCGACTATATGTGTCGATAGACGACAAGAAAATTTCACAACAGCATTAAAAATCCTTTCCGATGTTGAATGGCATTTAGTTATAATGGCCACCAAAATCGAATGTTTAAATAAAAATATGTAAAACCATATTGTTTACAAATCTTTATTATATGTTTTCATTATCATTATCATTTCTCCTTTCTTCCACATTGGCTCTGTATCAAGTTTCCTATAAGGAATTGTTTTAAAAATGTAGTGAATTTTCCTGTTTTTCTTATTGCTTAATTTACTCAATATACTTTTGGGCGAAAAAAAAAAAAACACTGTAGTGCTTGTCTAAAGTAAAAATAAATATGAAGCCCGCGGTTATGATATAGCTGTCCGTAAAATATCACAGTGTTCCAGCTGTAGTAACTTCTCTGAACTACCTAGATCAAGTCACTGCAAACCTGAGCTGACATGACGGGGGAAGTGTCATAATTTTTACATTCTTTTCATATGACATATAGAAATATTTTACGTTGATGTTCAATTAAGACGTCTGGATTGTTGTTTTAAGATTTATTGTGATTTCATGGTGAAATAAAATATATATATAGAGAGAGGATATTCAATGTTTTGTAGTTGGATATGGAATTTATTTCACGAGTGGGACAGGATTTTTTTAATAATATTTTCACGAGTGCGAAGCACGAGTGAAAATATAAAAAAAAATTCCTGTCTCACGAGTGAAATAAATTCCATATCCAACTACAAAGCATTGAATTTTCTGTTTATTACATTTTCTTCGATTTTCCCTTTGCCTCTGTCTTTCTTAACACAGTATCATAGGCTGTGACGTCATTGTTGAGCAATTGAGACGTCATAACATTGAAAGCATTGTAACATGTATTTTAGCAACATATTTCGGAAGAAATTGGCAGTTTTAGCTCTATCAAGATGGTTTAGCTACTATCTCTATCTTATTACAGGCCAGAAATTATTTTTTTTTATTTACTTTGATATCCTTTGACACTGTGAGAGAATATCATTTTGGTATCCTTTCACACTGTGAGAGAATATCACTTTTATTCAATGAATAAATCACAGTATTTCACTGTTGAAAATGTAATAAATATATATATATACAACGTTTCAAACAATAACAAAAAATAGAATGTAAAATGTTCCCCGTTACACGTCCGTACAAAGAGTAAGAATTTATAAACCATGTATATATACTGAAAGAAATAAGAAACGCAGGGTAACATGCGATATTTTTTGACAAAATTTTCTGAAAAATTGTAAGTGTCCGTCACGTGATCAACAAAGTCATGTGACATTACAAATATGCTTCAATATAATATCTGATAAAACCCTCTTTGTATATTGGTTGTACATGTATACATGGTTTACAAATTGAAATCAAAACATAGCTCGAAATGAAAAAAAAATTATGTTTCTTATGCATATTAAGCCTTTGAACAACCTTAACATAGCTGCGTACTCTGTTTAATGCAAATAACAAAGAGAAGTAAGAATTGTCACAACTACTTAAATATGTCTGGATCAGGTATCAACTTATATATACCTGTGTATAGTGGGGGACATGGCTGAACAAAGAATTTATAATGTTTATCTGTTAGAATTCATGTCCGTTTCCTTTTCTGGAAGGACACCTTTAGCTGAATAATTTTTTGGTCTAATTTGACCAAAAATGAAGTTGTCATATTTTATTTATTGCAATATGAATATATGTCTTTCTTGGCTCAATAAGTGTTCTTTTGTGTATGGAATATCTCTCTCTATCTGTGCGTTTGTAAAAGGGCATAGTACAAAGTGCTATGTACTATAATTTGATTGTATTTTAAACTGGAAAAAGCTCTCGAAAAGAATTGCTCCTCCACGGTACAATTCATCGTTCAATGTACAAAAAGTATAATCTTTTTATCGCCATTTATCTAGTCATGTTTTTAGTACAATCATGCTTTCAGAACGAGGCTTCAATCGCAATGTTACCCTGTGGTTATCTCTGATGTTCAACTGGTCATTTCAACGGAAAATTGATAGAGAAATATTATGTTTAACGAAATAGAAAAAAAGATTAAAGAAATGATGCAATTGCAAATCGAATGCAAAAAGCAAAGCTACATTTTGTAGATTTGGACAAGCGTAAATAAATAGATCTTAACAGTGTTAACAAAACATAAGTGTCCATGTCAGTTTAATGTGCTGATCACCTACATGTATCATAATCTAATACACAAAATGTTAAAAGTATTGTATTAAATTTCTTCAGGTACCTTTCATATATAAAAATACGCACAAAATTCCTACAGTTGTATTCATTACGATTGCCTACGGATTTTTCCCATTTTCCCGATCATGACAAGGAGCACTCAGTGGGTGTGACAGGTCGACAGGGGATGCTTACTCCTCCATGGCATGTGATCCCACCTCTGAATTTTTTTTAGAGGTCAGTGTTTGCATTGCTTCGATTTGTATTGTTTCAATGGAGTTTTGAGCTTGATTAATGTTCATTATCTCCGTATGTCATTAAGAGGCAATGTCACCCACAGAAGAAATCAAAACACTTAATGATCTGCGACTTTGTAAAATATGCCTTGAGAATGAGACTTCTATCGCCATGTTACCCAGTGGTCATCTCTGCTGTTGTTCAGACTGTGCTCAAGCCATGAAGAAGTTTCCGGCATGTCGACAGTTTGTGAAAGAGACAGTGAAAGCATAACTGGTGTAACATCGTTGCTTTTTTGATTTTATAGTTTGTAACTTATATCACTTTATTTTTGTTTGATCAAAAACATTATTTTCATTGTAATCAAATTTTGAAGAGTAATAGGCTATTGAAGTTGAATTTAAACTTACCTTATTTATTATTTTTGTGTATTATTTTAATATTCAAATCAAGTTTATTCTGTCGCGTTTGCTGATGACAGCATAAAAAAGAAATTATAGTAATTATTAAATCATATCCATATTTCTATTTAGCTATATGAAAAAATGAAATAAAAAAGAAATATCACATATTTTATAGAAGTAATTCATTTACTACAAATTGATGCAAACAAAGTTAGTCATGATTTGTCACAGATTGCTCAGTCTTGTGAATGACGCTTCATCACTCAAACGTTTGAAAATATTGCTTCATCACCACTTCATGGTAAAATGATGTTTTATCATGATCACTCACCATTATTACTTCAAGTAGCCGTACGTGTAGTCATAAAAATGACTAAAGGATTATATGGAAAGTGCCAATTTTCGCTCTTCAAAGCAAATTTTACAAATACTATAATAGTCTTATTGCTCAAATTAAAGTAATATTATATTGTACAATATATGTAAGAAACACGAAATTCCATCCTCTGGTTTCCAGACGAGGTATCTCAAAATGTAAAAAATTACGAAACATTCCTGTTTTATGGAGAACTGCAAAATACGACATATACTCATGATTTCTGAAAAATGTATCCGAAACTAAATGTGAGATTTTCAAATTCATGTGTTTAAAATTTCAAGAGTATGTATTTTATACTTCTTTTATAACATTTTTTTACGACTCCCTCTTAAAGAAATTCAATTAATATAACTTCATAAACACACTATTACGGCGTCATCTACCTATCAGTTAAAAAATCATTAAAAGAGCAGTTCTTAAAAAAATTTTGAAAGATTTTTTTTTTTTAATCTGTGATTGTTTTAATTTTGTTAAATTTAATAAATTATGTGAAAATAGTTGCTTTAAAACTGTAAATACTCTTGAATTTACTATGAGTCGTGAAGTATTGAGCAATGAAAACCCCAGTCGGTCCCCTTAATAATTTCGTTTTTTTTTTTTTAGTTTTGGTTTGCACTATTTAGCTACCATAATAAGTAAAAATTGTTATGTTGTTTAACGTCCCTCTCGAGAATTTTTCACTCATATGGAGACGCTTAAGTAAAAATTAAAAGGTTTTTTGCATATATGGGAATCCATGAATCTTAATTGTGTCCTGGAGATAGAGGTTTTCAAATAATTCAATCTACAAAGGGTGGCATACAATTTTAAATGTACATGAAGAAGCTTAATAAAAATCCGATAAATATATGTTTAATTCATCATCTTTTATTGTGACCTCGTCCCAGCTCTGTTGATCATTATTTGAACAAACATGAATTTTACTACATATTAATTGCTTGTTTGTTTAATTGTCAAATGAGAAAAAGAGTGCAATCTATTAATTTATTAGAAATAATTAGTACCAAGTATTGTTAACATTGGTTGACGGTTCTGGTGATTTAAACAAACTTCAAACATTGATCAGGAAGGTTTACATGAGTGTTGAGCTGACAATCATGAATATGTTGTATAAAACAGAGGTGAACGTGTACTAGCAGGTCTATCACCTTTTACATGTCGTTTAAGGGGAAAAGAGAAAATGCATCAAGATAAAGCAGGATGAAAAGCCTAGCTCTCTGTGAATAGTTTATTAAATCTACTGGCATCTAAACTGAGTAGATGAAATATAACTGGCATATGTTGTTCATTTTTCAACGGGATTATAGAAACAAATCATTATTATTCTTCCTTTTATAAAGATTACGCGAGTAAGATATGTAGTATCTTTCAGTCCATTCATAGATTAAAGGGATTTTTATGAATGGAAACGGAAGAGTGCGGAAGAGCAGTCTCTTTAAACTTAATAGCTGAACTTTAAAGTAGATGACGTAATATGATACTGTTAGAGAACGACAACATTTCCTGTTCCCGTCTTAATACAGAGCAGCAATTTTACTTAGTATCAAAAGTTATATAACTAACAGTTTCCTCCACGATGAATTCATGCTTTACAAATGTTAAGAATTAGAAATAATCCATTCTCATGCAGTCACTCCACAATCTAATTCTAAACGTTGCTGCTCTTTCCGATCATGCATTGCACAGAATTGTAAATTCATTGTTAAACTTGGACTTTGAACGATGGAGATTTCCCCATCAATGACTGAAGTTTTTGTATTTGTGTTACCGTAGTTTAGATAACGAATGATTAGGTAATGCACTAAACAGTAAGGGTTTCCAATTGAAAAACTATTAACGATAACTTAAATAATAAGATCTACCATGATATCAAACGGATATATTTGCAAACTCTTTCTGGATTGAAAAGATCACTTAGATCAACAGCCTAAGAAAATTGTAAATTTCTCGTTCGAAATCACCATAACCTTGAGGACAATGATGTATTCTAATCAAATAGTGCAGATTCAATTTGCAGAGAGAAAAAAAATGGACACGTATAATACGTAGCGCTAATATCACTCTATATCTTAGCATATTAGTCAGGAATTAAAAACATGGGTTTGTGTGTTAAAAACCATGGCTAGAAGACTTTTAGAATATGCAATAAAAATCCCTTTGTCATTATATAGAAAACATAGCGAGAATAGATATTATCTTTTAATTCATTCTTAATATAACTGGAATTTTATGAATGAAAATAAGAATGCGGAAGAACTTAAAATAGATTTTTCTTTTTATTTGAAATAAATAGACGGGTCGAAAATTATATGTTACATGATCCTGGTCTAAATACACGTTATGTAAAAGACGGAAGACCACTCGTTAACATTATATGGGTTTATATGTATTCCTCGATTGCAATGAATATTTTGATTGTCAACATTAAAGAGTAATCGAGATTTATAATTCTTAAAAACTATGTAGAAATGCATTAAGTTTTCATTGACCTGATTTATTTTTTATTTTAAATTTGGACTAAAGATAATTTTCAGGAAACTACTCGGTACTTGATATAATATGCATATTGTTTTATCAAGAGGAATGCAGAATCAATGAATAAATACTCCTCAATTCAATTAGCCACTATATACCATATATCAAAGGCAGGACAGGGGTGTTGTAACACCTTTGAACAAACAATGACCCTTTTCGAAACAAACATACGGATTAAAAAGGTAAATAACCTCACAGGGGTTCATTAGTCGAATCGGCGATTGCTGTTTTAGCTATAGTTAAGCCTGTCTATAGTATTCATTTCAAATTTATTAAACTCTTAAAACCAAATTTGTACAATGTATCAAACCCTTTTGTGTAGGATGCAGGTGTCTAGCATTCCTCGGACGAAAATACAATTATAGCATGACTTATGTGGAAATGTAAGTAAGAAAAAAATTACTTTTTACGATATTTTTAAACCTTTTAGCCATTTGCATTTACTCTGTTTTTACGCAAGACATTATGCTACAAAATATCCAAATAAATTTTATCTAATTAATATCGCTCGAAATATAAAAATTAACCGAAAAGGCCAAAACTTATTATATTTAAAATAAAATTAGATTTTATGTTTTGAATTTATGTTTAGAATCAGGTTTAAAAAAAACGGACATTTGAAAACTGTCCTCCCTCAAGATAATGGAAGCTCTAGCTGTCTAAGTATTATTCTGCATGTATCAATAAGTACATTTTGTTCTGTATTGTGAATCGTTAAAAAAAGACCACGAGCAAAGACGGGGCGACGTTTCGAGTTACTGTAAACATCAGAAAAAAATTAAGGCAGAGTTGTGATTACTAGATGAAACAGCAACCAAAAAAAGCAAATTTATTAAAATCCCAATTTTAAAAGCTGGCAACTATTTTGTATTGTTGTGTATGTTTTAATTGTCTAGGATATTATTTCAATTTCAACAAGTCTGTGTCTTTATATTTCCAGTGAAAAATCCCTAGAATGGATATAGACACAAAGAGAATATAACTTCTTTCTAAACACAGAGAACGGGATTTCCTATAGCGAGATATTACGACCTTTAAATATCCTACCTAATTACATGTGCATGACCTGTCTCTATTATCAAATAGATTAGTATTTATAGAAAACGGGATGTAAAAATTGTTTAATTTATATAGCATATTTTTTTCCAATTTCAAAAGTTTTGTTTTAAATGGCACATAAAATAAGATGTTGCACTGCACCACAAATATGACATTTAAGGCAATTGAACTAGATTTTGCCTTGATCAATATATTAGGATATTTAAGTGATGTCTTTTCTTATACATGTATGATATAGTCTGAAAACATTTAATGTCATATCACGATTTAAAAAAAAAATCATCACAATTATAAATTTAAATAATAAAAAGGTCGTCTGTAAGGTTCAAATTAAGAATATATTAAGCAACTTAGACACAAGTT
The DNA here is from genome assembly GCF_033153115.1 of Saccostrea echinata. Lineage (NCBI taxonomy): Eukaryota > Metazoa > Mollusca > Bivalvia > Ostreida > Ostreidae > Saccostrea > Saccostrea echinata. The sequence continues at coordinate 2,132,881 of NW_026889793.1, forward strand.
TGCCATAGAAAACAGACCCAAGTGCAGTATTATTTATCCCTTGGGCGCAGTTCTGACCATGTGTCTAACCATATAGATACATTAAAATTGGATAAATTAATAAAATTTGAACCTAAGGTCCTACCGATTCATATGACTTATACTTAACAGACCTATTTTTTTCATTTAAGACAACGGCTGAGATTAAACTTTTCCTGCCAATATTTTTTTCTTTCAGTTGACCTATGACAACTTTGATAATTCCGAAAGTATACATTTGGAATTGCAATAGAATTGACCCACAGAAGAGAATAATTTCAATGTGACATTTAAAAATCAATTTTATGCCGTATATACATGTTTGTCTAATTTAGTTCAGCTTTGTATTAGAACCAAAACATCAGTATTTCTAATTTCAATATTAACCTTCATGCTGGCTAAAACAGCATTTTCAGAATTTTCCCTTTTAAAGCACCGAATTATGCATGGAATTTTGTATAGAAGCCTTCTCCTAAATAAATACATTATATTTTGATAGGACATAATCGGAATGACAAATTAAAATAGGTAGGGTGTCATAAATCACAAAAAGGGAACCTGTTTTTGGCAGCTTAGTTTGAATTTATATTGACTATGTTTAAAGTTAGAATGGCTAAGATAGTTTTTTTTGTTTGTTGTTTAACGTCCCTCTCGAGAATTTTTCACTCATATGGAGACGAAACCACTTGTCGGTGGAGAGCTGCAAATTTTGACCTATGCTCGGCAATCAGGGCCATTGAACATTGAACAGTACCTACTGCGACACGGGACCTCGGTTTCATCCGAAGGACCGGTCTCAATGTCCCACAGTGGGATTCGAACCCGCGACGTAAGGATCAGCTCCCTACTCCGCGACTCTAGAGCAGACGCTCCTACCACTTTGCCAGGCTGGCGACTGGCTAAGATAGTAATTGGACAACTAACTAATGATACCTTAGTTCCTTTTTAGAGTTGTGTTTGGAATCCACCTAGCGCCACACTTCAAAAGTTTTCTATTATGATCTTTTCAAACAATATTTTTTTTATTTTCTAAGGGGGCTTGTGTAATGTGTATTTTCCTTCAATTGTCTTTAATCAATGTTTACGTTTATATAAGAGACATTATAGAGAAAGCTTTTAAGCAAATTGTAAATTCTGTAAATCTAAAATTCAGTCAAGCATACCTCAGTGTAGCACACTTTCTTTGAGGACAAGAATTATTAACTTTGTGTTACTCGATACAGGTATTTTCGTCTGCAATAAGCTGCGATTGATTTCTGTCGTATATACATGTAATTAACTTGATACCTTAGAATTTAATCAATTCGGTGTATTTGCTTTTATACCATCGGCACTTCTACTACTGAGTTGAAGAAGAATGTTTAAAAGTATCTTATATACATGTATTCAGAAAGTAAAATTAAAAAAGTGGGATCTATAATGTTAATTTTTAGATACTACTAAAATAGTGTTAATTTTAGGCTAAAATTGGGGCTATTTTTTCTGGATTTTCACAATATTTTTGCTATTTATGTCAAATATGATGATAGAAATCATGACAGTTTATTTAATATATAATTTAGGACCAACATAAAACAGTTGACCGCACAAAATAACTCTGTGTGTAGACTCCATAGAAAAATAGGAATCCAAACTTAACAATGTCTTAAATACTTTGAATGAGAAAAAAATGATCATTTTCTTCTAAATATCCTTCCGCCACAAATATAGTTCCCTACTGAATGCTTTTTGGTATGGAATTTAATCGTGGGGTTTTAACTGAATTTAGTTTAATTGGCATTGTTAAATTCAAATTTATTAAAAGAAGTAAAAACATTATGCAGAATTTTTGCAAAAGAGGTCAAAACAAAAATCTATTCAGAAGCTCAGGAGCGAACCTCTTTAAGTGATTTTATTCAGTATGATCACAACTATTTAAGTCATGAAATGTCATTATAGACAAACGACTCCCTGATGAAGTTTCTACTTAAACAGGTTTTCCTCATCTTACAATTCCTAAGTGTAATGTCTACATTCATACTATGTAGTATTGACAAGGGTTGTGCTTGATTGTCATGTTATTAAAGCCCCGTTCACATGAGCACATTAACTTAGAGTTAAAGATTTTACATGCTTGCATGCAAAGTTTACTGTTAGCATGTAAACGGAAATTTTACTAAGCGTTCACATGCATTTTTAATGTGTATATAATAAATCAGTTTTTGACTGGCAATTTCAATGAATTTTGTAAATATTTGTTTGGACTTTCTAGTTGCTCTTCAAGTCAATATTTCTATATTAATGCAAGAAGAACGTTCCCATTTCTTGTTTAAATGCTGCTCTAGTACCGCCCTTCCGTTCACATGCGTTAGAATAACAATGGATACTAATTGTGCTGCTATATTATCCAACCTGTTTTTATACTCCCAATAAGTAGTATTTATTCAAAAACTACAACATGAGACGAAGAATACACTTGCCGTGGCCTTCAACTCGACGTTTTGATATATCGATCATGTGTTATAAATTAACAAAAGTTATTTCCATTCATATGCCGAACCATATATCCTAGTGAACTTGAAATAAAAGACATTACAGAGTTTGTCACATCTGTTTCATATTTGGATGTTTTACTGACTATAAACTACAAAGACAACTAACAACTAAACTGTATGACAAACGAGATCACTTTAGCTTTTCCATCGCCGAATTTCCTTATTTATGTAGTAATATTCCTCTTTCACTTACATATGGTATGTATTTACTACTCAAGAGCATGCTCTAATGACAATCAATTTTTAAACCGAGGCAGTCTACTCACACAAGTGTACGTCGATTACAATGCTTACCTGTCAAAGTCAATAAAATTGTAATCGTATGTTTATTACTAAAAAAAGGAAACAAAATCGAAAGTGTAGCGCATGTTTGCACAAAAATGTGCAAGAGAAGTTGCCTGTAAGGAATCCTTATGTAGCTTGGTATTGTTGTCAAAGCACAGACAATTTCGGTAAGCCCCAAGTAGTCCACCCCTTAACCCTAAAAAGCATGTATGAGAGAAGACTGACCGGAGAGTGAGAAAGCTTTTCCAGCCGCAGAATCTATCAGAACTAGAGAGAGACCTAATCAACACATGGAATAACATACAGAAAAGATTTTTGTTCCAATTACATATCTATATGAACTTTTTGAGGAGCAGGTGGTGCCTTGCTGTTAATTTGTTTGAATAGAAGACACATGCCATGCCATGTTGCATATTATAAATTCTAGGGTTCCTAAACAACCCTGCAATTTGATAAAAAAAACACTTCAATAAAATTTGAGTGAATTTCTGTTTTACTTTTTATCCTTTATACTTATCAATTTATATTGTTATAATGATTTAAGATAAAAACTGTGTAAAACAAAACCTTGACGAGGGAGTTAGAAATTTTTATTAGTATATATAAAATTTGCTCACCGTGTGTATCTAGGCTGATATGAACGGGGCTTAAGCCGTATTTAAATATTTTTTGGATAAAATGCAGCACGAGTTGTATAACGTTGCATCGATAATGACTAGAATTACAGATTATTAATTATTAGAATTTTAAGTATTATTTAGTTATCTTAAGCAACTAAAATTAGCAGTATATCTCTGTCCAAGACTAAAATAAAATCCTTCACAACCAAAGCTGAGAAGAGCAAATTTTGTAGCACATTTGTGCCTATCTAACCCTATTTTTGTTTGACTTCTAGATATATTATGTCAAGAAGATTTTAACTCTTTCAGTTGAATATCAATAGTTACAATTTCTTGCGACAATGAAGTACAGAATACTGATTAGACTTTCTGAAGTATTTGCATCTGGTGAAAGACACATGTATTATTATTTTTTCCTTCACAAATTAATTGATACTTTCCATTTATCTTGAAAAGCTAGGGCAATGTGTTTGAGAAGAAAGAAAAATCTTCACGGTTTTCTAAAGTATCCAATTAGAAATGATGTCTTAATGATTTTAATCATTTTTTTTTTTTGACTCAATTTAGTTTGAAGGAGGTTGGCAGGGGCATGCACTTTCCACATACCAATTACTGTATTAGTTGAAATTCTTTGATTCTTTTGTTCTCATGCCAAATAAAGTTTATTACGACAATTATATGCTTGATTATGAAACTTAATTATGAAATTTAACCATTTTTATAAATGATCATAGAAAATACATTAATGTGCAATGAGTGAAAAAACAAATTTCAACGTCTATACACGGTGTTTTTGTTTGTTTCTTGTTTGTTTGTTGTTTAACGTCCCTCTCGAGAATATTTCACTTGCCGGTGGAGAGCTGCAAATTTTGACCTATATTCGGCACCCAAGGCCATTGAGCAATGAGGGATATTTTTCATGCCAACGCCTACTGCGACACGGGACCTCGGTTTATACGGCCCCATCCGAATGACCGGTCTCCACGTCCCGCAGTGGATTCGAACCCGCGACATAATGATCAACTCTTTATGCCGCTACCCTAAAGCAAAGTCTCTAACAACTGCGCAACGCAAGCGACTTGCACACAGTGAGACCAAAAATACTCAATGAAATGTATTTAAGAATTTTTAAAAATGAATATTGTATGAATGTATCTTAATGGATGAATAAGACTAAAAGCTACAGATTAATCTACATTGTGTGTAACGTTCTCCGTATCATCTGCTTGTCCCATGGCAAGTGTGAATAGATAAAAACAATGTATTTAGCATTAACAATATCCCATTCTACTTTTCCTCCTCAAAATCATTTAACACATAGTTTATGAGGATGACTCCTTTAATTTACAAAACAAAGAAATATTACATAATGAACAGAAATTGTTGCAATAAATAATAAAATTAGACATAAATATGTATTCATAAACGTTTTATGAGCGAGAGTGGAGGAAATCGACAATCCACAGGTTGTCCTATATATAACCGTATTTTTATTTTTCGGATTTTAAATGTTTCATTTTTAAATGCATGTAAGTATGTTCATATTTCTTTAATTAGAAGTTTATTTGCTTAATCTTTTACAATATTAGTAATATTTATTTACCTTGCGGATACTACAGATATGCAAGGGAAATGTCAACAACTTGAAAGCATGTAACTTGATTTTCTGACAATTTCTTGTGTTCATTGCATATACATGTAGTATGCAAAGTTCAAAATTATATATTTTTTACTTAGAATTGACGTGTGAATTGATTAGTCAATAAATTATTGCGTTTAACATCCAAAGTAATATCGACTGATATAAAAATGTATATCAATGATTAATTCAAATTCATTGCATCCCATGGCCTTTCCTTTCTTATGTTAATTTTGTAGGCCTAATTAACAATTTATTCAACCACTGTGAATTTAAACATAACAGTTATGTTTCCCATCATTTATTACTGTGTTGCTTTCCTTTGTACATGCAGTAATTAAGTTTCATTAAAACTGAGTTATTATTTAATAAGGAAATTCTGGAAAAAAAGTGTTATATATTGAGAATATAAACGAACAAAAATAACCCAGGCAGTAGTATGCGAAAAAAAGGTCAGAAAGAGAGAAAACATTAACTATTACGAAACAAGCAATCAAGAAAACTCCAAAATGACATAATTTTAACAATACACTGAGAGTAAACACGGACCGTTGGAAACACCAGTGAGGTATCAGGTAGAGATGTAAGCATCCCCTGTCGACAAGTTTACGGTTTCGAGGGAATAGCGATAACAAGCTTTTATTGCGAAAGGGGTAATAACTCTTTGAGGGATCAAAGCTCATATACGCAGGGTCAACTGCAAAAATCTTTAAAGGAGTACATTCTTATGGACTATAAATCTTTTCGATAAATCTTGAAACATAGAATCATATCAGGGGAGGAAAACTAATAATAACTAGTAAACAACTGGAGGCCTTTCCCCTTTTTAAGCGTTTCCATATCATTTGGACTGAAAAAGGGAGAAAAAAGCAAGAAAATGAATAAAACACAAAAATGCTCTGAAATAAAGATCGGGCTCGGTGGAAAAACACATGTACTTGTATTTGTTACCCAATATAGTAATCAGTATCAAATACTTTTTGAGAAACGTGATTTATGTATAATACAAAGCAGACTTTCTGTAAAAAAAATTATTTTAGTTGGTTTGTATTTTGAATGAATTGAGCTAGTAATTTAGAGCCTATGATACATTAGAACTGCAGTATCGAGAGTGTTTGTAAGCATATGAATTAATTAATCGAAGACATTAATTGGTGAAGGTCGTATCTCTATGGTTTTACGGTTTCAGAGGTGTAGCGATAACAAGGTTTTTCGTTCAAGGGGTAATAACTGCGAAAGGAGTCATAGTTTCATTTCGTTGGGTCATTTTTTTAAATAACTTTTGTTATCGAGTATCATGAACAACAGAAAGGTGGAAAAACGTAATAATATAATTGTTCTCAGGATTGTACTTGCCATTTTTTATTTTTACCCCTTTTTGCGCGGAACAAATTCAAATTACAGAGATCTATGTCTTGAACGCAGCTCTGTCTTGATAATGTTACTGTACGAACTGTACAAAATAGCTTACATGTGTAATACGGCAAGGAAAAAGGGATATTGATAAAACTGTCTCGGTATATGTTAAGCTGAAGTCTACAGCAAAGGACAATTTTCTTTAAATGTAGAAGTTTTGAATGAATACTCCTTCATAAGAATACAAGAAATCGTCAGAAAATAAAGGAATAAATGTCATGTCTTTGAGATTCCAACAGATTGTTGAACGACTTGGTCTCAAGACTTTAAACTGATAGCATTTTTAAATCAGGACTTAGACTTTGACCTTCTGATTTTTATAAAATAAATCTGAATGATTTTTCATTAGAAAGGTTCACATTCCTTGCAAATTTTTAGAGAAGTGATTATCTTAAATATTAAACAGCTTTCTTTCGTGGGAAGAGAAGGCATTAATTGGGATGATTATATAAAATATTAATTGGGATGATTATATAAAATATATGTCGCTTGGTAAGTAGTTGTTGAAATAAAGACACGAATAATTTTAATATGTTCATTTAGTATAATGAAATTTGAGCCTACTTTCCCATAAGTACCTGATACTACTTCTGACATTTCTTTCCCAGTGTCTGTCTTTTATTCGTATGCCCTGTTCACAGATGTATATTGTTTGTATTTCTTTAGATTGATCACGGTTGATCATGAGAGAGATTTTTATTTCATTTTTTCAAGCTCAATCTTTTTAGCTTTTCAGCACCCTCTTCCCTTCTTCTTCACATGCATTAAACGTGCAACAAACATGATAATGTCTGATATGTTAATAGTCTTATTGAATGACACGGCATTAACAAAGATTATTCGTACAATTTGTTTTATCTAAAGTACATCACCTTGACTCAAAGGTTATTTGGTATTTTTAATAATGTCATATTACAAGGCTGGAATAATAATATATGTCTACTTCTGGATTTTGAAAAATAATAATGACGCCAGGAGTATATATAATTCTAATCAAGGTAATTTAATGTAAAACATTTACAAGATAGATATACATGTATATAGGCAACTCCTCCTCTTTATTCAAAGGTAATGCGATCCTCGGGTTCTGAAAATCAATTAAGTATAGAAAATACTCTCATAAATGTATATGAATCGACAAAGTGAAATGTGTTCACCCAAAGCATTTCTTCAAAGATCATCATTAAAGATAACTGTAGATTATATCAGGAAATCTAACAATTTTCAAATATAGTTTCAGGAAACTTAGATAAAAGCACAAGTTATGCATTTTCTAAATGAAGGATGATTGACAAGTATTTTAGGATTAAAAAAACTGTACTAAGAAATTCGGGGATAATTTCATGTTGTAGAATACGAAATAGAATATATTATAAAAAGCTTGCGCTTTCACTGCAAGACAAGACAACACAGTTCTCACTTCCAATTTCAAGTCATGATAATAAACATTGGTATCAAAGGTAAGGTGAAAGGAAATTAAATTTCTCTACTCATCTATCTATTTTGTACTTTTTGGGGGATGCTGATGCCGTCGTTCTCTAAAACAATTTCTAGAACTTAAAAAAAAACTTAAGAGTTATTGGATGGAAATAGGGACAGAAAGGATATCTTTGAAATGCTATTTTTGTTTATAAAATTCATAATAGTTGTTATATTTTTGTGTTTCTTTTAAAATATGTTGATTGATAAATTAAGTTTTTGTTATTGTCTTGTATACCAGGAAAAAACAAAATTAGTTTTTCTACTTATCAAAACTCGATGGGATTGATTGATTGATTGTATATTGTTTTACGCCTAGTTCGAGAATGTTTCACTCAAATAGAGACGTCACCTTATACCGGTGAAGGGCTTTGAATTTAGACCTTTGCTCGGCTCTAAAGGCTATTGAGCGGTGAGGGTACGTTATCGTGACTATGCTCACCGTGACACGGGGCCTCGGTTTTTAAAGGTCTCATCGAAGGACCCGCAACTTTCACTTCAAAGTGCCGAGCGCTTGGCGAAGGAACAGTTGCTACCTACTTTTTTTATCAACTTAGGTCAATCGTATCCGTGATTCGAACACACGACCTTCCGATCACGGAGCGAGCGCTCTTCTGACTGAGCTACTGTGACGGATAAAACTCGATGGGAAAAATATTCTAAAACTTATAAAATTAATTTTAAAAAAAAAATAATCAGTATAAAATATTTTAATTCCTGGTCTTTTTTAAAACTGCGTGTTAAATGTAATGATCAGTAATATGATAACATTATAAGCTTGAGGTATGTAGGAGGACAGAGTGATCCTGCTAACTGACTTGCATTTAAAAGTTTAGAAGAATTATTAGAGATATTTTCAATAAACTGGTATGTCATTAAACCCATTAATTCATACTTTTCTCATGTTAAGTTTAAACGAAAGATTTTTTTAAAAATGTTTTATCATATATCATATAATTTAATTTTATGTTGTCTTGGATTCCCCAAAAAAACTCTTTTTTCTTATTTTCCTATACCCCTGGAAACTGGATACACGGAGATAACGAAAAGTTATCAAGCTCAAAAGTCCATTGAAACAAAACAAATCGGGATCAGAACAAACATAGACCTATAAAAACATCAGGTGGGCTCAGGTGCCATGGAGGAGTTAGCATCCACTGTCGACCAGTTCATCATGTGCTCCTTGTCATGACCGGGCGAACGAAAAAAAGTCCATAGACAATTCTGTTTGTAAATAATGGTCTAACAAGTTTTATTAAGTTCTCAGTCAGTATTTGACTGACAAGCTCATTGTATCAACCATAAAACTTGCAAAATGGTGACGTTACCCGAGACTGTGTACATCCTTCTTTCATCAACTTGTGTGTCAATAGTTTGTTTCGTTTCAGAAATTGTTCGTGCGTAGAGAATGCTCTTGCATATCGAACCAACGTTGGGGACGTAAACTACATAATTATGCAGATAATAAGGGAAGATGCTGATGGAAATTTTGAAGTCAGTCATTACCTTTATCTTAAAGTTTTGTTGTTAGGTTACCGTTTACATTTTTGTAGTAAAATATCCAGATATGAAACAGATGTGTCAGACTCTCTTTTTTTATTATTATTATTATTTCAAGTTTACTAGGATATATCGAGTCGAGTATGAATGAAAATAACTATTGTTAATTGATATTACGTCGTCGATATATTTTAATGTCGAGTTGAAGGTCACAACAAGTGTTTTGGAACTGAAAACATACGTAAATAATAATAATAATAATAATAGGAAATCTTTGAAATGCTCATCAGAGCTTTACTTTTTCAAAAGCTCAACTGGTATTTAGGAATAAAATATGTTAAGATATTACAAATATTTGAATGTTTGTCTTTCTGAGTTGTAAATGACAATCCTTTCCCCACTGCTTGTTTGAATCTCATAATTGTTACGTAAGATCATAAAAGTAATAGACGAATTATTCCAAAGCAAACAGTTCTAAAATGACATTGAGTCAAGCAATTTGTGTCCTTCCTAGTACAAAAGAGACGTACGTTTAGAACACTCAACAACTACTAATTTAGCAGTGTTTTTTTTAAATTTCTTACTAACGTTAAGTCTGCCTGCCTTAATATTCAATTTCATTTTGACTTCCTAATACGTGTAAACTTTAGATGGTAAAGGTCATACTTGTATCCAATTTTTCTCTACGATATAGATAGTACAAAATGGTTTATGGAAGTTATAATTATTATCGCATAAAATCAGACTTATTTATTTAGGACTCTTTTGATTTGTGATTATGCTACCCTGTACCTAGTGTTGAATATTTCAAGGTTATTTGTTCCATTTGCAATTGTTGAATGAAGGAATCCTTGATATGGTATTTGTTTCATTTTAAGTCGTTCGTGCCATTTTAACACTTAACACACATCAAATGGGAAAGTATGTCCCGTTTTTGGTGCTTGTCAGTAATTGCTGAAAAAGTCTTATCTTTCGTTTATTTTTTTTTTTAGATATCAGAATGCGATTTTGCATTTCCATTTTTCATATCCGGGATATAGTTTTCAATCCCTCCAGAGTAAATTATACATTGATTATTAGCTTGCTCTCCATTAGAATTTTTAAAATATTTTGATTATTTAATATGTATTCCAAATTTATTGGAAAATATATTCAGCTTAAAATTTGCTATGCTTCTTCAACATTTTCAATCACACTGCATACAGTCAGTCAATCAGACCCCTCATTTAACACTTTAAAAGAAAAACTTAACAGTTGTTATCAGATGAGATATTATACGGTATAAAATATTCCTTGAACTTAATCCTATAAGTAGTAAAACATCTTATCTGTAATATTCAACCTCAAACAAAACACATGTCCGCATTGAATGCTTGAATTGTGCGGCCATTGTCACACATTAGGCCATATTAATAAATGTTAGCAGATCATCCTAAGCAATACCCTTCCGACATTGACAATTATGCAATTTCAGTCATCTTAAGGGCAAATCAAGGACAGGCAATGAATACGCTTCCTTACTTCTCAACTATCCTTTTAGACAAACTGATTAGTTTCTGAATATAATTATGATAAGAAATGGTGCAAACATACCAAATTCAGTCTCTATTTCCAAGAATTTAATAAACGAATTAGAATAAAATTGAAAATTGTTTCTTTACTTAAGTAGATCTGATGGGGTTTGAAGATGGGAATGGGGATGGATTAAGGCAGGTTTAGATAATCAATTCTAGGTAATGTTTTCTATCTGAAAATACAAGATTATATAATAATACTTTTTTAATTTTTGAATAAAAGATTAAGGTGCATTCAAAATTCCTTTGGGGAATTCCAGATTTATTTTTAGTTTAGTTGAAGATCTAATTATAAATTTAAAAAAAGGAGGAAGCCTGGATCCTTTCTGTCCTTCTTCCGGGAACTGTACATAATCGTAGATAACTGTTATGAAAGATATAGTCTGTAAGAAGTCTGTCGAAAAGCATTTAGCACATATGAATGATTTTTTTTTCACTTCACCAGTGATACTTTGACCTTCATTAGAAAAAAATAAATATCAGTCTCTTTGATGAAGAGTGTATTACCAAGCTGAATGAAAACTTATATATAAAAAAATATTGCTATAGTGGAAACGGAAAGTTAATTATTTAGTAGAGTAGCTTGTTTAATTAATAATCACAATCACACGAACACATTAACGACGATCGCCTCCCTCCCAAATGAACACGTGAATGATGTATTATTTTTCTTAAAAGAACTAGAGACCATACAAAGTGCAGTAAGGTAACTTACTTGCATTCCTTTAAAAACCAAGGAAATACACGAATTTAAGTGTTTTATAATAGTGATACTTTAAATTTCATGTAAAAACATTTCTGAAATAAATGAATGTTCCCAATGTTCAAAAGATCCTATCTTATCTTATATTTGATATAAACTTTACGAAAGCAATGCTTGTATCTACTAAACTTAAGCAAAAGAGCACCATCGGTATATCTTTTTGCCAAACATTTTGTCTAGCTCGATGTACGCAGAAACCTTAAGTATTTACAGCATAAAATCTTTCTTATTTTTCGGTAACAGTCACTCTACATACACATGTACTATATTTTAATATCTGACACATATATACTTTTTTTATAATACTAACACCTGCCCTCTGTTAAAGAAATTAGGTTTGTGTCATTCATGATATTGAATGGTTTATCAATGATGAAATAATTGTTACAGATAATCATTCTTGGAGTGGCAATAAGGACTGAAAAATTTCAGAGTACTGAATTTAGGTCATGCTGGTGCATATCCACTCCTATGAATCTTCTGTTCACTAAGTACAGTCGTGCTTTATTAAGTTCACAATTTTTATAACAGTTTTCAGTTTGCGAAAACTTGACTGAAATATTATTAATTATTATACACACTTCTCCCGATGAAATGAATTATTTTGATGATTTTATCTGACAATCAGGTTTTTTTTTTGGCTTTTCCAAAGTCCCTTGACAATATTTTGGGATTTTTCCTATAGAACACAATTGCTTTCAATTGTCTTAATCAAACTGAAATAAAACATACCACTTGATATATTTGCACTTTTTTCAGTGAGCTGACATAGTAATGATATATTTGTACCTTTTCTCTATCATTTTTGTGTAACTCATCTTCTACCGTTTCACATTTTTGTTATAACAGCCTGAAAGGTCATCAAATGCATCTGTGTCATCTTTGTACTTTTTTGTCAGGCATTTAAAATTTAAATTACACTCAACTACATCTACATTTGTTGCAAGTACTTTAGACATAAGGTCTACTTCTTAATACAGAAAACAAAGATGTTATTTGATATTTGTTTATCACGGTTATCAGAAAATACGTACGTACCTATCCTGTTCAAGGAGGCGTAATCAGTAATACATTAGTTATAGAAAAATATCAGTAAAGAGCGTTTATGCCACATTTTTAAAAACATTATTATCGATTAGGTCGTCTGGGACATTCTGTTTCATTCTTAAATCGGTCAACAATTTTGGTCAGTTAATCCTTAAAGTTCCGATTTAAATGATATATTCTACCTATGATGTCATTAAAGTATTTACTTAGAGTAAGTTTCGTTACGTTTTTTGAGTTGTTTTTGTTAGGCTTTATCTTTAAACTTTAAGCAATTAATGAGTAAATATCTTCTCTACTTATATCATTTGTACCTATTTGCAGAAAGCAACAGTTCTGAAGATACGTTTTGGACCATAGGCAAAGAAAATTAAAAAGTGATGTATTGGAAATACATGCTAATGAAGAGTGTGTATTAATGGTATTTTACTTTCATACAGGACGTATTCTTTCACCTGGACATTTTAAACCGTGAGTAAATTATATATATATATATATATATATATATATATATATATATATATATATATATATATATATATATATATATATATATATATATATATATTTTTTTTTTTTTTTTTTTTTTTTTTTTTTTTTTTTTGAGAAAATCAATATTAAGACATAAATACTCATGTTTGACTGTTTTAATTGTTGACTTACCTGAGCAGAAGGCTCCAGTGAGTTTTTTGATCGAAATTTGTCCCTTTTCTGTTTCCGTTACTGTTGTCGAAGTCGCCGTTTTCGTTGTTGTAATCTTTTCCCTAACTTCATCTTAAACTTTAGAACCACTGGACCAATTTCAACTAAACTTGCCATAGAGCATACTAAGGTTAATGGGAGTAAAGGTATTTAATGAAGTATGAAGACAACGCACAGTTATCATACTCAAACGTCCAATGACACAATACAAACCACGACCTGGGCAAACACGGACCTCCGCAAAACATCAGAGTTGGTATCAGATGTAGAAGTAAGCATCCCATTTCGACCGGTCATACCCACCAAGTGCTCTTTGGCCATGATCGGGTAAACGAAAAAAATCCGTAGACAATTCAGTTTGAAAATAATGGCCTTACTATTTGTATAAAAAAAACGTGAGTGAGCACTCAACTAAATGATAGATGGTATTGCTGACAAGACCATTATATCGACCATAGAGTTTGCGGAATGTTGACTTTAAACGAGACTATTGATATCCTTGTTTCATTAACTTCTTTTTCGTGGCTTGTCTTGTTTCGGAAATTGTTCATACGTAGAGCATCCTCTTGTGTATCGAATCAACTAAGAGATATAACCCTACATGCAGGTGATAATGGTATATTGCTGCATAAATAAGAGAAGTTGACGATGGGAAAGTTGAAGTCATCACGTTTATCATTAAGTGTTGTTGTTAAGTTACCATTTACGTCTTTATCCAAATACGAAACTGTATTTTTTTTGTCTCTAGTTCAAAGGGTTATATAGTATCAACATAGGAATGAAATGAATATTGCATATAGATAGGACATCGTCGATATATCTAAATGTTGAATTGAAGGTCATGACAAGTGACTTTTTTCTTTTTATCTAAAAGTTTTAAATTCATTTTGCTTCATATGAATACAAAAAAGTCTGCTAATTACGGGGCGCAATTTGTACCCATGGGAATTCCGACTGACTGTTTGAAGATTTGATCTAAAAAAAGTACATAAATATTGTCGATCAGAAATTCAAGCATCTACTTAATATCAACTTTGAGTACTTGTGTGTACAATCAGAATGTTTTCTACCAAAACAATTTTGCAAATGATCAATGACAAGGTAAGTAAATTGTTCCATTTCTATTGAAAAAAGAGTGATAAAAAGGTAAATTTACGAGTTTCATTTCTATGTAAATGTCATGTCAATGATGTCAGAAAGCCTGGACTTGAATTCATCGTGGAGAATGATTTTATAAAGTATTGAAAAGTCTTACTTTTAGATTTTTAGACCTTTACTCGGCACTGAGGGCCATTGAGCAGTGAGAGATCTTTAATGTCCCAACGCCAGCCGTGACACGGGGCCTCTGTTGTTAAGGTCTCATCCGAAGGACCCGTAACTTTCACCTCAAAGTGCCCAGCGCTTGGCGAAGGAACAGTTGCTACCTATTTTTTTTTATCAACTTAGGTTAGTTGCGGCCGGGGTTCGAACCCACGACCTTCCGATCACGGACAAGCGCTCCACCGACTGAATTCTACTTGTGTACAGATCAGCATTCTAAATCTAATCTTCAATCATAGGGGCATGTGATTTTTCCTGCTCGTAAATTTCCCAAGATCAAAATAAACTTGTTGAACTTACCAGTCTCTACCCAGTATAGAATATCCATTAATATTTTGGAACAAAGAAAATGATGAGACATTGTTCGATCTCCTACAACAAATTCAATTTGAGTGAATCCTTCAGTGTTGAAATAGGCGCCATTTACAGATTTTAAATTCATCTTATCTTTGTACAATTTAGAAGGATTAGCTACGGACCAATAAACATTGGAACTGAACAAAGAAACTGTCTGTATCTAGTAGGAGTCAAAATCTCTCTATCCAAATTTTAATAATGTATAAATTTGGATTTTTAATCGAATGAATAGATTTTCTAATTTTCTCTTTCCCCCCTTGTTTTAGTATTCTTAATGATCCCCTGTAAATGGTCTCCACTTGGATGGAGCGTTCTTAATCTAGTTTAACTCTCCCCATTTTCTTCCTCCTCAACAGCAGAACTATCCCTTTTGACAAGTCCAACAGACAATTCCTCTTGTTTCTACGCTAAAACTTTCTCTAGGGTAAATATCTTTCTGATAAACTGTCTTGGTCTTTGTCCAGCGTCATTTTCGATTCTTTTTTTCTAAACCTATAATAATCAACTACCATGGGTTACCATGGTTTGCATGACTTACAGGTGCAAAGTTATCTTCCCACAATCTCAATTGAAACCGTTGCTTCAAGTTGATACAGTGTTGGCTACAAGCACTTCACGATATTTCCTGAAATGCACTACTAATGCATCAATAACAGATTCTCAAACTGTGAAAGAGTGGACAGTTGATTGGTGTTACATACAATTGAATTTGAGGAAATAATTTTGATATATGTCTTTAAAAGTTCAGCAATGTTAGATGACAATATGCAGACAGACACATCAAACTGTTGTTGCACAACGTCTAAAATAATATTACAACAGACATTATATATGGGCTATAGATATCTTTAAAACGTGCTTTTGGGTACCATTAACAAATTGAAATATTGCGTAATGCGCCAGGTCATTTTATAGAACGCGTATTCATAGAGGACAAAATCGAGCGCAATAAAATGCAATAAATATTTCAGAATATTTTTTAATAAAACATAGAGTCCTTTTGCCACCTCAGGGGTATGTAAAACTCAAGTATTTTAATTCGTTTGTTTTCAACAACGGTTCTTAATATTGAGGTCATGTTTACGTTTATATACGTATGTACATCTACGTTCTTCCTGTCTGGTATTTAGGTCAAATAAACAGTGTGTATAAAATACAGTCAATTCATTTCAACAGTTATTATTCCCTTAGAGAGGATCAATAAGTCTGAAATTCGATTCAATATTTTTATAATTTTCATGTTGAAAGAACTTTATGAATATTAGACAAGAGTTACAGAGAGAACAGTCAGAAAAAATTAAAATTGTATTTCTTAATTTTAATGATGTCAAAAATTAAATAAAATAATTTATGAAAATTGTTTTATAGAAACAAAGAAAATTAACACATACAATTGTATATACGATCCTTTTCAGCACAACTAAATTTAGTATTGACGGGTTGTATAATGTAAATAGATAATTCATAAAGAATATTTTAAAAATTCCGGAATAATATGCTTTCGTTGGAAATAAAAATGTTATGTACTGTAGTATTGACGAGTATAAGAAAAAGACTTGTTCAAATTGACAATCTCGTGCCTAATATGAATATCAACAAAATATTCTAAAGTTAGAAGAAAATATTGTATTTTTTTTATGTCTGCAAAGACGAAGGCTAAAATGTTTTAACTTTAGACATGGTTGTTTTAATTCCTTTTAAGGAGAAAAAAATCCTTTAATAATAGATGGTAAACATTCATCTACTGCACATCATCATAAAAGAATACAATCTAGCGTTTGTCTACAATTTCCGCGGCTAAAGCCTGGTAGATACATAATTGGTTCCCAATCAGCCCTTAGTTAAGAACTGAAATAGAAGAAAGATTTTTTTCTACAATATAATGATGTCCAATTAAACTAAAAAATAATTAATCGGATCATTTTTACAACTGTGCTTATTTTTGTCTTAATCTTGGAAACTTACCAAAAGATATTTTAAAACTATTTCTAAACTAAAGCAGGGCCGTCGCCAGATTTCTGGAAAAGAGGGTTTCGAGAGGGGTCTGGGAGTGCCATACCCACTCCGTGCCAATTTATTTTTAGAAATGAGTACTTTTTTGCAGGGTTCTGGTGCAGACATTTTTTTTTTCATACGTAATAAATGGGCTTGGGGTAAAAAGCTGAGTGGAGTTTTGTGGAGTTACGGAGTGGAATCTGTATTATAACAGTACAGAAAGTTTGAGAACAAAACAATTTCTTTTGCATACTATCTCTCCCCTTCAATGTCATTTTGGATTTGTAACAAGAATGAAACAAGAAAGAAAGGAAATCCATGCAGCCAAATACTAATGACCTTTAAATGTCAAACAGAGAATCACCTACAAATGCTTTTAAAAAACAAAGACTAGGTAATACATTAACAACATCTAAACTAAGCTCAGATATATGACCCTGCTCGCCTATCCAAATCAGACAGACCTAGTAAGAGGTGTTGACAGCTTTAATATCAAACAGAGAAAGAGTAAACAACTGCACTGCGGAACTGATAACAACAATTGAATTATAAAGGCATATAATTCAAATACCTTTTTTTGGTTTTACTGTTAAAGTGCAAAATACTTTATTTGTTGACACATGTATTTGAAGGTCACTATTCTTTTCCTCTTAATTTGTTTATTAACATACACATGTATCTCCCTTTCTCTGGTTAAATTAAGGGAAATGCTACATAATGTAAATGTATAGTCTACATGTATTTTGTCAACTGGGTCTATCAAAGTTATATGTCAAGGATTAATTATAAGAGACAAAAAGGAAAATATTTATCGAAATATACCCAACAACTTATGTTGTTATTTTTAAATTTTTGTAAGTACACATTGTGCATTTTAAACAATGATGTATTATTCACTCTTAAAATTTTTACCTTCGTTTCTTGGGGAGGGGACTGTGTGTTGATTCTTACCTATGATTAGTTTCACCAATATTTGGAAAGAAAAGCTTATTTTATAAATGTGACTCATAACAGAAATTATATATATGAAAAGTAGTACTAAAACATTTTTAAAACATATTATTACATCCTTACTGTTGAGTTAACTTTCTGATCAATGTATCACGTGCAGTCTATCGACCAGTACATGTTTCACTGATGCAGCTGTTTGTTGAAAATAATGGTGAAGACTTTCTGACAGAATTAATTTAATTGGAGGATGGGAACTTTAAAGAATGTCGATCCCCATAATCATGCTGAAATGTGTTTGGTTACTCATTGTTTTAAAAAAGAAGACTCAAGTAGGATGCTGTCAACTTAATTCTGTTATTAAAATAATATGGTTTGCTACAAAAATCATTACATTAAAATTTATTTTACTTTGTCTTTGTTGTTGGGTACAAGAATGAATATATACCTTATTTAACTTAAGTTTTATTTTCAAAAAATCCTTACAACAATTACCAGGGGCATGTTTTACAAAAGAAATTACGACTAAGACCAAACACTTTAGATGATAATGTATTAAAATCTTGCAAAATCAATTATTCTGTTAGAAATTGCTTGCATAATGATAACTATCTAAATTAATTTTTAGAGGATTAAAAACATTTTCAAATCAACGTTAAAAAGAAAGATAATCTTAAAATTATATTTTCTCTTAGTCATAAGTTCTTTTGTGAAACAGACCCAAGACGTCTTATGAGCATTATTTGCCCTATTTCAAAGAATGTCTAAGAAGTTTTTCCTGCAAATATGCCCTTGGTTTGAAATATCCAGAGACGTTATTGTCCATTGAAGAATCAGGTCTCAATTATCTGATCATAAACATGTGTTACAAAATTTAATTACATCTTATCAATTATTAAATGCTTTTTTCACCACAGCTATTTCTCTTTTTGTAAAATTATAACCCAGTGATCATTCCTGAATAACGATGAAATTTTTATTAGGTAACATGTATCTACATGTATGTGATCCGATACTGTCGAACTTGAAAAAGTGATTGTGTGTTGAATGTGTGATTTTATTTTAACTGCATTCCTAATTCTGATATATTGTATTTATACCAAATTGTAAACTATGCCCAACTGTAATTTTAGATTCTTTTCTGCTGACAAAAGAATAATTCAGTTCATTTTATAGCATATTTGTTTTTACAAGCAACAACTGAGTAATCATTTCTAATGCAGTAATTAAATCTGTCAGGACTCCTCGCCCGTTGGGATGGGAGTGCATGTGGGTCGCTTAGTCTCTGCTACCCAGAATAAAAAAGCTATTCCCATTGCTGAGTTGACATTTGAAGGTCATGATTTTTTTTCGTTTGATCATTCATTCATTCATTTCATTGTCAATATGGTTCATACAACATGAACTGGTTTCTGACTAATTGTAACATTTATTCTGAAATCAGGGAGTTTCCAAGTGTCTGAGGGATCACAGACATCAGTTATAGCTGGTGCATACAGAAATGAGAGAGGGAAGGAGGGGGAACTGTGTTCAATGACAGGAATATTTTTTCCAACTGCCATGAATACAGACCCTAAAATGTGCTACTACCCCAAACTCACGCTACACGGTTTGCAAGAAACGAAAAGTGCACGAAAGTCACACCCTTTTTTGGGGGTAGTAGCATGTCTCAGGGTCTGTACATCTAAGCTTCTGTAGTGCTTCTTGCAATTTACCGATACCACACCCGCCCCCGCCCCGAAGAGGGAGATATGTAAATAGTTACACAAAATGAGAAATAACAAACAATAAATAGAGATACAGAAAAAGATTGACCTTCAAATATCAACAAAGAGGGTAGCTTGCACTTTAATAGTAAACCCCCCCCCCCCCCCCAAAAAAAAAAAAAAACCCAAAAAACAAAACAAATAGATAAATAAATAAATAACCAGTTATTTAAGTAATTAAACATTATAATAATTCAAT
This sequence comes from Saccostrea echinata, assembly GCF_033153115.1. Classification (NCBI taxonomy): domain Eukaryota; kingdom Metazoa; phylum Mollusca; class Bivalvia; order Ostreida; family Ostreidae; genus Saccostrea; species Saccostrea echinata. The sequence goes on from NW_026889793.1 coordinate 2,153,040, forward strand.
CCTTAGTGAAGTTGTTTGCTATCTATCCGTTTGATTTTAAAGCTGCCAACACCTCTTACCAGGTTTGTCTGTTTGGGATAGCACTGCAGTGTCATATTACCTAGCCTTTGTTATGAAAAACAATTCTAGGTGATTTTTTTTTAACTTTATGTACAAACTCCACTCCATGACTCCACAAAACTCCACTCCATGACTCCACAAAACTCCACTCCACTCCACTCAGCTTTTTACCCAAGCCAAATAAATGAAATCTAGCATTATTACTTCCAACCCATAAATAGTGAATTTAACATGTTTCAAAAATAATATTTTATTTAAAAAAGGGGTTGAAATCGCACCTAAAACACCCCACTTTTCGACAGCCTTGCTAAAAGCGTTGTTTACATTGTATAAATAGACTTTACTCAAGATACAGGTATATGTTCTTATCTATCACTATATAAACATCTATTTATATCATAGGGGAATTACCAGACTGAGACTAAATGAATTGCCAGGCTTTATAAAATGCCTTAAAATAAAATATTACGATAAAAATTTCAAAATTCGTCACAATATGTTACCATATAAGTAAGGGAAATTCGTCTTTACTTTCACAGTATGAGAGCCGTAAGGATAAACAAATCTTATAACTTTTTGCCTTATATTTTTGAAACCGGTGACTAATAAATAATAGAAACTATTCTAAAAACTTTTCTACATCTATAATTCATTATTCATTTATGTTAGATAAATACGTAATTCGGACAGTTTTATGTATTTCTAATGTTCTTTGAAATAACTATTTTTTTTAATAATGGTATGGTGCAATATTTAAAATGCTTAAGTGCTTTTATTTGATTTTTTAATGGAATAAAACTTGTTTTGTAGTAAAAAGAAAAATGACCAAAACAACCGGTATGCAGCCTTTGAGACGATGTTTATCGGAAAGCAATGGACAGGATCAACGCCAAAAAGAGAGAATAAGGAGTAAAAGTCTTCAGTTTGAACCTACATTTAGCATAGCAACAAAAAACAAAGAAAAAGTTGGAACAGAAAAGATTTCAGTAAATTTTCATACTTATTTAATACTAGCAATTGCATGTCTCGTACTGGATGCTGCAGAGCTTAGAAAATGCACATTGTGTGCTAACTGCAAGAATAACAAGAAAAATAGCCATCAAAAAAGCAAAGATCAGGAGGCACAAACAATCCGTGTTAAGAGTTTAATGAATGATTGTCTTAATGAATTAGACCAGGATGATTCAGAAAAACATTTGAAAAATATACAGGGATATCATCTAGCAAACACACGTGTTTCATTGCAGAAATTATTTCCATTTTTGTATGAAGATTACTTCAACTGTGTAAATTTGGTGCATAGAACAATTATTAAAGCGTTCCCTCTCTTCGACTGCTCTAGCAATTTTGAAGAGTACGTTCAAAAAGAATTAAATTCAGCTCAATTTATCAATCCTCTCAATTCAGCACCATTAGAAAGAAATCCACATTCAATGAATATGGAAATGATTCGTATTAGCACCTTTAGTAATTTCCCACAGACAACTTCTGTGTCTACTGTAAGACTTGCCAAAGAGGGTTTTTATTACACTGGCGAAGGAGACAAAGTCGCCTGTTTTGCATGTGGCTTGCATCGAGATGGATGGAGAGCAGCTGATGATCCCAGAGAGATTCACATTCGATTGTCGCCGAATTGTCCATTTCTAAACTCTTGTCAATCTGAAAATGTTCCTATACAAGAAGGAGAGAATATTGGAAGCAGCCAAATGGAAATACAACCACGAGGAGATAGTGGCGAATCGACTTCGGGACACGTCATTCAAACAGGAGAAGGAAACATTTTGCAGAACTCAACACTGTCAATGTCAAACAATGAAATTAGGCTAAGAGAAAATACAGGTTACTCAGTGCCGACATATTCTGCTTCCAACTCTAGTCAACAAGAAGACGAGTTCAACCTCAAATCTTTAGAGAGACAAGAGAGGGAAAGACCTCTTCAAAGATCTAGAGCATTACAAGAAAAAATCAACGTCTTTCTGAGAAGCTTAGACCCACTTGGAATTAATTTTGACCGTCCGAAGTACCCTGCTTATGCAGTTGTCGCAACAAGAGTGAGTTCGTTTAATGACTGGCCATCAAGTATAACACAAACTCCACGTGATCTCGCTTTGGCAGGTTTTCTATACGTGGGGTACGGAGATTACACCCGCTGTTTCTTCTGTGGTGGTGGATTACGTAATTGGGAACCAGGGGATGACCCCTGGATTGAACATGCCAGATGGTTTCCAAAGTGTGCTTTCTTGAGACAGAACAAAGGAGACGAATTTGTTGCACTAGTGCAAATTGAACATAACGAAACGGTAAGGAATAATGAAGAAAACTATATTGCCAAAAATAATACTAAATAGTTTTACCGTATAAATGTATTTAAATGCAATGGAAACGTAAAATAATATGTTTGTTTTGTGAGTTATTCATATGAAAAATTAATGAATAAATGGAAATTTACAGGAGGCATCAGAGGAGGCCATGAACGCAGAAGAGGGTGCAACATCTACCAGATGTAGAAGCAACAATAAATCAACAGGAACAGAAGAAAAGAACACAACAGCTTCTGACATTTTCGATTTAGTATCTGTTCAGAGTATTCTTGAAATGGGTTACACTCGACAGGCTGTGAAGGAAGCATTTGATCTCCTGAGAATGACAAAACGTATTTAAACTTCTATCTGAAACAATGCAAAAGATTTTTAAAAAAAATTATTAAAACTTTAAAACAATCGAACAGGGTTTTTTGTTTTAATCTCATTGACTCTTTGTTCGTCTTGTTTCAACTGTGTTGAATTTATATTTCCAGATGTAGAAGAAATCTCAGGAGAAGACTTGATAGACGTCATTCTGTCTAAGGAGGAAAACAGTACAAGACCAGATATCCAATCTGCTACTCGCAACTCTGAACCCAAACTCTTGGAAGGAAATGACACTGGACATACAAATGAATCCACTAAAAAGGAAGACAGTTCAAATATAGGTTCCACGAGCGGTAATCAATAATAACAAACTCAATGTCTTTGATCATCTATGCATAATTAATAAGGAAGATTAACAGATATAATGAAAATAAAAGTATGATACTGAACAAGCCACGGTAAATTTTTGATTTCAAAAATGATTCATATGGGTGATTTTTTTTTAACTTTAAAAATTGTATAGGGGCATAACTTTTTAACAAAATTTGAAAATTAAATTGTGTAACTGTTGATTATGTTCAGGTGCAAAAGATTCTCCATCTACTATTGGTTCTCTCGACTGCTCGAACAATTCCTTGTCATCCTTCTCAATAGAAGGTATGTTTACTTTAATCATGGAATATATTCATTCATATTTGTTAATTCCAATTAAATTGCTTACCTTTCTTTAAAAATCTTATTGCTGGGTTCACTCTTATAATAATTGATTTGAAATTTTAATTTCAGACACCAAGTCTTTGATTGAAGAAAACAGGAAACTAAAAGATCTCCGACTTTGTAAAATCTGTCTTGAGAACGACGCATCTATCGCCATGCTACCTTGTGGTCATCTCTGCTGTTGTCTAGACTGTGCCCCGGCTATGAGGAAATGTCCAATATGTCGGCAGTTTGTGAAAGGGACGGTGAGAACATGGCTGGTGTAGAGAGGTCTGAGTAAAACAAAGATGACAGTGTAATACTTTAAACATCATTTTTGAAATCTTTAAAAAAAAAAAAAAAAATTACATGGTTAATAATTGTGAATTTCCATTGATTATAATTATGTTATTTCTGCAATAAAGCTTTCAGTTTAATGCATATTAAGCTTTTTTTTCTCTATTTACAGTAAAACACACTTATACCAAACACGATTATAATGAATTAAAAACTTACATCGAAGTGATTTTTATTCCCCCTGACTTTAAAATATATTGTAAACTTAACAGTTACAAAGAATTATGCTGATAACAAAGCAAAATATTACGTCCCTGATACTTCCTTATAAGCGTTTTTACTGTATTTAGTGTTAGATTTTACATATTACATGTAATGTCTGAATATGTTACTGTATGTCATTCAACTCGATCATTTTTTATTTTAAAAATCATTAAAAAAGACACTGATTAGTTGTATCCTTAATGTGGAATAAACAAAGATTCCCTTGCTAGATAATGCTTAAACTACATATTCACTATATTGTAGGCTTTGCCATCACAAATGACCTTTAAATCACAACCTTTAAAGAAGCTTCACTTCTTGTACAAACTATTTGAAACTGAAATATATGTATTTTACTTCACCAAGTAATATTTTATGTACTAATTTAAGATTTTGAAATTGACAAGTCTGAAAAAAGTTTGCAAATATTTGTCCTTATATAATATGGAATATGTTTTGTTTCATTGTGAATAGAGGAATTAGAAATCTATCGTTAGAATAATGTTTCAATGTTGCATAAGGGTGATCTCTGTTGTTTAAAACTGTGTTCAAGCTATGAAGAAGTATCCTGATTGCCAAGGGACCTGAGAATTTTGCTATTGCAACAAAAATACAACGACATTTGTATTTCATGTTTAATTTTCATTAATAAAGCCAACTTAATCGAGGCGTTTAAATCAATGACTCAGTTTCAGTATTATTTTATATTTGTCTTAATGGTGAAAATTGAGTCCAGTGTGAGAATATTTCATTATATATCTTTGACTAAAAATTGTGCTCCCCCCCCCCCCCCAAAAAAAAAATGCAATTGCATATGTTAGCTGTGATCATTAATATAGAAAACGGCATTTAAAAATGGAATGGTCGCTTGAAAAAAGTATCTTAAATTAATGAGTTAAAGTATCTTTTCACGTTATCCTTTAATTTTAAAAAGTTATTTTAATTCTACTTACAAGTTTTCATTAATTAATTGGCACATGTATATAAATATAATTTTCTGAAACAAAATCTATTGCTGCAAAATAATTCTGAAATGTAAATTTGAAAATTGATATGCATTTCAAAATTTCCATGTGAAGGTTTTTTTCTTCAGAAGTGGACGACGTGCCTTTTCACACTAGTTGTTTAAATCATACCTGGGTTCAAAATATGAAACAAATATATTGTTTTGTTAAACAAATGATCTAGAATTTGACATTAAATTTTGCAATAGTACGAATCAAGGTCATTTAATAAGAATATTTACTTACTGATCCGACAATCTATCTTAAAATCATACTTTTGACAATGGGTTATCATGTTCACAACGTTCTGTACCATTGTCAGTATCCCATGCTATAGTTTAAACACCTTAAACATACTTGCTATGACTTACGGTGTATATTTTCACTCCATATAAAGAGCAAAAATATTTTAAAAGCAAAAGAATGAATTGCTAAATTCTGTTTACATTGAAATACAATTAACACTGGTATGACTCTGTGAGGCAGCATAGTTGATGATTTTTAAGTATATTCTGTTTACAGTGTAAAATGATTTACATTAGTATGACTGTCTGAGGCAGCATTGTCGATGATTTTTTTTATGTTCTAGCTGTTTACAGAATGACTGTTTGAGGCAGCATAGTTGATGGATATTTATTATATTCTGTTAACAGTGTTAAATAATTTACATTTGTATGACAGTCTGACGCACCATAGTCGATGATTTTTTATGTTCTGTTTATGGTATAAAACAATTAACATCAGTATGACTGTCTGAGATGGCATAGTTGATGATCTTGTATTATATCCTCTTTAAAGTGTTAAACAGTTTCCATCATTACAATGGTCTGGGGTGGTATTGTTGATGTTTTTCAATCATATTGCGTTTACAGTGTAAAACAATTACAGTTGTATGGGGCATTTTACAAAAGTATGACTGTCACCATAGTTGATGACATAATATTATATTCTGTTTTATAGTAAAGTTTCATCAATATTTGCTGACACTTTACTATACTCTGTTTACAGTGTAGGTTATCGACAAGTTTGTGGCGTGTTTGTTTTCCCATCTTTTTTGCCAATTCTTCTAGTCATATTTTTTACCTTATGTATATTAATATCCTTATAAGGGATATATTGAAATATGGGCATGTGTAATTTTTGTACATATTTGGTTAATTTGTTTGGCACTCTAATAAATGCCCATTTACGACAAATAGTTTGCTGTTATATTTGCAAAAAAAAAAAAAAAAAAAAAAAAAAAAAAAAAAAAAAAAAAAAAACCGGTGAAGGGCTTCAAATTTTGACATTTACTCGGCACTCAGGGCCATTGAGCAGTGAGGGATCTTTATCGTGACACGGGGCCTCAGTTTTTAATGTCTCATCCGAAGGACCCGCAACTTTCACTTCAAAGTGCCGAGCGCATTGCGAAGGAACAGTAGCTACCCATTTTTTTTTTTTATCGACTTAGGAAAGTCGCAGCCGAGATTCGAGCTAACGACCTCCCGATCACGGAGCGAGTGCTCTACCAACTGAGCTAAGGTGATGGAGAAAATAAATTATATTGAGGGAAGTTGAACACGATGGTATAAAGTTAACTATAGTAAATTTTTGTAAGGGTAACAATGCTTCTTTTGAACTGGTAGGGATACGGAGAATTTCAAGATCTGCTTCACGATGAGGTCACCAGAATCTCTTGCGGGGGCTATTCAGTTTCAGGTACATATCTTCCTACAGAAGTACAACAATGGAGCGAATATGGCGTTGTTTATACGGGAAAAGTACTGCAAGTAATAGTTACCCCATATGATATTGTTGGTTATGTGCAGATACCCGGTGGATGTGGTCATAATGACATGAAGGAGCGTAGTTGCCGAGTCGTCACTATGACCACGGCCATCGTATCTGCACATAATCAACAATATTATATGGGGTAAGTTACTTGTACAATAGTATAGAAAAAACGATTATATCTAAGGATAAATTTTGACTGATTTGTGTTTTTGAAAAATTGTGCTTATTTTCAATGAGAAGAAGGAATGTTGTATGTGGACGGTAAAATCGTTGATATCAAATTTCTTCCAATTGTTGACTTAAGAAAGGCTCTTATATATATTGACAGTATATTTGTTCTTATCGTAGATGATGACGATGGTGATGGACTTAACGTTGTGATTCTGTCTTTGTACATGTTGAATTGATTTTATATGATCGTAAATATAAATAATATAAATCTATTTCAAATCTATCTTGAATTCAATTAATTTCCTTTTTTACCTGTTCTCATGGTGGCATATAGGGATTTCTATTTTTCCAGTAAGGAGATGGGCGAACATAGCGTGCAGAAAGCCTATAGCTTCAGAAATATAAAAATCATGTTCAGTTTGTGAATTTTGTACTTAGAGTAAAGTTCTCATTATTGAAATTTATGAAATTATGATAAACAAAACTTTTCTGAGAAAAATTTTCTTGGCAAAATTTATTCTTTTATTAAAAAAAATTAATGTGGTGTTCGTGGGGTTCGAACCCTAGCAATAAAAATCCTAAGTATCATTTTCTTTCGAGACTAGCACGCTAACCACTAGACTACACAAGTCCTGATGAAGAGTGGCATTTAAATCATGTTTGTGATTTGACCCTTGACTTAATGGACTTCAAGTATTTCTCGAAAAGATGCGAATGTTATGTCATAAAAGTATATTTTTAAGGTATAGTGGGTCATTGCTCCATATTTTTGGTAATCAAAAAATGTATATTTTTATGCAAACTTTGCGGATTAACTTTCAAAAAGGTGGAGCGAAGACCCACTCATATCGAAAAATAGTGTTATAGTATGAGAAAATGACTCTTTTTGCCCGCTTTAGTGTGTGTCTAATATTTTACAGGCAAATAATTTCAATCTTTGAGGGATTTTTGCAAATTGTACAGATTTTACAGAAAGTATATTTTAATATTAGACGACATGTCAAAGAAAATTTTGATATAATTAAAATTTATTTTCTCATCTTCATGTTTGTCACACTGTAGGCTTATCGCTCGTCATGTTCACCCATCTCCTTTAAAATACTTAATAATCAAGAGGAAATTGTACATTTTGAATATATGTAATCTTAAACTAGGTTATTTAAATACTTTTTTTAAGTTTTGTGGATTGCTTATAAATGGAACAATATTGGAATCATTGGAAAGAGATACCAAAATATCAATACCAAAATTATATTTTCAATACAAAAATATTGAGAATATTTTTGGAAAAAATGAAAAAAAGTAAATCAATGCTCTTGTTTTACATTTGATACCAATAGCCAGCAAGCGACTCTAGAATGCAAGTTTTCGATTGATAATGATCGTCTAATGCTTCATTCATTATTTTGTATCTCCTGTTTGATATATGTAGTCCGGATTATTGTGTGGCTCGGTTTTTGAAATGCTCTTTAGTCAGGATTAATCGAGAAGTATGAGTCTGTACAGCTAACCCATACTTATAATAAATTGGGATAAATCACTTGAAGGATATAGACGTTCATTTATAGGCGTTTTGGATACATCTGACTTGATTTATCTGGAGTATATTAGATATTGTTTCAGTAATCAACAAAGAGTTATATAGAATTATTCAACACTGCAATGAACACGCAATTAGGAGAAACCGTAATGCATACTGTCAGTCTTGAAAAACTTGAGGTATTTTTCAATCTAAAATTCTGAAATTTACCAAACATAAGACTATCAAAAGCTGTTACATGTACCTAGTGATATGAATGTCATGAAGCAAGAATAATGTGCCAACTCCTCTGCCAGTTATGTCAATAAAATCTGAAGTTGTTGACCTTCAAATTAGACATTGAAACGGTTTGAAATATCCATCAAACGTTATTGTTGAAGAGCGATATTATATAAGCAAATCAGAAAATCAATAACCAAAGGCAGATGCTCAATAATTTTGTTAAATTTTAATTAACAGTTCTTTGTTTGATATCAAAATTAAATTGACATTTTATCCATGGATATAGGAAGTTAGTAGAAGAAAGTCAATAAAATACGAGCCGGAAACGGAGTAACAGTAATGATTCATAAGTTACATAGAGAAACAATATCTTTTGTACAAAATGTTAAATTTAATATTCCTCAATTTTTAATGGTTATTTCTCTATTTGATAAAATGGACACGAAATCGATTAAAACGCGATTACCACACAGTGATTTTACATGTAGCTTTAAAGAATGATTGTTTAATATTGTTTCCAAAAGAAACACTTGTAAAATAGATTAAAACGACAAAAGGTATGTATGCTTTAAAATATTTCTCATGATTTAGTTTATAATCTCTCAAGAGTGCACTACAGTAAATAAATGAACATAAAATTTACTTTTGAATAAGTCGATGTTTTTGTCTGAAACTTTCGCAATACATGTACCAATTACATGTGTTTAATTGTCTCTATTTTCCTGAGATACTTGGAATACCTTGTTTTTTAGAAAGAGTTCGTCAAAGTATAAAGTACCAAAATACTGAAAGTACTGAATACCTTTGTTTTCACTACCAAAAACCTGAGACAAGATTTTATTACTATTTTCAACTAATATCTATACACTGCATGCATATGCGGATCTATAGAATGTGAGTCGATTGTATGGGGAGGGGGGGGGTCAAACTCCACCCTCGCACATACATGAAATAGGTTTGTCGGGTTTGAGGAAGTATTTTTTTTTTTGTGGTTGTAAAAAGGTAACCGAGTTGATTATTTAAAAATTGAGTGGACCCTCCCACACACACCCCTTGGTAAAATTCCTGGATTTGTGTATGCACTAAAGCAAATATTATATTTCTTTCCTTTAAAAAAATTGCCTTTCTTTCATTCAGTTTCACTTGTTCTGTCTTATTGATCATAGTATGAAAAAAGAAAATAGAATTGCACAATAATGTTTAGGACCTTTTCAATAAACGTTTTATTCCCTAAATGAAATTGATACTTTTGAAACTTCTTATTTTTAGCATTTAAATCTACATGCTTCTGTAACAAGTGTGTGCAGTTATAATTGGTTTTGCAGATACAATTATTTTTATATCCTTATCCCTCATCAAGAGCCGGACAGGTAAGGTCTTTTGCGTGGTCTTTTACGAAAGGTTTGATGTGCTTAAATAGATATAATTTTCTCTCAGCAGAGAACCCATCTGCAAGAGGAGAAATGCATAAAACAATATTCCTTATGTGAAATACGTGGTTAAGGATCTTAAAACGTTTAAATTTTAATACCTTTCACCAAAGTCGTTGGTGGGATTCGTGGCAAAAAAACTAGCACCCTGGTCCTGAAGAATCTTGATTCGTTTCTCCACAACTGTTGACTTTTCATTCACGAAAGCAATTCCTGGTTGCATTGCACTAAATCTAAAATGATGGAATTTTCGGATGCCTGGAATTGCCAGAAAATCCGCAGATAAAAATGACTTCCAGTCATACCATTGGAAGTCATTGTGTACCACTATGGCCTGGTTTCCAACGGCAGATTTATTAACAGTTCTGTTTAAATCTTCGACCAGGTCATTGTCAGTCCTACAATAAAAACATTTTATATATTAGTAACTTTCATCCAAATAAAAAATTTCTTTAATCATGTCTGTCTAAGAAATCGTGTCTGTCAAAGAAATTATAATAAAAGAGAAAAATAGACATTTAGCTAGTATGAAGAAATCTTACTGACCGACGATACAATCTCTTAATGTAGGCAAATCCTGCGTCTACTAGGCATTTTGTATGGTATTTGTATGGAAAGGGTTATTTCTCTATGAAGCCCAGTAAGTATTTCTCCATGCAAGATAACCCAACATGTAACGGTTCTTGTTCTGACCTACAAAATTTAACACCGTTATTAAACGTTAAGAACATTTTTATGATATGGCAGTTATTGAAATTGATGCTTAAGGCGTAAAAATAAATGAACAGTGCTATAAACTTAAAAAAAGAATTGATCACCTGCACAGTTATCACAGTGGATTTTACAAGACATCTCTCCACACCTGTAGTTTTGTAATGTATGGTGCAAGAGAGTGATTACTGTGTTTGGACCGTGTGCCTTTGTACCATTCACTCAAATGGTCTGGTCCTCGTCAAAGAGATAGTTATACTGCTCTTTGCCCCTTCCATACACATCCATAAGACTTGGACTTTTCTAGGGGAGGTTAAATAAAGCAGACCCTCTGTCTGGCATCGTGTGGAATGGTAAGCTGCTGGCAAAGTCGAAGGTGTAGTGCACATTGTACAAAGAAGTTGACGATGACTGCCGACTTACTGGGCGATGTCCATATTCTTCCAATTCACTCCGTGCAGCCTGAACCCTTGCTCTGTATATCACGTGTTCACCTGCTCGTAATGTGGAACATACGTTTAATTTGATTATTGCTGAATCATCACAACATTTGAAAAATTTAACTATTTATAAAATCATTTCAAAAATATAAACAAAAGATTATGAAATAGAATAAAGAAATATAGGAATTCTACCTTCCGAAACTTCAATGTGATATTTAAATGCGTCTAACGCCATCAGTTTATCTTCTTCTGTGACAGCAGCTGTAACTTGACATCTCAGCTTCTCACATTTGGAACACACGTCTGCTCTTGATGAAGCTATTTTTATATGTGACATGCAGATAAGCCATATCCCTTGAATGTTGACAGTTCTACGGCTCTTACCCGACTCTCTTCACAGGCTGCTTTGTACTTTAAATGGATGTCTGCTTTCGTCGTCGAAGCTGCTAGTAAAATAGGTGTCTCCGTAGCATCATTAGCATGTGGTACAGCAGGTAAGGGTATGCCATTTTCCTCGCCATGTCTCAATATAATATTTACTACTCTCTTAATATCTTGGAATTTCAAAGCATGCTTAGGGTTTTTACCTTTGTTGCTATGCAACTTTGGAACAGGGCCATTTTTTTTAAAATGCTGAACAATGTTTTTCAATCGTTTTTCCCCAATGTCATGTATGAACAAAAATGCTTCCTTGCATTTTTCGCGATCGTCATAATTGTATACGAATCTTTGCCTCTTTTTTCCAATCAAATCATCGCCGATACTTTGACTTTTTAACTTTCCCATTATATACATTTCTTGTTCGTCTTTGGTAGTGTAAATGTGGTTGATGATTTCCTCAAATATAAACTTTTTATAACATTTTGACTGACAGCCACAACCGCTTTTAACTTTTTTTAACCAAGGTATCTTCCTCAAAAACTGTTGCTGTATCATTGTCTTCAAAGAGATCATAATTTCTGGAAAGTATATTAATTGTTTCTTCTTTTGTTTCATTTATATTTGCAAAAACAATATCGTTTTCGTTGTCATTGGCATTGTCTTCAATATTTTGTAAAGCTCTTGGAAAATATTCCGCATTTACTTGATCCAATTCCTATATATACAAAAACACAAAACAGTTCAAGTTGGCATATATTTCTCTAAACTAGGTAAAATTAAGATGAAAAATTTTTTTATCAGAAAAAATAAATTTTATGTACCAATTTCTTTATTTCATAAAATATAACTTATTCGCTTTGAACTTATATACAGTCCGGGATCAATTAATCACACCGTTCTATAGTTTTTTAGGGCCCCTTTTTCATGACCTTTTGACTTTGACCTTGGAGTTTGACCCACTTTTGCTAATTTTTTTTCAGACTTTAACCTTGGCCATAACTTTTGAATATTTGGTGGTAGGGCTTTCATACTTGACATGTGTGTACCTTGTGACAAGACCTTCCTTCGTATACCAACAACTTTGACCCTTTGACCTTGGAGTTTGACCTACTTTTGAAAAAACTTTATCCTTGGTCATAACTTTTGAACAGTTGGTGATAGGGCTTTCATACTTCACTTGCGTAATCCATGTGACAAGACCTTCCTTTGAATACCAACACTTTGACCCTTTGACCTTGACCTTGGAGTTAGACCTACTTTTGCAAAACTTTAACCTTGGCCATAACTTTTGAACGATTAGTGCTGGGCTTTCATTCTTCACATATGTAAATTCTTGTGAGAAGACCTTCCTTTGGATACCAACAACTTTGTCCCTTTGACCTTGGCGTTGGAGTTTGACCTACTTTTGCAAAACTTTAACCTTGGCCAAAACTTTTGAACGGTAAGTGCTAGGGCTTTCATACTTCAAATATGTAACCCTTGTGAGAAGACCTTACTTTGGATACCAACAACTTTGACCCTTTGACCTTGGAATTTGACGTACTTTTGAAAGACTTTAACCTTGGCCATTACTTTTGAGCAGTTGGTGCTAGGGCTTTCATATTTCACAGGTGTATTTCTTGTAAGAAGGCCTTTCCTTGGGCACCATTAATTTTGACCATTTGAACTTGACCTTGATGTTTGACTCGCTTTTTTAAAAAAAACTACCCTTTTCCATGTCTATTCAATAATTGCTGCTAGGGTTTTCATATTTTACAGGTATATTCCTCGAAACAAGACCTTACTTTGGGTACCAACATATTTGATTTGCATTTGAGAAAGTTTAACCTTTGTTATGAGTTAGCATACGGGGGCATCAGTATTTCACAAACACATCTTGTTTATTAGAGCGTTTGCAACACTATAGCTTCGATAAACAATCTAAATAAAAATTACATAAACATTCTGGAAGCGTGGCGAATCACTATATATTAATTTCTTAAATAGTTTTTAGAGTTTTAAGATTTTGATTTAATATCAAACTTCTGTTTTGTGTACTAAATACGTATTAAAAATTATTAATGATAAAGATTCCAAAATCTTCACTGATATTGTATATATATCTCACACATTTTCACCGCGCAAACCATAGGCCTACAGGTACATGTACTTAAACGTTTTGAGAATTCTACGGTGAACCGTACGCGCATCATTTGAACGCATGTGATATTTTCGTAATGTTACCCGTTGTCAAGTGTGTTGCTAATGCTGAGGGTAACATTACGGATTGTTAAATGCCTCTAAACCAATCAGATTTTAGTATTTAACATGAAAGTATAATAATATCATTTAACACTCAAGCCAGTGTTTGTGTAAGAGGAAATAAGAAAGAAATGATTTAGGCAATATTTACATATTTTTTGAGAAACAAATGTAGCACTTAATGAAAGGTATGTTCTGAGCCCCCCACCCCTTCTCTCTCTCTCTCTCAAAAAAAACATCAAATATGAAATTACACTCAGCCAAAGTTAAAAAGAAATAATATTATTGGGAAACTTGTATCTCTCTCTATATATACATGCGTCACTATGCATCAATGTATTATATCTAGAATTGACATCGCGACTCGTGTGTATTGAATGTCGCGATAAGTTATAGGCCTAAACCCCAGATATGATATGAATAATTCCAATTCCAAACTCACAAGTATTGACAGTCCGTGCCCAGTGATGTGTTCAGAGTTTAGCAAATTGTAAAACGTAATCACTTACATTAACAGAGCTCATGTCCTGTTTGCAAAAACAGTTTCTGACGAGATGTAAAGAGGAATGTGATAGTCATTGAATTCTAAGAATATTCAATTTAGTTCAATTCATTTATTTGGTTTTATTTTTTGATTTACCAAAGAAATTAAAAATATTAACAATGCTACTGTGTCTTTAATTCAAGGAGTGCATTAAATTATCAATAGCCATATTGTGGGAGAAACGACAATTCTTTAAAATACTTTATAAATAAAGTTCAACGTCTCTCCTAATTCAAAAAAAAAAAAAATAATAATTTTCTATTTTTACTTTAAAAATACTATTTGTATATGCTGTACTTATGCTTTTATTACCGTCTTCCTTGGAAGACGGTATACAGAGTTGAAGTATTTTACAGTCTTCGGACTATGCACTTCCTCTTTTTTTTTTTGTGATTGGTAGAAATTACATGATGAGAAAATTTTCAATTATTTCACTGGTTGAAATGCTGTTCAAGGCAAGGAAGATAATTTTCTGATGAAGTAATTTTCGTACGACTTAACATTTTTTCAAGATTTTCAATCGTAAAAAAATATGACAAAACGAACAGTGGAAATTGGCAGTTATCATGCTATTTTTTTTATAGCAATTACCAAAAATCGTTTCTATATTTTCATTGTTAACAGAATTGATCTTTATTGCTTGCAAGCTTTACAGCCTGTATGTATTTTTTTTCCCCTTTGTTTTGCTGTGTCTTTCTGAATCTCGGCAGCAATCGAAACTTCTCGGACCTTTCCGACAAGCGGAAAGAAAGACCCGAGATGATGCGATTGTCTCGGAAGCACTCAGCAACACCTCGGTCGATTCATACCTCATCTACATATCACAAAGGTGACGGAATCAGCCAAAAATGATCCCTACAGCAGAATCTAAAGTTTACTGAGACAGTCGAGCATCTGTTAACTTTTCACTTGGTAGGGCTTATTTCAGAAAAAAACTAATGAAGATATACAAAGCTGTTAACTGTTTATGGTTGTTGCTAAAGAGACGGTAAGCTTCTTGAAAAAGCTCTACTTGTAGTTCTGTCATAATAAGCATTTTGCATTGCATTTCTTCATTTATATACATTTGTTTATAAGTACATGTACATAAAAATGAGAAAGATTTTTCCCCTTAATTTAGGAAATAATTGCATGATTGTGCATGTACAACATGTACTTTGTAAAGATATTTAATTTAAATAATTATAAGTCATATTAATTATTCTGCACAACGCGTTATCTGATTGGTTGTAGATTATCACGTGAAAGGGCCATAAAAATTCACATTTCCCCGTCATTCCTCTTCGGGACCTAGTGCATTTCCCAGCAAAATACGTCAAATAGCTTGGATCACGTCACAAAATTGCTGATTATTTCATCGGAGTGTGTTATGTCCAAGGGACTTCTGTAAAATGATTCAGTAACTTAACGTTAAAATTGAAAGCCGAATTTGAAAGTTTGTGTTGATTTTAAAAGTTTTTTTTTTCTTGTTTCGGTTAAATAAACATTTTATTGCATGAATGTTCGAAACACTCGTGAAATATGATTTTCCTCGGCTAAATAAATCCTCATGTTTTTCCCTCACGATCATGCAATAAATGTGTAGTAGTGACGGAAGTGTATAGTTGTGATTATACATGTGACCATTTTATCAACATCTTTCAGATGAAGTTCCTGATCAGTGCATGTATCATATCATTTACATTTGGTCCAAACATACTCTGCACTTTACAAGGTATGTGTATTAAATCTTAAGGCAATGTGAAAAAAAAAAAAATCTGAATTTCTTTTACATTTCGGTTTAAAATCCAGTTACGATTTAAAAAAAACAACTAAATAAAAATACAAAAAGTACTGCAGTATTTGAGAATACCATCATCTTTTTTTCTAAGCAGTGGCAGTCTTGCTTCCTATGGAGATTTGAATATTCAATAAAACAATTCAGAAACATTTTACTATGCAATAGTAGGAAGCAATGTTTTGTCAAAGGGAACACTTTTTTGAAGAGTTTTTTTTTTTTTTTGTCTGTATATTTTGATTGTATTCAAATAGACATTTAATATGAGAATATGCGCTTAAATGTAAACTGGGGGAAATATATATTTTTGTGTAGACAGTAAATGTACATGTATACCTTAAAAACTTTTGAAATAGTGTTTTACAATCCTTTTTTTCATGTATGTATTTTATTAATTTTTGAGCAGAAAAGAAGAAATAAACCTATATGTACATCTATTGTGAATCTCTTAAAAAAGATTATCTTTAAAAACATGACAATAAAACTGAATAGCTACGTAATATGTGCTAAAAAGATGATATTTCTTTACATATCTTGATTACAACAGGCAGAAATGAGACCATGAAAGAGGTGTCATTTTTTCATAGAAATAAAGGGAAAAATTCAAGTGAATAAAGTTTTCAATCTTAAGACATCTTAATGTAGTACATGTAAATATTTGCTCATAATGATATCTACGGCAAAGATGGAGCTAAAAAGAAAACTGGGAATTCTACATACAGATTTATAGAACACATCTTTTAAACGCTAATGCTTAAGACTGATAAGTCACAAGTTGTAAAGCTAACATGCAAGCATTCCCTTGGAGAATTTTCATGTCTTTCAAAGACTATTCACTGTACATTAATTGATTCTAAAAAGGGATTAGAATGTTAAGGGAGTTTGGTATCATTCTCTTACTAAATACGGGGCTACATTCTGTCAAATTTTATTCAAGCATCATCATTTAGAAGTTTGAGTTTATTCAGATCACGATTGCCGGGTCCAAAATGGAGCCAAACTAGGCCCACTTTGAAAAAAAAAAAATGTAAACGTACATGTACGCATATGTATTTTTTCTAGATGACTATGGGGTCAGTAAGTGTTAAAGTTTAATGCAAGTATGCATATTTTATGCTGCTTCCCCATCATTCAAACTATCTAGAAATTAATTCATCCACTGTTTTCAGAATTGAGCATTTGCCAGCTGCAGGAAGGCATAAATAAACACCGCAAATTATTTTCCAGTTACAAGAATCCCAAAATATATTCAACTGCGTAAACCTTCACGTACCCTATATGTAAAATTGTTATAGAATTTTAGTTTATTTAAACACTATTTTGTAGTAAGGGATCCAAAATGTAGATACAGTGTCCATCTCCCGGAAGCTTCATGGCACACGGCGTATGATGTCTGCGCTTCGAGTAACAGGACATTAGCAACAATTACATCCCTAAATGAGATGTACATTATAGAGCTAGTTCTGGAAGAGGTTGATGCTTTGTTTGAAATAAAATCCAGCTTCAGGTATCTTTAATCTTTACTTAGCATTAAGGATAATTTTAGAATGACTATTATTTTTATCTCAATTCTTCTACGTTATCCAAGATTTACATCAAATGTCAACAAAATTGAATTGAAATCATGATACTAGTTTTATTTTAAGAGTAAAATAATGAGTTGTGTCCAAGACACGATGTAGTTACGATCTCGACAAATTACTTTTTTATAGTTTGCTACATTATTTCTTCATACTTATGTGTATATTAGAATACTTTCTGTTTATGAAGTTTTCCTTTCTGTCCCGATATCATATCGAATCATGACTGTTCAATGGATTATCCCCCCCCCCCCCAAAAAAAAAAAACACTGGCTTTTTAACAAGTGAATACTATCACTTTATGAAGTTTTCTTTATAGTGTCGATATCGTCGACACCGTCCATGTCGTGGTATGTGTGTGTCTATGTTTAAAAACTTAACATTAAAAAATTTAATTTTTTAAATGTAGTTTAAAAATGTAGTTGTCATCGATATCGTCGATATCAACGATATCATTTCGATATCGACTCATTTTTGTCATCGCTCTTGTGGTTGTGTTTTTTTTATGCAAGACTTGTACGTATGTACTTTCCAAGTACTAAGTTTGCTCTGCTGTCGATATCGAATCGAATCATGATTGTGCAAGACGTGTTTTTACCAACTTTCACCCTAACCTTAGCCTAAAACCTTATCCTAACCCTAACCCCTATTTATTTGCATAAACATGTCAAAAACGATCCAATATCGACATTGTTTGTGGTATTATGAAATTATGTTATACATAAACTTGAAAATGAATTTTACAGATCAGGATCAAAATCGATATGATATCGTCATGATATTGTCGATATCGATTATATCGACATAGCACTCATTCTTATGTATGGTATCCAGTAATTCCAATTTCAGTATACTGATTTGGATCGACATCGATACGATATCGACACGATATTGTCGATATCGTCGATATCGACATAGAATTCGTTCTTGGACATGTATGAAAATAATTAATTATGAAATATGTTTTTTAAAGAAAATTCACAGGAGTATGGATTGGGGCTTTTATGAGGTCTTCTAACTATGAGAGCATGCTACAAAATTGTAAACATCTTGATTCCGATATTCCGGTTAAGATAACCGGAGTAAGTCCGAGTGATATATCTTGTCTTTACTACAATCTAACAGAAAAGACCCTTGTTGCCGAAAAATGTTCTAAAGCAAAGATGTTCATCTGCGAAAGAAATGATGAAGGTATTTTTTTTCTAAGATTAATTCGAGCTCTGTTGCAAAGGATTAAAATGATCCAAGCTTAAGAGATAAAATATATCGTTACACCACTTTAACCTTTCTGGTATATCATTTGCCTTAATGTGAATTTACATTTAAAACTGGGTTAGATGTCAGAGACGTTGAAAAACTGCACAATTCTATTTATTCTATTATTACACTAGTTATTTTTCTTACTATTTAATCCTTTCAACAAATGATATAATGTAAACATCTTGTAGATCCTGGAGAATGCATGCTAGAGACACCAACATCAACGATACATCAGCATTTCCCATTTAACTTGTGCTATAAAGAAATTTCGAATAAAATATTAAATTCAAGACATTGCGAATCAGAATGTATGAATAAGGAGTTTTGTTATACATTTTTATACAAAATGGAAAATGGAGGTTGTGAACTGTACCATTATAAAAATGACTCGTCCTGTAGTTTTGGTCGATACCCTCCGCAAACACTTAAACACAAAAGTATGTATCGTACTACATAATTATAATTGTAATTCTAATAGTGAAAATAAATCATTCATTTCGAAATATCACCTGCTTTGGGTGTAATGCTATACTTAAGAGATTCTAGTCCTAGACAGAAGTGTCGAGATGATAGAGGTATACAGTCAATAAGTCCATATGGGAATCGAAGTTTGAAATTTTAAAACAGCACCATTTAAAACTTTTTTTTCATATTCAGTGATTTGCGTCATTCAATGTAACTTTTCCTTTTATATATATATATATATATATATATATATATATATATATATATATATATATATATATATATATATATATATATATATATATAATTTTAGGTTTATTCCTATACAGCAGATCTGACTATCCGGAATCAGACGCTAAACCGTTCTCTGTTTGGTGTCCAGGTACATGTATTTACATATTTATTTTTTTTAAAAGAAAACCTAGCTTTTATGATTTTTCACAATATAGAAAAATTTATTTTTAACAACAGCCTTTTTGACTGATTTTTTATAGAAATGACAAATATAATAATCCCTAAAAATATGAAATAGTAAGTTTTCTTCGTTGCTGAAATGCGCGACTTTGAATCATATTCTATCAAGTTATTCTATATGAAAAAAAATTGCGCACATTTTTGAAGCATTATTACAAAATCTTACAGAATTTCCACACTTACTCTGGCAAACATTATTCAGGTTATCTATATGAAAATCAATCTATGAGATATATTGCTCGTTTTTGAAAAATAGATTTTGATCTCTAATTTATCCTCATCACTATATATTTGATCAAATGTAAAAAAAAAAAAAAATAATAATAATAATAAAATAAAAGACATTTCTATAAAGCAGTTCTGACATTTCAGTACTTTGGGTTCTGTGGTCAAAGGGTACAATGGGCTCATTCAAAGACACGGGTCATATACTTATTTGAATTTCAATGTATTATATTTATAACAGAAGTGACCAAAGAAGTTATCCAAAAGAAGATTGCAAAGACTCGGAAGAACTTGAAAGTCAATCGAAACGAAACAAGCCAGTACATTCGCACTTTGACAAGTGCCCCGGATGAGAGACTCTCCTCCAAAAACATTGGAGTCGTTGGTGCTTTTGTAATAAGTGCAGTGTGTAGTCTTTTTTTCATCTCCGACTGCATCAACTTTATCAGGGGACCTTGACAAGGGAATTCAAAATAATCGTGTATGCGCCAGAAATCAATGACATTTTTTTTAAATACTGGAATCTACTTGCTGAGAGAGAATCAATAATATCTATTAATTTGCGTAGTGATTTATCGCTTTTTGTATATAAATATAAATCAATGCTTATGTCATATTTCATATGTACATCTGATAATCTTCTTGCAACAAATAGATTTTTTCAATATCCAGTCTCTTTTAATGTCTTTTTTTACTATACAGTACCAAATAGACCCAACCTGACACCTACATGTATATGTGAGGTATTTGGTGACTTGCTAGATCTGTTTCCCGTTTTATGCATTCCGAAGCGTTTTAATCTCTTTGAAATGGATAAATTAATAAAATAAATGTCTTGTAAAGGGGAATATGACGAGGAACCATCAGATTTAAGTCATTTCTCTATTGTATAACATTTTGAGGAAAATGTTTTGTTTTGGACAAGTTTTTAAAAAATTGATTGCATTATTTAAAATATCACAAAACCCAAAGGTATAATATGATTGTCTTCATGAGAAAGTGATATTATAAGATGGGGGTAAGAAGTTGGAATATTTTAATTATCACCACTGATAAACGTAATGACCCGCGATAAAGAAATGAGTTTTGAAAACCAGAAACATGCAAATTACCTACTAGTGGGTTATCATTTTTCGCCTCGCCACGTATGAAATTTACTAACTAGGTATCATACCGTACCCTGTCACTACAAAACTATGTTACTAATAATACCAGGTCTATTCTTCTGTAATAGCAGAATTTTTCACATTTTTCTACTTAAAAAAAAATTATATATACACAGGGTAATGCTCAAGATCAATGTGTTAAGGTCAAAGTATATGTTTTTGAAAACAATAAATAGATACAATGAGGTCACGTCCTTTAAATAGTTTAGTGCGTGATTTTTTTTTTTTTACTTCGTTATTTTTCACAAAGAACAACATGAAAAGGGGCCATTTATTTTGAAATCTTAGATTTGAAGCCAAGAGAGTTATCGCACTTAGGCTATTCTTCTTCGATAACTGGCACTTACTGCACATAGCAGTAAATGCAAATATCTCGAAAGAATAAACAATTCAGAATGGCAGTATCTGTCATGGCTTTATTCTTGTTTAACATTATAAGGTTTTTTTTTTTTCAAAAATGACGTAAATCATTTAAATGTAATGAATATTGATCTAAATATTTTATTTCAAAATCAGAATTGCAAAGGACAGATTTATTTTTAGAATTAAGACAAAATACTTATTAGTCTGGGATAGTCTTTGAACAGGTCTTTTTCATGTCCTATATTTCTTTGATTTCAAAGTTGTAAGGTTATCTGCTTTAGGGAGATCGCCTACCTTCTTTTTGTTTGCCTTTATCTTTGGATTTCATCCAGCAAATATATTTCACAATCAGCAGACTTATAAAACTATCATTTATATTTTACAATTTTAAACATAACTTTAAATGAACTTTCTTGTGAACTTACATTGTATCAGTGTTTTCCACGTAAGAATTAAAGTATATGTGTAATATAAAATTGGATTCGACACTTAAATAAAAACGAATATTATTTAATATTCTGTTTGTAACTATTATATTTATACGGATATCATGCTTTATGTTATATAATTTGCAAGAAATAAAAGGATTTTAATCTGGCGACTTAATTCTATATTTAGCTAATTTGTCACATCTTTTTGGTGAGATTGTCGGCTGTATTGTGCCATATATAAATATTTTTGATCGACATTGATCGGCTTCATAACGAGGAGACGACTCCTTTCCTTTGCATCCAGTCACTCTGCGAGTTCTCTAATCCACTACTGATAATATTCCAAAAGACTATTTTGTTAATAGCACTTTGTAGGTAAAATCATGGTGTTATTTGAACTCCCAGTAGTTTATAAATGATTTTTTTCTGGAAAGAAACCCTTTGGACAGACAGCAGAAAGGAAAATCTCTTTACTAAATGACAAAGCCCACATTTCATCTTTGGTGAACCCTCTGATTGATGTACATGGATACCCAGTCAATGATTATAAGAAGTCATGGCTATTATCAATGAAAGCCTTTTTTTACTGGTTATCCTTTCTTTCATGATCACCAAGAACTTTAGATTGAGTTTTTTGCTAATCAATTCATAACCACTCAAATTATAATTCTATAGGTAAACGTTTTTCACTTTAAGTTTGCCTTGTTTTATGTAGCATTATATATTTTTAGAAATAATGTATTTCAAAGAAATGAAGTTTTAAAAGAAAAATATTTTACTTTTTAATTTATATAGAAAACAAAGGTTAAGAATATGATAAATGTTTTGACGATATTTGTTGGAAAATGATGTAGACATCTATCTCCAAAATCACAGAAACAGAACTAGAAGCAATCAGATAAACCGTTCCATCAAGGAATCGTGTGTAACACACACTGCGGCAGAATTCATGAAAACATCTTCCAAGGATGTACTCAAAAAAGGGGCATGAGTAGTATAACTCACACAACAAGCAGAAAAGGGAAAGTAAACCTACAGAAAAAGAACAACATACGCAAACAGAAAACTCTGATACATTGCAAGAAGTCCTCTCTAGAATTTGCAATCTGTTTTCAACAAGAAAATTAAAACATAGAAATATGCATAGTAAAAGAAAAAAAAAAAAAAAAAAAAAAAAAAAACAAGACAATAACTTTTGTTCTGAGGACTATAATCAACATCAAACTGATTCCATTTTGAGAGATATTCAGGAAAGACATCTTAGTCATGAGTTAAGAGTTAAGAGTTTTCTCAAAAATATTTCAAATTTTTTTATGAAACCTATTTACAAACATTCAAAAGGATACCGCCTGCATATCAAAGCCTATCTTTTAATCCACTCTTCAAAAAACTTTGATGAATATGAATGTAAATCAATCTCTCATTCTCAACTGATCTACATCATTGACAGGTAATGTGCATTTCAGACATGGAAATAGAAATAATTCAGATTGGATCATACAATAATTTCCCAAAATCAAACTATGTAATTACCGTCAGGCTTGCAAGAAAAAAAGTTTTTTTATTAGACAAAGTGATTTGTTTTGCATGTTGGATTTAACGAAAGGAATGATATACTTCTGATGATCCGCATTGATATTTTCCAACGCAGTTCAGAGGTTTATATTACGTGGTTCACAATATCTTTGTAATACATCTTCATAACAGAGATCACATGCATCACAGAGATCACATGCTTAGTAGAACATCTTGAGCGCAATATTTAGAGTCCATTTTTGTGCAACAGTCATTCAATTTGATGTTTCTATTAAGTCTGAAATCTGCTTAACTAATAGGAATAACACAGAGTGTACAATGTATACTTCATATGAGGAAAAAACCCGTATTTTACTGTAACCCCCAACCCCTCACCCCCACCCCCCAAAAAAGAAACTGTAAACGTGTCTTTTCAGAAAAAAAAGAACCATCACTTAAATTTCTTTTATAGAAATTGCCTATTAAAATTTACATTTAAGAAATCCTTAAACCCCAGCCCCAAAATTAGCAGAATATAATTTTAGACTTCATTTTTATTTTATCTGCTGGTTCAACATGTTTTTCCTC
The DNA here is from genome assembly GCF_033153115.1 of Saccostrea echinata. NCBI lineage: Eukaryota > Metazoa > Mollusca > Bivalvia > Ostreida > Ostreidae > Saccostrea > Saccostrea echinata. The sequence goes on from NW_026889793.1 coordinate 2,177,291, forward strand.
GGTATGCAACGATTAGTTTGTGAAGTCACTTGAGTCAGGTGATTTTGATAACTTTAGGAGGGCACTATTTCAAGAACCAAAATACCTGTCCGTCCGGCTTTATCACCGATGGTAAGAAAGATAATGCTTTTTTGTCATTGACAAGGAGATTCTTATCCATATGCTGCGATTTTTAAAATGTAATATGTATAATATACAGCTGTATTTTACTTGAAAAACAAACCGTTCCCGTTTGTTCCTAGCTACGAAATAGGTCAAAATAACACTGATCGACCTACAAACAATACAAATGTATGAAGAACCCATAAAACACGGAGCCTTGGAAATTCCAGAGGTGGTATTAGGTGCCTAGGAGGAATAAGCATCACCTGTCAACTCGTAACACTCCCTAATCCCTATGTATAGATCAGGTAGACAGAATATCCCTAGTCAAATTTAGTATAAAACAAAAACCTGACAATTGGTTGGAAGTATGTCAATCAAAATACGACCCAGTGTTTGGTTGTATTTGCTAACAATAGCAAGGTCATTAGAAGACTATAGAAATTACGAAATGTGGACTTTAAACGAAATGTTGAAATTCCTGTAACATCAACATATTGGCAGTGGCCTGTCTCGGTTTAAAGATTGATTGTACTCAGAGTATGCTCCTGAGTATTGAATATCGATTAAGTTGGTAGACATAAACACCGTACGCAGGTGAATATTACTGAACATATAAGAAATGCTGATGTCATCTCGTTTGTCATACATGTACAGTTTATTTGTTACTTGGCCCTTATCTCGTCTAAATCCAGTTTATAGTCAGTAACACATACAAATATGAAGCAGATGTGGCAGACTTTTTGGTGTCTTTTATTTCGCGTTCTTTGGGATATATCATATGAATGAAAGACGTCCAAATGAAATACGCCTGAAATATTAAGAAAATGTATACAATAATAATAAAAAAGTAAACAAAATAAATTTTGATGCATGGGAATTCTGCCTTCTGCATTTGTATACATCTGGTCTCTGCTGAGTTCGGCGAGATCACTAACAACAGCTCTTCCTCACGTGACAGGTTAAAGGTAGAAAATGTATGTAAAGCACAAAGATTGTTAACGTTCAAAGATATTCGGATATCTTTTTGCTCTGAGATTGATTTTCTTTGAGACAAATTTCTCAACATAAAAAGGGAAGGGAATAAGCTTCTCGTATTCGAGAATGTCTGAAACAAAAACCTATTGCCGAAAGAAAGTTAAATACGAAAGATTGACTTGTATTTCAAAATTTCAATGTGAGAAGGTAATTTTCCTACGGCAGTTGACGACGTGCCTTTTCACACTGATTTTTTAAATTACACGATTTTTACGGAAAATGAAACAACTGAATTGTTTTGTAAGTTAAATGATCTAGAATTCGACATTAAATTATGCAATTGTACGAACCAAGGACGTTTAAGGTTAAGATCTAGTAAATGACTTCAGACTGTCTTCTTGGTGCTAGATACATTATAACTTCATAATCAATTTAAACTTTCTTTTCCCGTACTGGTTTTCTTAATTTTTTTCATTGAAAATGTCAGTTTAAAACATGATCTTTCGTCTTGTTTACCTACAAATTATGCCCCAAAACACTCTATCTGACTACGCTATAGTTATAAAGCATCATAAAAGGAATTTATTTCTCAAATTTGAGAAATATGTAGGCTCATTTCATTTACTAAATCTTGACCTTAATAAGAACATTTTTACTGACCCGACGATACTTTTTAAATCTGTACCTATGACTATGGATTATCTGATTAGGATTAGAATGGTCAGAACGCTCTGTAACATTTTCATTTTCCTATGCTATAGTTTACACACATTATATATACTTGCCATGACTGCCAGTATGTATTTTCTTTCCATATAAAGGAAATCATAAAAGTATTAAAAATGAAGGATTGAATCGCTAAAAATATAGCTTCATATTTCTTTTCCTCAAAATTTGGTATTTATTGAGATGTTTCCAAAGAATGTTTTCTTAAACAAAATGATAATATATAATCAAACATTGACTTAAATATACATGTATCTTTAAGGTTATACTTATTCTTAATAAAAAGAGACGCATAGGATCGTAGGTGTAGTAATCCATATTTATTTTTGAATACACCTTGCTCGAGGTTTATTTTTATCTATAGAATATACGACGCGTCGGAACCTGCTACAAACGATAAATGGATGCATGAATTGACATGTATTTTGTACTTATTGTGCTTGTAATTGATTCAAAAATAAAATTCCTGAAATATTAAGAAGTAATAGATTTTATCTGATGTTAAAAAAATCAATGCTTCATCGAAATCTATACACTATTTAATTTAAAAAAAAAATCAGTCCCAGAGTGGTCCCAGAAAACAGTCCCCGGGACTGCTCTGGGACTGCTTTCTGTCAGGTTGGGTTTGGTTGGTACTCTATATATGGACAAGCAGCATATGAAACTATGTGGAATGAAAAACTTAAAATCCGCTATAATTATTTTAGCATTCACCAAAAACTCAAGAGTAGACATTAAACTTTAGATAGTAGGATTATTGACAAGGAAAATAAAAAGGTCAGTTTTACTAGCAAAACACTTACATAATGTTCAAAAAAAAAAAAAAAAAAAAAAAAAAAAAAAAAAAAAAAAAAAAAAACAGTTCTCAATGAATAAGGTTTGATCATTTATTATTAATCAACAACTTTATTGATCAACTAAAACTGTATGACTTGAAAATGCTGTGCATTTCAGATTTGCAACGGTAACGTTTTATGAAACGTTCGAAATAAAAAAAAATAATATGGATATTTAAATATAAAAATGTTCAGTACTCAACACTGTTTAGCACATTTGGAATTCCCTGAGAGAGAGATTCCACATAAAACAAAAAATTATGTGTAACAGATCACATGAAACGAGGCATTAAAAGTTTCTTATTTCTATTCACTCGTTATTTTTCGTTTTTCGTTGAAACATAAATGCAACATGATATTACATAAATATGATACATGCCAATTCATTGTTCTTAGTATTTCGTTACTATTCATCTTACAATGCAAGATTTTCTGTGTTTCCCTTGTTACATCAGTGGGTTATTTTTTTTGCCTTTTATAGCCTTTTCACATCAGAGGTGCACATGAAGAATGACACAGGAATGTACGTGTTTGAGTTTTTTTAATTTCGAGATGTCGGTGACAATTTCATTTTGTTGATAATTAAGAACACGGCATCTCAGCAATTTATCAGAATTAGAATGTAATGATTCATAAAATATTACATAGAAAATAACAAAAAATCAAATCTTACATGTAAAACTTATTTATGCATTTAACCTAATCCAAAAATTGAGTATGTGTGTTATATCAGTCTGCAAAGTAAAAAAAACCGCATGCGCGAGTTAGAAGAACATTAACATAAAGTTGACGAGCTCACAAACCAAAATCGCGCTATCGATTTTCTTAAGTTTTGGGGTGAATGTAACGATTATGATAGCCTGCTGTATTAATAGCAGTTTTAGGGTAATGTGATGGTGATTATACAGGTGGCAGGATGAATTGCCCAATCTTGACGTGGCGCCGTTACGCGTCAACGTCATCGTCACGGTTGGTTGGAAACCTTTGTACGCCCTTACTTTGCACCTTTTTAAAACCTTTTTAAACCTTTTTACTTAGGACGGGTAAGACGTTCTATTGTGGAAAAATTCACAACAAACTGCACAGAAACCTGTCGTTGCCTTTATCTTTACTTAGGCAATGCAATAGCCAGACCCCATGGTACTTCCGTCAACCGTACCTTGATTTCAAGAAATGCAAATCGACTGTAGATATCGAAAAACAATGTGTATTACTTAAGTGCAGCAAATGGCACTACGAGATGTGTTGAAAAACATATCGTCATCGATCGATATGCACGTGTTTTCGGCTTTTTACCACTTTCCTTATGTGACGTCATACATTTCACGGTTGACTAGTTCTGAACACTTATTTTTATGCACAGTAACCAAGATATCCCTCTGACCAATTTTCATATTGTTCGGTTATACAGTCAAAAAAATTTCGTATATTATGTTACCTTGCGTTTCTTTTTCCTTTCAGTATATTTTTCAGCATTACATTGATATCCAGAAGTGAATAAATGTCATGTAGCTTTAAAGGTCAACTTAACAATACCTTTATATAAAATAAATAAAGCAGTAAAAGATTTCTGGGCCAAGAAGGTGTGTTTCGTCTCAGGAAAAAATTAACTTCCAGGATATATACCCTTTCAAGGTCATTCTGGATTTCATAGTACACCTACATGTAAGACAAAGCCATGAAATAGCAGATATAAAATTCGTTTCCTTAATTTGCTTGAAAAGCACAATCATAATTTTTTTGAATTTTTTACCATTTTTCTCCGCAGCATTTTAATCGAACTCAAAAAATATATATTTGGCACAATATATATAAAAAATATATAACTTTGTAATAACTACTCTCAAACTTGAGGAGATAGATTCAAACAGCGTAAACTTTTCATTGCCATGTGAGGCTAAACATTGACTACCAAGAGCAGGAAAAACATCAAGCTATCAGTCAGGACGTGTTTATTTTATTTCTTACAAGCAAGTTTTATTTCGATTGTTTGTGGGTTTTTTTCCAATATATTTCAATATGGTGGCGCGGTTACTGTGCGAAAGCAATAAAGACCCGTGGAATTAGGTATCAATATTATCAAAATCTTCATTTATACCACAAAATTATAGATGTTGGGAACTAGCTTCGAAATACAAGTACCCAGTTGTTATCTTAATATTTGTCTTGGCCTCATGATGTGTCATTTATGGCATCCACGCTTTAATGTGCCATTCCACACGGTGTCGACATATTGGACAATTCCTCAAGGGCAGAGCACAGCCTAGACAGCTACAGAGATGACCACAAGGTAACAAAACGATAGAAGCCTCCTCCACTAGACAAATTTTGCAAAGTCGTTGATCTTTGAGTCTTTTAATTTCATCTATCAATGGTTTAGTATCTGAAAAAAGTTAATCTGTTATGGATTTTGAAAATAAGGAAACATTAATGAATGAAATGTGAGAAAGACTTTAAAAATCAGCAGCGGAGAGATTCAGTAAAGAGAGCAATGTATATAATTTCGAAGGACATTGATGGCCAAACATCGTTTACGTGATCTAAATGATCGTCACTTATAGGTCCCAGAACATACAAAAGGAGGTTTATCACCGACAGAAAGCTTCCAATTAGTGAAAATAAACTACATGTAACATTTCGTATACCATTGGTATTACTCTGGATGTTTTCCTCTCTAGCTTGGGGCCTGCAGCTTAATATTTGAGGAGGGATATTTAAACCATTGTTTATTTCTTCTTTGGTTAAAATAAAGTCCATCAAGTCGGCTACTGTGATATACCGAGGATCTGAAATTATTTCGATATCATTTACTGCCCAAGGTTGTCTATAAAAGTATTTATCGTTTGTTCATGGTTTTAACGAGTACAAAAATGCATTTTTTCTACGTTTGTTATCAATGGATTTATAGAAACCATTTCATTTCTTCAAAATCAACATTTCATTTAAATTTGCTCATTACGATTTAAAACAGTATATTCACCCTTAATGGTCTTAACTTGATTGAAAGCTTCTGTTGCAACTGCTAAGGTGTAACCCATCTCCAGGACGCTTTGCACAGGAGGAAATAAAAAGATATTTTGATGAGACCTTCTATTCGTTGTGCCTCCAAGCTGCAAGGAACTTGACGGAAGATACACAACATCCTGCTTCTCAAAAAGCACGGACAATTTATTTTGTCAATCAACAGACTGAAGTAAATGACTACTTATAAATCTAAGTAATTCTTAATTTTTCATTATTTGGACTAAGCTTTATGAATAATGATTTTTCAACTATTTTCATATGCAAAAAGATTGAAAATTGACAAAAAGATGAAAAGATGAAATAAAGATGATTTACGTAAAATTAGTAAATACATATACAAGTTTAACTACTACAGATATACCTGTTCTTGATGCTCTATTTGGACAATTGAAAATTCATCACCATTATTCTGTTTCAGGAGAGCATATGTTGGAAACGATGTAGTGTGCTTTCCTCGAGGATCTTTACCAAATCCAGCATAAAGAAACCCTGCTGTTGCGAGGTTTTGTGGTGTTTGTTTCCAATTTGTTGGTCGTCTTCGAAATACTTTCGTTCTTGTAGGCTGTAGTGCATATGTTGGATATTTTGGTCTTTCCATGGTAAAGAAAGCTACTATTTCTTAACAGTGTTCGCTCTTAGCCAACAGGGGAATGATATCTGAATGTACACCCTTCATATGCTTCCCTCTGACTTCGTTTTGTCAAGAATGACTTTTTGTTGATGGATTGGTAACCTAATTAAAGAAATAGCATAAGAAGTAAATTTCTGAGGAATGTACACATTTACATTTTAGTTTTGCAGTGTTTACTTTTTCAATCAGATAACACCAAGACATTTGGTTCACACATTACAATGTAGGTACATGTATACGTAGGAACTTATGAAAGCATTTAAAGCACATCATTATATTGTACGTGAACGACCTAAGTGTGTTGAGCGATTTTAGCTTATGAAGCTGCACTTGCACGGCGTTAAACGTTTATGAGGTCATCATAAAGTAAATAACGTTTGACGCCCTCGTCCATGTTACACTCTGGTCAACGCCTAATCGGTTATTCGGTTGGTATTTGACATTTGGTGGATAACATTTTTGTCGGGTGAGTAAATTGTTGCAAAATTATAACAGCGATGAAAGAAACAGAAAATGATGATTGTGTTTTTTTGTGTGTAGAAAACTAAATACAGATCCGAGTTTAAGCGTCCAAATAACTTATAGTATTTAAGAGTCTTTGGAAGACTTTAAGTGTCAAATGTTTATATTTTATAAGTTTTTGTCCGATAGGTATTACAGTATATAGCTTCCTTCTTCAAAATACTTATATTTATATATCATTATTTGTTAGAATAAAAGATATTTTTTATTTAATTTCAAGATGATATCGGGAATACGGTTGAATGGTTCAATTTGTTATCGGAAGTTTCCGTTTTTGTTATCGTAAACACAAGTTATAATAGATCATAAGAATTGAAAAAAAAAAAAAAAAACATAATTTCAATATCATTAGTTTAACTGGTTTAATCAATTTATAATGGCAGGTACATGATCTTTAGTTTTGGCTTTTTATCAAAAATAAGCATTTCTGACATTTCTAATATTCAGCGATATGTGTATGATCTTTAACTATAGATACTATAGTATTGTAATACAAAGCTTAGTTGGTACATTCACTCAATAAAGACCCTTTATATTTACAAGCTTGATCTTCAACCTACGGCCTTAAACTTATAGGATTCTAGATGTTATAGACATCTTACAAATAAGCTATTTGAGTTGAGTTACTTTGACACAAGATTCAAATCATATGTTCAAAAGTTCTATTGTTGGAATTACGAAATGGTTTACATACTGTGTTTGGTAATTTCCTTTTATATAGTAATAATTCAGATATCATTGCATGCATTTCTCTGCAAACAAATGCTAGTTGTAATTATCATTTATAAATCAATTAAAGCATCGCACTAATTTCTTATATATCTGTTAGTTCATTTGAACTTTTCTGTGTGTTGTGTTGCAGTTTTGCAGTGTTATTTTTTAATTTTCTCCGGATTCCCTGCTTCGTCTTCATTCCTTGAGTTCTTTGCATTTTCGATTTCGCCTTAGTGTGGTTGACCTTGATTTTACTTTTGTTAGTACTAAGTATATATTACATGTAGTATGTTTTAAAATCAATTAGAGTGTAGTTTCAAGGGAGTTCAAATTGGTTTTCCAAAATGGTGTTAGTTTATTTATGGTCCTGACCTCTCACTTTTGATATTGAAAAAGAAAGAGATTAAACCTAGATTGTTTATAAGAAAGCATTACTGCTTGGCTCAAGATGACATGCGCTTGAAGTGATGATGGTTTAAGATTACGAGGGTTGTCCCAGAAAAACGCGAACTTTTTGAATATTTCAAAAACTATTCAACCAAAATAGATAATTTTGACATTCCGGGGTATTTCGAAAAAGACATGTTAGATCGGAAGAAACCAGATTTGTTACACGCGTACGGTGAATAAGACACCCTTGATGGAAAACAGGATAGTTCTTGAAAGGATAGGAAGGTCTGTCGGTAAAACGTTCTTAACGCATATATCATAAGAACTAAAAATTGTAAACTAAAAAACAATTTTATAAAAATCAAATACTGTGAATAAATTAAGGACATATGATACGTTCCTCAATATTATATAATTTTTTCCAAGATTTTGTCATTGAAATATTGCTACTTTAACATGTTTACTCACAAAAAATGAGGTACCTTACCAGGCATTTGTGCAAGATACGAGAGAATAGTTTTTCTTATATAATCCTTTTGGAAAAAATATAATTCGACAATATCAGTTTTTAGTGCTTAGATTGTTTAAAAACGATTAGAAGCTGGTTTAGAAATCAGAAGGTAATTAAAATTTTGAATATTTTTTTATACATTACGAAGATATACATAACAGATATTTGAGGAACGTATCATCTGACCTTAAGTTTGCACTCTACATTTATTGAAGACATATTGTTTCAAGAAAATAACAGATTAAGAATGACTTTCTTGATTTTTTGAATCTGTTTCTGAAACTGGTGGAAACGTTTTCAACCAGTATTTTAACAAGTGTTTCCGAAACGTAAACATGTCAAAACAGAATTATCCGGCTACTTTCAACCTGACTGACGATTGCATGTTTCAAACTAACAAGGCATTTTAAATTTTAAATTCTTATCCTTTTACTCATTTTTTGGAATTTTAATCTCAGTCTGCATAATCTGAAGGTTCTTAATTGTCAATAAAATAGAGTTATCACTTTTTAGTTAAAAAAAAAATTGGCTTAGACTTCTTTAAAAGCTAAAATGTGATGATATATTTTTGATATATTTCGAAAATTTTATAAAATATCATTTTAAGAAGCGGTAGATATTTTGAAAAAGAGTGATTTTGTTTGTGTTTTTTGTTGCTGAGAGATAAAAAAATTTCTGCCAAAAGTCACAAACTTTGTTTGCTGAATTACGAATTTATCATTAATTTTTTTTTAAAAAAATGAAAGAAAAGTGAACTTGCCTACTTTTTCCAAAACATTGTTTTCACTGCACCAAATGCTCGGTAACAACCGAATAGCCGATTTCGCGTTGACCAGTGTGTTATGGAATTATAACACCGAAGTCAAACCAAGATTGTTAAAGAAGCTCTAAACACTGCACACTAGAAAGTTCTACTTACAGGTTAGTTTTATGCAGTTAGAGTGATCTCCTCTTAGATGTAAGATAGAAAAATTGGTTATTTACAGTTAATAACATAATTTGTAATAGATTAAAATATTCTTAGCATTATATTAGACCAAGAATAAGTAATTAAATTGATAATACCCATAATTTTTCCCAGTGTGAGTAAACAACAGTGATTTCTGCTCACGAATAGTCCATTGTCTTTGAACATTTTTCCTGCAGAAATAAGGCAGCTACCTTATGTTGAAAATGAACTAAATGGGCTCAATATGCATACCTTTATATGATATATTTTCCCCCAGTCCAAAAAGCATTTATTGTTAGTGTTTAGAGCTTCCTTAAATAATTAAATTCTGCATGTGAAACACAAAAAATATATGCATAATTTTAGCCTTTTGTTACTTATTAAAATTCCCTACCTTGAAATTCAGAAATTATTGAAAACCTACTCCTGCTTTCATTTTGTTATGCAAATTTTCATGAACTTTCCTTAATTTCTTTAATTAGCACCGGAAGACATGCTCAACTAAAAAAGGCCATTTTTGTACGCATTTAACTAATTCTATACGAAGCATAATCTGCATTTTTTTCTTGTATTTCCTTTAATGTCACGTACAAGGAAGTATTTCTTCTTTTGCACATTCAATATTTTTCACTGCTTGTCTCTTCCGTATTGTGTATATATATATAATGCTACACGTAAATTTGCATACCTTGTCATTGGTTAACTGCAAACTTATTTTGTAAGAAAAGAAAACAACTTTTTGATTCAGAACACAAGTACTACGGAAATAATATTAGAAGATACTTGAGTTTCTCATTGACCATATATATATAGCCTTTGGAGTCTCATGCATGGTACTAAGTATTTTTAGCGGACCAGCTATTCATAAACTTCTACTTGGAAAAAAGAAGTCTCTTGAAATGGCCTTCGATACATCAATTACGTTTTATCAATAAAAACGTTCATTTCTATTCCTACGTTGATTCGATATATTCCACTGAACTCAAAATAAAGGACAACAGATTTTTGACAACTGCTTTTAAATAAGGATGAAATTTGTCAATTTTCTCTACCTTGTCATTGGTCATCTGCAGACTTACTTTGTTAAAATCCATTCTGATTTAATGAGTAAGTACTCTGAAGTTGATATTAAAGTTAATGATAAGTTTGGTCACTTGATTTGACAGTTACGTAATAAACGATATAATGTGTACTGGGGCTGAAGTTGAAATAAATATATGCTACCTTTACCAAGTATTTTACGCATTTATTAAGTTATGAAACGAAACCAGCAAAACTTTTCAAGTCATCTCTAGAATTTTCAATTTGTTTTTTATCGAGTGAAAAACATTTAGGAGTTTTTAGTGTTAACACCTGCATATATACTTTAACGCACTATTGAAGAAATTTTGGTTAATATTCTATTTTAAAAAATGAGTGCAAATCAATTAACAATAATCAACAAATCTCAGATAACGTGCTTTGTATGAACGTCCTATTCACAACACAATACGAGAGTCGATGGACGATCTCAGACCTGAACTTCCATAACGCTTTGAGAGAAACAATACTGAATCCATTGTAGTATCTTCTACAAAAGCATCGAAACCAAATATAGGAACTCAAGCAATCGGAACTCCCTTCGTGCTCAGTTTTTATTTGCCAACAAAATCTATTGACTATCTGGGTATATTCTCCTACAATTCCTTCGACGCGGGCACTATTTCATATTAAATATTTACGTATTTCGTGGTTGAAAATTGCAATGTTTCGCTTTATCAATAGAAATATTTCTATTTATCCTGTATTATTCAAAGCCGCATTACGTACATCTATTCAAAAGAGTTAATGACCTTGTAACGATTGACATACAGGATTAACTTGTGGACCTTGAATTGCTCAAATGTTCAAGTCCACTTCTCATTCATGCCCTTGGCGTTGCTTTTTGGGAACCAATGTCAACGTTTATGAACAAAACCCAGGACTATATTACCGTATTCTGTTTTGAAGCAGTGCATTAATTTCTGTTATCAAAAATGCCTTAAAAGGTGTCAATGTTTTAAAGAGTGTTTAACTTAAAGGTGCTTAGACACAGATTTGAAGTTAATATTTTCTCAAATTTTCTGTATAATATCATGACTTATATATTGCAATAACATTTCACACGAAAATATAATTAAAAACTTATTTTATCTGGAAATTATTGGAACTCCGAATTCCTGGACGCGTTTGATTAACACATCCTAACACTTTCACAAATTTTATCTTTATCCTTAATATTTAAGAAAAGAACCGATTTTGTTGTGTATTAATGAAAAACATTACATTTATAATCCAGAAAATTCAGACTAGAAATGTGCGCAAGCAAACCCCCTCACTAATATCGTCAGCCCGTGCTCAGTGTTGTGTACAGAGTTTAACAAATTTAATACATCCGTGAAACGTAAACTGTTTTTGTAAACAGGGCACGAGCTCTGTTATTGTTAATATTTACGATTCACCGGGTGTGTTCAATTGTTAAAGTCTGTACACACCACTGAGCACGGACTGACAATACTGTGAGTGGGTTTTGCTTTCGAACATTTCTACTCTGAATTTTCTGGATTATAGTTTTAATATTTTTTCATTAATACACAACAAAATTGCCACTTTTCTTAAGTATTAAGAATAAAATTAAAATTTGTGAATGTGCAAGGATGTGTCAATCAAACGCGTCCAGAAATTTGAAGTTTCAATAACTTCGAGATGAAATAAGATTTTTATTATATTTTACTATGAAATGCTATAGCAACATATAAGTCATGAAATTATACAGAAAATTTGAGAAAATATTAACTTCAAATCTGTGTCCAAGCACCTTTAAGTGATGACTCTTAGTCATGTAAATACATGGCTCAGGAGCGCTTAGAATGAAACATTGTACATGTATATGTAAAGTCCAACGAATCATATTATGAAGCCTGTAGGATGCCAAACCATTCCACAAGTAAGTATATCGAATACTCATTTTCATGATGCTCATTGATACTGTACGTACATGTATACCCTTACTCAAACGATTAACTTGTTTTTATTTTTGTCCTGCTATTGAATGTTTTACCTGCTATGCGGACCAGCATGATAAACTAAAGCATACAATTATCTGGCGTCAAAATCAGAAATAAGACACCAGTTAGATACACTATTGGTATGGGAATATACAAATGTACAACATAACAAGATACCAAGTATTACTAACTTAACACTTGAATCCCTAACGTTACTTTTTAATTGTTGTGAAATACTAAAGAATTGATTTCAAATACCCATAAATATTAACAATAGTAAAAAAAAAATTGAAGCTTTGAAAAAAAACTAATGTACAACCCTTTATGCAGCAAAAAAAACTTTCTATAATTTACAACAACCTTACCATATTCTAGCAAATAAACAATAATACAAGTTTTTATTGGTGAAGACACGGAACCTTGTGCAGTATTTTCTTTTAAGACTAGGCCACTGGCTCAACAATTTTAAGTAACTCAAAATTCAGCTAAGCAAGTAAAAAATGCAAAACGTTTAATAACACATTCCGCCCAGTTAGATGGATATGGATGGCATGGATACAGAAGTTTTATCGGAGAGTGATTCATATCTATATATTTGTTCATTTGATACATATTTTAAAAATAAATATAACTGAATGCTGTTAAGTTATTGCCAATTTTGATACCTGCATAGATTCCATTTCACATGTGCAATTACGTTTAGAAAATACCTCTACAATCCATCCAACACGACTTTAACATACATTCTAATTAAAAAAAAGCAATTGAAAAATGCATAAAAACCAAAGTGGCTATCTTATTTTATATTTTCTGAAAGTAAATGACATTGTGTATTCTCAATTGCCTAAATATTAGTTCCTTGTAAACTAGTTCTTTTACTTCCTGACTTACAACCAATCACTTCCTTCCTCATTGACACACAACTACTTTCAAAAATCTACTTAAGTAAATAAATTCTGAATGGATCAGAATAAACAAATCATAAACAAAAATAAGAATTTACTTAAATTTAAATTCGACATACATAAAGCCAAGTCTTCAGCGTTAATCTTGGTAAAATGGTATTACTTTAATTTTTTCCAACACAAAAGTTTAGAGGTAAGAATTAGAAATTTAGATTATAAATACTTTACCTCACATTGATAATGTTCAAACGCTACCACAAAATTATTACTATTAAAACTGACTATATAAAAAAGTATTGATTTCTATAACTGAGACTTCCTTTTTTAATTTGCCTTTTTCGTATTAAAAAAAAAAAAAAAAAAAAAAAAAAAAAAAAAAAAAGATTAAAAATTTGTTGGTAACATTTTGAAAATTGATGGTTAAATAATGTCGAAAATAACAATATTGACTTTTCTCTAATTCCATGAATTTAATGCATCCATTGTTTTAAAGAAACGAAATTGTACGATCCTGTAATGCCAATAAATTAATTAATTCATGTGCCATAATTATAATGTGTCGTTCTTATTGTACGTTAATTCCTGCAGCTGAATGAAGATTAAGATTTTCTAACAATGTAATTCATTACTTCCCTGGGTTATATTAATAGGTTCAGTCCACTTTGACTTTTGTCAGTTGTTAATTTATACCTACATGTAACAATTACAACTGTGTGTGCGTGTCATTTCATCTTTCTTTCAGATGTTGCTAGCAAATAATACACTGTTCATTTAAAAACAATAAAACTTTTTTATGAATAATTTCATTGTGTAAAATTATCTCATGTTTTTGAAATCCATGCTTCGGTAATTTATGAGATATTTACAAACATTGTTATGTAATATGTATTTAATTAATTATTACGTGATGACAAATATATTACTGAGACTGCAGGCCCGGGGTGTTGGAAATTATTCCAAAATTTATTAAGTTAGTTTCATGTTTATTATATGATTGTGGGTTACAAAGTTGTGAACGAAACTTCGGGGGAAACCCCAACGCTAAAAGCACTCTAAAGTTATTATTATCCCCCAATCGAATCGTGTCAAGCATACAAAAATATATTTCCCACGATTTGCAAATTTTTCAAATAAAATGTATAAATTTTAACTCTCTGTACGATGTGTACATTTACACTCAAGGTTGTAGGAAGCCGTCAATGTTGCATATTAACCACGAAATTGATACGGAAACGTAAACAATTACATATTCACCTGTACTTGTCATCTGAACCTCATTGTAAGAAAATTCAGTGACTTTTTATATATATATATATATATTTTCTAATGTTTTGTATTTTGTGTGTGTGTGTGTGTGTGTGTGAGGGCGTGTGTGTGTGTGTTTATTTGTTTGTTTTTCCTTTATTTATTTTTTTTAATTTTGTATATCAGCCGATTTACTCTTTTTATGACGATTATTTTGTTTATTATTTTTTGAAATGTAGCACACCTGATAACATTGATAAGTACTCATTCACTTCACATAGATTTCTTTTTCTTCAGAGATTATATTTCATCAAAAGATGGAAGAAATTAATTAATTAAACACTGAATATGATAAAAACACTTACCGTGAATGTTAAAAGATTTGTTTACACTAATGTGGGAATTCCCATTATATCGTATCTAAAAATAGAGCTAGAGCTCGCCTATAGTTAAAAACTTCACTGTGGAAAATTTACTTTCTTCATAAACATCACAAAAATAGCTTATAATAATTGACAGAAAATTCTACCTTTTTGTCTTTTTTTTTTTTTTTTTTTTTTTTTTTTTTTTTTTTTTGAATTCAGCAAAGTAACAAATAGTCAATGCCATATGTATTGAATAAACATTATTATTTTTGCGTGTTTTTTTAATTCTCAAACTACTTCCTACATAAAGATTCCGTTTTTTTTTTAATCTTTCAGGAACTGTCATTTCTCTAACTCATTTCAAATGTGAACATGGCTTTGAATGAACTACAGAGTAAATCTTGTCATCAATAATCCTTTTTACATTTCAGACGAACGGCAAACTGGCAAAAAATATGCAGGTCCTTAGACGATGTGTATCAGAAAGTGAGACAACAGTCCCAAGGCATCAGAACAAAAGGAAAAGAACTCAATCAGAACCTCTCAAAGAAACAGAGGTTACAAATGGATTCAACGCAGATGGAGCAGAAATTCCTATTACGAACGAACTATTATACCTAGTAATTATCTTACTGTCATGCCTAAATATGGAAGAATTGAAACAAATGATATGTGATATTTTACTTAAGAAACAAGAAAAGGTAGAAGATTCTGAGAGCCATAGTAGAGATTCTAATGCACAAAGCTGTAATGGGCCTAAAGATACCATTTTCAGAATTTGCAAAATGTTCTTATCTGGCAAGCTACAATGTGTTGGTTGTGAGACAAGGAATAAAAATGACATCGATTTCTTTCTAAATCAAAATTTAGAAAATGTTTTGAAAAATACCACGGAAAGCGCTTTATTAAAACAATCATTTTCAACATTCTACAAAACATTTCTCCGCTGTTTTGGTTCTTTGCAACCCACATATGTCAAAACATTTCCTCTCATAGAATGTTCTCGGAATTTAGAGGACTATGTAAAGAAAGAACTGAGTGCCAATCAATCTAGAAGTACCGAATTAACACAAGCGCATAATCTGCATTCTATGAACATGGAGATAATACGTCTAGGTACTTTCAGTACTTTCCCACAACAGAGTTCTGTATCTACTCTAAAACTTGCCAAGGAGGGTTTCTACTACACCGGGGAAGATGATAAGGTTGCCTGCTATGCCTGTGGAATTCAACATAGTGGTTGGAGACAAGCCGATGATCCGAGAGACATCCACCGCCAGATGTCCCCAAATTGTTCATTTGTAAACTCTAGTCAATCTGAAAATATTCCTATCAGAGGGGCTGAAGATATTGCAAACTTAGCTCCAGCTAGTCAACCATTAGAACAAAATGTGAGTGAAAATTCTACTCAGAGGAATGGGCGGCCAGAAGAAATGGCTTTGCAAAATTCAACACTTTTAAATTCAAACAATTCTAGAAATAGAAACAATTCAGCATGTTTAACACATACGGTAAATACCTCTTCATGCAGTAACCAATTTAATGAGAACCAGATTAACAATTCAGAGAGACAAGTTGCAGGAGGATCACCTAAAAGTTCAAGAGAAATACAGGAAAAAATCAATGCTTTTCTGGGCAGCTTAGATCCTCTTGGAATTAATTTTGATCGTCCAAAGTACCCATCATATGCAGTAGTGGCAACGAGAGTGAGCTCCTTTAAGGACTGGCCGTCATGTATGACGCAAAAACCACGAGATCTTGCATTGGCGGGATTTCTGTATGCGGGATATGGAGATTACACCCGCTGTTTCTTTTGCGGCGGTGGATTACGAAACTGGGAACCGGAAGATGACCCTTGGATAGAACACGCCCGATGGTTCCCGAAGTGTGCTTTTTTGAGACAGAACAAGGGTGACGAGTTCGTTGCATTGGTTCAAATAGAACATGAAGAACAGGTAAAGAAAATTTCCTGTATTGCTTAGAGTTTCTCGCTTGTTTATTTCAGTTGTGACGTAAATTTGGGGAAAAAAATTGAACAAGATTTCTTTTTTATGATTTTTATTTAATTCCCATAGTGTTCTCGTTATTTGAATATGGTTTAAATGAACAAATACTATTTTTAGGAGAAATTAGAAGAAATGGAAACAACAGGAAATGCACCATCTTTCCAGAGCAACAATCCTACAATAGCATCATCTCTTTCAAATTCAGGACATACAAATGTTTCCAATATTTATGATTTGGCATCCGTACAGAGTGTTTTAGACATGGGTTATTCTCAACAAGTGGTGAAAGAAGCATTTGATGTCTTGAATTTTTCAAAACGTAAGTGACTTTTTCATCTGAAGCTTCAGGCAGAACTGAAGTGTATCTTTTAATTTAGGGTAGTTGACTCTACATAATTTTTAAAATATAATGCAAAAGCTCTCGGTTTAAAAGAAAATATATCATAAGTTAGAAACCAATGGTATATTTATGATTGTAAGGAAATTCAAATATGTAAAAAGTTATATATTTTACAAACGTGAAGATTCACCAAATACATATGTACAAGGATCCAAGTCAGTTTTCATTTGATAATGTAATCTGCTGATTATTTTCAGATAAAGACGACATCACGGGGGAAGATTTGATGAATATCATTCTCTCCAATGAAGAAAGCAGTACAGGACTGGATACCTCTCCTTTAACTCAAAATACAAAACCAGATACAAGAGAAACTTCTGAAAGCGTCCCCTCTGTAAGTCAGAATGTAATAGAGAGTGGGTCTCCAAAGCCTGGTTCCAATTTAGGATCTTCTGAAAATGTATCCGAAGTATATAAACGATTATTGAACAGCAAATCTGATCAAGAAGAACATTCATTTTCAGGTATTTATGATATTATATAATTTGTGCTCAATTTTCCAATTTATATCATACGAATCTGAAAGGAAGTGAATTTGATGTACAGATTACAGCTTACTTTGATTTTTCATTTAAGAAACCAAATGATAACAAATATGAAATTAAATGGATCAAACATACAGAAACCTGTTATAATATTTTACAGACACGAAGTCATTGATTGAGGAAAACAGGAAATTAAAGGATCTCCGACTTTGTAAAATCTGTCTTGAGAACGACGCATCTATCGCCATGTTACCTTGTGGTCATCTCTGCTGTTGTCCAGACTGTGCTCCGGCCATGAGGAAGTGTCCAATATGTCGCCAGTTTGTGAAAGGGACAGTGAGAACATGGCTCGTGTAAAGGATTCCAAAAAGGCTCTTGCTCGTCATATTGCAGGCAATTTGATTACCGTAAGAAGATAAGACAAATTATCCATAAGCCAAAAGCTTACAGGACAAAAGATTCTGTTTTATATTTACTTTTTCTGCATACTAACTAGCATAATCTTGATAATTATATCTTGATTGAATATGCATAGAGTTTTTCATGCACTGTATTTTTACTGAAACATATGGGTATATT
Organism: Saccostrea echinata; assembly: GCF_033153115.1. NCBI lineage: Eukaryota > Metazoa > Mollusca > Bivalvia > Ostreida > Ostreidae > Saccostrea > Saccostrea echinata. The sequence goes on from NW_026889793.1 coordinate 2,195,685, forward strand.
ATTATTCTTTTCAGTGATTTACAATTGATATGTATTTAAAAATTGTGCAATATCCATTTTATTGCTCTTTTTCATATTTGTGTCCGCCCAGTTATTGTTTCTTTGTTGTTGTTGTTGTTATTGTTGGTTGTTGTTAACCTTGTGTTTTATATTTATATATGTGTTTTATATATTTTTCATTTCGTTAAATAATGTTTACAAATTTAAGATTTCAAAATAAAAATAATCTTTTATTCATCTGTTTCCATTTCATTTAAATATTTTTTAAATATAATATTATCATTTAGAAAGTATATCCATTGTTCGTGATAATGGAAAATGCAAAAAAAAAAAAAAATGCACATCATTATTTATTTGGGACAGATTTGAAATGATTTGTGGTCTGCTGAGTTAGCATGTATATCTATAACTGATTAAAACCAATTTTTCAGGGGGAAAATCTTTAAAAAATAATATAAAAAATCCTGATCCCATATGTCCTATTACTATTCGTTTACACTCGTCATTATTCATGAAATATGGATATAACGAACAAGCTCAAAAGTCCATTAAACAATACTAATCGGGAGCAGAGCAAACACGAACCTCTAAAAAAATCAGAGGTGGGATCAGATGCCATAGAGGAGTAAGCATCCCCTGTCGAACGGTCACACCCGCCGTGTGCTCATTTTCATGATCGAGCAAACAAAAAATCCGACCTAACAATTAGTATGAAAAACATCAGTTAGCATTCGACTCAATGATTAGATTGTATTTGCTGTCAAGGTCATCGTATCGACCATAAAATTGCGAAATGATGACTTTAAACGAGACTGTTGATATCCTTGTTTTTCATTAACTTCTTTGCCAATAGCTTGCCTCTTTTTGGAAATTGTTTGTACATGGATCATGCTCTTGCTCTTGCGTATCGTAGCAATTGGGAAATATAAACCCCATATGCAGGTAATGATGTTATATTGCTACATAAATAAGGGAAGTTGACGATACAAAAATAAAGTTTTCTTGTTAGGTTATCGTTAACGTCTTTTCAAATAAAATATCCTAATATGAAACAGATTTGTTAAACTCTGTGTTCTCTTTTATTTCAAGTTAATTAAGATATATCGAGTCCACATATGAATGAAAATAACTATTTTTAATTGATAATACGTCGTCGATATATCTAAATGTCGAGTTGAAGGCCACAGCAAGTGATTTCTTCTTTTCATTTAGAAGTTTTTGAATAAATTCTGCTTCATTTGAGTATAAAAATAGATCAGCTATTAAAGAGGCACAATTGGTATTCAGGAGAATTCCGGCAGAGTGTTTGGAAGATCTAATCTCAAAAAAATTACAGAGATATTGTCAATCAGGAATTCAAGCATCTTTTTAATATTAACTTTGAAGTACTTGTGTGTACAATTCGAATGCTTTTTAACAAAATAATTTTTCTAAATCTCAAATGATAAAGTATGTAAATTTACGAGTTTCATTTTTATTGAAAATCAGCTGTATACGATGTCAAAAAGCCTGGACTTTATATATCGTAGCGAATGGTTGTAAAAAGTGTAGTAAAGTTTTGAAGTTGTTGATTTTCGTAAAATTTTGTGATTTCAAATAATGTAGATGTGCTTTAATACATCACTGATGATTTTCAGTTACTTTCTCTTCAAATTGAATGAATTGACTTACACATCTTTTGCAAACTTCTGAATCATATTTATAAATCATTTGAAACATCTATATTGAGGCTTTTTTATCAATAGATCTGAGACAAGGCAACACAAATATCATACATGATATCCAATAAAATGCAATCCAAACGGGCATACGTGTAGAGGATCAGGCTAAGTTGATCATATGTATCCAAAAAACAACCTTTCACCTGATCCCACCTCTGATGTTTTTAGATGTCCGTGTTTGCTCTGCTCCAGATTTGTATTGTTTCAATGAACATTTGAGCTTGATTCCTGTTCGTTATCTCTACGCGGGTATGTTAAGGCTACACCCAGAGATATCCTACTTGCCTCTACAATATGACGTCATAGTAAGCTGTATGACGTGAAGTATAGAAATAATGATTTCTTAATACCTATATTCAAAGTTTAATTTCAGGTCCAAGAAATGAAAGAAATCATTCAAAAACATAATATAAACTAAATCTTGTTGTTTTGGGTGCTATTAATAGCTAAGTATTTATTAGGGGGGTTAAATACCAAACCAATGACGTCATAACTATTGATCAAATATTTGCCGAGTGAAAATTAAACGTGACGAGAATTCATGTAAACAAATATATAAAATGGGAGTTTTAAAGCATATACCGTGAATGTTATGTGTGATTCATAAGGAATTAAAGATTAAGAATCAGGGGCCCGTTTTACAAAAGAACTTACGACTACAACCAAAATTTAACTCTGCTTATTATTTCTAATTTACATTGATTTGAAAATGGTTTTAATCTTTTTAAAAAAAATTTTACAAGATATTTTTATGCTAGCAATTTCAAACGGAATAATTAATTTTGCAAAATTTTATAATCAATTAAAGTTTTTGGTCTTAGTCGTAAGTTCTTTTGTAAAACGGGCCCCAGTACGCTGCTATTTTCTTATCATGTTTTCTTAAAATGACCACAGGCAGTGCTTTGAAATCCGATCAGCCTTTCCTCTGTCGTTCTATAACAAAAAGTTGCAAAAGTTCAACACAACGCCGCATACTTTGAGACATAATTTTTGTTTGTATCGAAAACTTGTATTCTATAGTACTTGGAAAGTGCTGCTAGAATCGTGAGATTAACATGAATTGATGACAATTCCTTGATCGTTTGTACAAAATATAATAATTTTGATAAGGTTTCATGTGAAACTTTGGAATAATTTTTTCTGTGTCGAGAGAGTAGGATTCTAGCAGCACATTTCATGACCCAGTGATGTTTTTACATAATTATTTTCACAAAAAGAAATGAATTATCCCCGGGGTAGTGTTGAACTTTTTACTTTTTCATTAAGGCAATTTTTCTATTTTATAGACGTCACGTAATGGCGTCGTAGTGGAGTGCTTCATTTAGCCTAAGACTCAATGACGTCTAAACAATGGATAATAATAGTAAATGTTTTATCTATGGCTTTTCCGATTTATAAATGTTACATTTTACGAAAAAGTCTGAATTCACCGAAATATGATCTGGGTACTGCCTTAACATACTTGCGTATATTTCACCTCGCAGATAAACCGTTTGCCGACGGCTGTCCCATATACTCGGAGTAATATCTGCTGAATTAGAACTATTTTGTACAATTAAGTTTTTTTTATAGAATTCAAAAATTCGTCACCTGATTTGCTTTTTCCTAAAAAAAAACCCCAATTTTTTTCCAGGACAAACTGCATGAAAAGAAAACGAACTTATATATCTCTATGACACCGTCATTTGTTTGTCATTACAATTTTGTGTGTACAGTGAGACAGGTTTGGATTTTTTAGATTTCTTGACATCATTTTATAATTAAACATATGAATATACCACTTCGTGTCCGATGTACCACTGTATATATTTACTTTTTTAACGTTACGACAAATATTTCTTGACGTAGGTGGTATCCGGTGTAATCAACTTGTATTCGTTGATGTTCAACTGTTAAGGAATTGACCGAGTTAAAACTGCAGAGCGGGTATACAAAATTTACGTCAAAATTTTGTCTTCTTTATCGCAAACGTTATCATAAAAAACAATAAAAGGTATATCCAAAAAAAAAAAAAAAAAAAAAAAAAAAAAACATTGACTGTGTTCTCGTGTAGAATGCATTCTGCAAAACCGGGCCTTTAATGTCCTCAGGAAAACAGATTCAACTGGTTCTTGAGTCAGACAAAAATGCTCGAATCCAGTCAATAAATATATAATGCTGATATGTTTGTACTTTCTTTAATTATCCAGCTCTCTGAACCAGCTTTTGTTTACTTTATAATGTAGCTTAGCACAGCAATCACGCGACAGATCGCACGTTATCAATGTGTAATTTAAACGTCTCCTCTGGATTTTATGAATGAAAGAATGCCATATCATTCCGAAATGTATGACTATGTATAGAGCTAACTTCTACTATTGACAGTTACCACAACACTGAGTATTTGCCTACGTGTATATGTTATTTGCAAGTAATCATTAGTTGTCGTCATTCTCTGACTGAATTGATAAAACATGATGGTAACTTTTGAAATCGGAAGTTCTCCGATTTTTATTACCCTTTTTTAAAGGACATTGTTCCAATCTTCTTAGAAATTTCTTTCCAAAAGTATAGTTTTTTTAAAGAAGTAAAGAATGTTTTGTATGTTTTATGATGTGAACAAACATCTTACACCATTTCGTACTTAAAATTGGTATGACACTAATACTTCTCTGTATGTAAAAGTACAGCTAAATATTTATTAAATATGACACGTTTTAAACGGATCCTAAATCAAAGTTCTAATATATCACAAACGCATTTCCAATATATTTATAGATCTCCTGTTCCAGATCTGGATTTGTGATGCGCTAGTGTAAGGAAGTAAATAAGTATTTCATAATTTAGTCATTCCGGATTTTTACAAGAAGTCATGACTGATAGCATGCATGTACCCTATTTCATACATGACACAACATTGTAAGATTATACAAAACGTACAAAAAAGATATTGGAAAATACAAATGTACATTTCGTGTCAAATTAATTTTTCCAAACATATATATCCGGAAATCGGGATAAAATTAGCAAACAGGAGACACGCCAAAAATTATTCAATTGTAATTTAGTACTACATTATCTTTTCTAAACCTTCACAAATGCTATTGATAGAATACCAAAGAAATATGTTCTGTAATTAAGTACTACATAATCTTTTTTAAACCTTCAGAAATGCTACTAATAGAATACCAAAGCATGTTCAAGAGATTTTTGATATTTTTGTGCTATTTTAACGCCAAAAGGGTATTATAAATACATTTATTTTTTTGTTCAACAAATCATTCAAAAGTATGTCTGTGTCGACAACATGAAGTGCTTGCATTCTGAAACTCAAAATAACCAAAAAAGTTAACAATCGTGTATTTTTCTTCCTTTGTATGATGCTTTCGTTTGAATTCTTATTAAGTTTATCTTGTAAAATTCTATTCATCTGAACGTATCGTACTTTCATGCGCCCAGTTATAATATTGTTATAATCTAAATTATCACACGTCATTAACAATATAAACTTGTGCAATGATATGCATTCACTGTAAATTTATTCTTAATCCTTTAATTTTTTCTCACATAGCTCAGGACCATATAGCATAATGCATGTAAATTCCTCAGATGTAGATGTAATGTTTCGCTGCTATTACCAATCTGGAAAACTTTAATGGAATTCATTATCAAGCTTCCCTTAAAAGATGTCAAACACTAGTTAATGTCTTTTCACTTCCATTTGGCTTTCTTAGCTTAGTTTTACAATTCACAAAGAGAACCTAAGCTACTTGTAGCTTAGAGTATTTCATTTTTTTTATATTTGACCCTGTGCTACAACCCACCCAACCCCTCTCTGTCTCTTTTTTTCAAATATTCCTTCAAATGTAGTATAAAAACTTATTTACCTTTTCATCCAGAGGATATCACTCATGGGATTTTTTTATACCCATAATTTAAATTCAATCCCTCGTGATGATATTTAAACAAATAAAATTATGTACATTCATGAATGATTGAATTTGAATTTTGAATAAATTTTAAAAAGTATTATCATTGAAAAACAAATCCTGTATTTAAAAGGCAATTTTGTCTTTATTCCTTTTCGCATTTTTTCATGTAGAAGAATTCCTGACGTTCTGTGGCGTAAAAAAGCCCCCAGAATGCGAACAGGTGGTGAAGCCCATTAACAATAGGTAATCAAACGTTATATAAAGAATCTATTATGACCAAAGGCTAGAGGATTAAATTTACATTCATTGGATAAAAATCAAATCCGATTATAAGTCATTGGAGATCCTGAATTTTTGTTAAATATATATATATATATATATACCGATCATGCTTTTTAAAATAGATTTTTTTTTCATTTATTTAGGTTATTCTCAATTAAAATTGCCAGAATTACCAAATTTGATTAATTTTAATTATCTTAAAGTAAAAAAAAGTTTATATCTATGTTCTCAAAACAAGAAAACGAAATAATAGTCTGTCATCAGTAAGGTACGATACAATATGATTTACATGCAGCAATATATCAGTTTTAATTATTTCACACGAGCATTTCATTTCTGAACTATGTATCACGTTGAAAAAGAAATAAAATGTAAAAGATACAAAATATACTTTTACATTTCCAAGTATTTCCCAACATTTCCCAGTTAAGAAAAAATCTGTAGGATTTCACAGGACGGTAAATACCAAACTTGATGATATTTGAATTTCGAAAAAAAAATGTTTCTTATAAATTAAACTATAAATATAAGAAATAATTGTCTAGATTATAGCGATTTGTTTGGTGTTTCTATATTCCCTCATAAAAAAAGAAACCTGTCTTACATATACATGTACTCTTTAGAAACTAACTTTATTGTACAACTAAATATTTCCTTTAACTCGTATTCAACAAACCAAATAAATAACAAAATACTATCAGAGTGCAAATATGTATTTAAATGGAGACACTTTGTCCGATCATGTTACACATTTGTGAATGTATTCAAGCATAGGAACCGGAAGTACATATTCATCTGTCTACTACAGGTCTCTTTTGAGATTGAAGGAAGTCATGAATGATAACTTATTCGGATTCTTATATACACGCATGTTCTTATTGGTGTTTACTCATAATTATTTTTACAATGCCTTCAAACAACACTATCATATGAAAAATAATACAACCTTTACGTAATACTAGTAATTTATTGCAAAATACAAAAAATATCTTTTGTGTTAAATATCTCAAGACACTATATATATCACGAAATCAGATATAGATGGAATTGCCTTTTTACGAGACATCAAGAGACAGTAAGTAGTGATCAATCCTGTAATATTTTTTTCAGTATAAAGTTTTTTGTTGAATTATAGCTGTCTTGAACTAATCATACTTACATCTAGCCTCTTTTCATCCACTACCTACACCAAACTAATCCTTTTTATCTTCATTGGATGCAGATGCCTCATATTCGGGTTACCGTCTGCTGAGTTTTCACTTTTTCATACCTGCTGAATACCTTCTGAATTGGAATTACATTTATCCCATAATATTTACATTTCCAATGTCTTTGTCCGAGATAAAATTACAAATTGTAAAAATACTTTATTTCTACATAGATCTACTGGTTCATCGATAGGCGCGGTTAAAAAAAATCACGTGCGGGGCGGGACAAATAGAGACAGAAGCGGGGCTATTAGCACGGGAATTTGCAGAATCAGGAGCATGTAAATATAAGGAATAACTGTCAGATTTTTTTGATTCATGACGATGATCAATCGATTGGCTTGCGTGATAATTTTATGCATAAACGCCTTCGGCGTTTATGCAAATTATCACGCAAGCCACTCGATTGATCACATCATGAATCCAAAAAATTAGACAGTTATTCCTTAAGTTAGTCTGAAACGAATAACTATAACAAGACTTTTGCGCAGAAAGTGTTGTTTTACGTCTCTATAACCACCTACATTTTCAAATATTTAAGATTTCTTAGGACATCATATCGGATATAATAAAAAAATATGTATGATTTTACCAAATTGTTTCTAAAAAGCCAATATATAGCTGCTGTTCCTATATAAAATATGAATGGTTTTCATTCCTAGGGCACGTGTGTATATGGTTTAAAATTTAACAAAACGTGAATGAGAATTACATGTAATACCCCTTCGATAGTCCAACTATAAGCTATTGTTTACGTATTGCACTGTCTGTTATTACTTCTGTCTACAGCAATTTGCATTGCATTTACAATACTCAATGCTGACAATTTGCGCACACCCATCCCGTTGCTATGTAGTAATAAGTGTTTGTTGATAGATGCGCCCCGGTATTAGCAGACTTAATTTTGAAGCAGTATTTAATAAAAAAAAAAAACTTCTACATGAGAAAAAAGAAAACGCTTGTTGCGGCCTTTAACTCGACATTTAGATATATCGACGACGTATTATCAATTAACAATAGTTATTTTCATTCATATATTGATGCAATATATACCGGTGAACTTGAAATAAAAGCGACACAGAATCTGACAGACGTTTCATACCTGGATATTTTGCTAGAAAAAGACGTTAATGGTAACCTAACAACAAAACTTTACGTTAAACGTGATGACTTCAACTTTTTTATCGTCAAGTTCCCTTACTTATGTAGCAATTGGGATATATCGAGTCGACATATGAATGAAAGTAACTATTGTTTATTGATAATACGTCGTCGATATATGGAAATGTCGAGAAGGTCACAGCAAGTGTTTTCTTCTTCTCATGTAGAAGTTTTTGAATAAATTCTGCTTCATGTGAATACAAAAATTGGTCTGCTAATAAGGGGGCGCTATTGGTACCCATGGGAATTCCAACGGATTGTTGGAAGATCTGATCTCCAAAAACTACATAGATATCGTTAATCAGAAATTCAAGCATCTTTTTAAGGTCAAGATCTAGTAAATGATTCTAGACTGCATTTTTATGCTAGATCTATTATGACGTCATAATCAAATCAAACTTTCTTTTTTCCCGTACTTTACGGCTGTAATAGAATTATGTAGAAAATAAAGCGTTTTCCTGGAATTCAATTTGAAATCATGTGAAAAGTAATCCCGAAACCTATATTCAATTTAATATTATTTTAAAGAAGAGGCTAAGAACATACAAATAACCGTTTTCTGAGAGACTCTAGGCAATCTGGATACATTTAATTTGTCTGATATGGAAAAAAAACTCCCATATTCATCACTGATTTTCTTAATTTTTCAATGAAAATGACAGTTTATAATATGATTTTTCGTCTTGTTTACCTATAAATTATGCCCCAAAATACCTTATTTGACCAAGATATACTTATAAAGCTTCATTAAAGGAATTTATTTCTCAAATTTGAGAAATCTGTAGGCTCCTTTTATTTACTAGATCTTGACCTTAATATCAACTTCAGAGTACTTGTGTGTACAAGCAGAGTGCTCTTTAACAAAATAATTTTGTAAATGACCAATGACAAGGTAAGTATATTTACGAGTTCCATTTTTATTGAAAAAGCAGCTGTCTATGATGTCAAAAAGCCTGGACTTCAATTTGTCGTGGGGAATGTTTGTATAAAGTGTTGAAAAGTCCTACGTTTTGATGCTATTGATTTTAGTAAAGTTTTGTGATTTCAAATTTTCCAAAAGTTCTTTGGTGTTTTTACGTATCCACATCTGATTTACACCACTTCTCGAATATACTGTTGAACAGTACTCCTGAAGTTTCTCTTTCATTACAGTAAATATTTTAATGAGGAGTACAGAAAGAGGCTTGGTGGAACATTTACTTGAACCCGCTATGTATCTTTGTTTGTAAGGGGTTTTATGTCGTTTAGGAATCCAGTAAAGGTATGGTAATTCAAATTCATTTTGATTGTTGGGAGTATTAAAATTATCTAAAACGGAAATATAATTTTGAAGAATTTCCTCCTTAGAAAGGGAGGTATGGGTGTAAGTTGCAAGCATTTTATAAATGTCGCTATTCTTTAATCAAATTGGTAAAAAATGATGTAATGTTACCTTTTAACTTCTTTGATATTAAATATCTCTTTCATTCTACTTTTCTTTTCAATGTTTCTTTAAATAAAAAAAAAGATTGGATAATGAAGAATGATTTTATTTTGATGTTCTATATGTAGTAACCTATAGTCCTGATTGTTGTCACAGTTTTCATTCTTGAAGAGAGAAATTATCTTAAAGGCAATGTACTAAAATACAATATACACACTAAGTGTGTATTAGCAGATTGGCACTGAAGTCAAAATTCGTGTCTAGCTATATCCCAAACTACTTAGCAAATTTTCAGTATATATATTCTCATCTACATGTACCTGTTTTGATAAGTTTCATGTACATTAAAAAGAGATTTATCATAGTGTTAAAAGATTATACTCAGATTGTTAACAAGAATTTTAAGACGCATACACATGTATAATCGCTATAGATCTGATAAGGATAGACATTCTGTGTACGATTTTGGTGACTTAAATAAGACATTATACTGTAGTGTTTGATGTTTGAGCTAATGTTAACCAGGAAACTATTTTTGATAAAAATGTAAATTGCTAACGCACCACTCAGTATCCTCATTTTAATATTGAACATTTGCCTTATCGGATCTAATAAATCTAATATGTTTTTCTGCGCAAAACAATTGACAATTGTCTTGGTGTCATGACAAGACCGTCAAATGACCTATGTGCCTGAAAACCAATTTGCCAAATTCCTCTGCGCACCGTGTTTGCCCTGATATGAAATTGGTGTTTACCAATTGTGGTCAGTGATGTTGCAAAAGAAGCGGTCTCCTAGTCAAAATGATATAGGTCCGTTTGTCTATCATACATATATCACCTAGTAGTCACGCAGTGATTTTGTGTCTCGCCGATTCCGCGTCCACTACACTTCCGGTTGCCCCAGCTTTGTGGAACAATCTTTCACTTGTGTGGTTACAAATGAAATCAATGCAGTTGCCATTCATAGAAAGCACTCTAATGTTTGTCTATCTGCAACATTTTTTCACTAGAAGATAGAAAAATCTTTAAACAGTTTGAATTCTTTACAAACCCTTCCATAGAAACACCTTGCACACAGTACAGACTACTTAAACTAAATAAAAATATTCCAACATATCATGAAAAAAATCCCATAGTACAAGTGCAATTTGCGGATGTATTTTAGTGCAAACACATTGTCTCCTATATACATAGACCTATTGTTACATATATTTGTGATTGAACTCAGTCACAGTTTTTGACATAAAACAAGGAAGCTCATTCTCATTTGTGTAAAATATCGCTTCTGAATTTTTTCGGGACTTTACGATTGGTAGCTACACATGACACCTGTGAGAACACGTATGTACAGTTGAACAGTTCACGTCGTTCACACATGAAATGATTTATTAGAATCCCCCCGGCAATGCTTACAAAATGATATACTAGTAATATTCATGCAAAATCAGACACTATAATGTATATATCGGGTAATGAGCACTTGCTATATATAAGACCTCACTAACATTGCCTCATCAGTAGACAGTAAGTAGTGATCCTTCATATATATATATATATATATATATATATATATATATATATATATATATATATATATATATATATATATATATATATATATAATTTTTTTTCAGTGTCGTTTTTTGTTGAATTATAACTGTCTTGAACATATCATACTTACATCCGTCCTCTTTTTATCCATTATTATATTGTTTTTAAAAATTCACTCTCGAATAAACCTTTAAAAAATTAATTATGCATGTTGATCACTTAGTTCTATACCAAACTGATCCACTTCATCTTCATTGGATGCATTTGCATCATATTCGAGTCACTGTCTGCTGAACTAAACTACTTCATACCTACAGAATGAGAAGTTTCCCAAAATTCGTCACAGACGAATAAATAGAATTCTAAATATTGTTTCCTGAATTGCTTTATGAGTATCGAACATCAAGATGATTTTGACTACATGGACAGATAGTGTAGTCTAACCTTTCTACAAACACCTTAATTTTGAAATATGTTTTAGATTTCACGAGACGTCATACCAGATATAATAAAAAGATGTATGATTTTACCAAATTGTTTCCAGAACACCAATATATAGCTCCTATTTTAACTATGAAAAGTTTTCTATCTTAGTGTACATGTGTATATGGTTTAAAATTTTACAAAACGTGAATGAAAATTAATACCTTTTGATAGTCCAACTATTAACTGGTATATACGTATAGCACTGTCTGTTATTACTTTATCTACATCAATTAGTTACCCATCCCAGCGTTATACAGTAGTGTTTGTTTATGGGTTTGCATGTACCTACTGATAACACACTTAAAGATTTAAACTTATCAACTGACATGAAAACGTGTGCAATTTAAATGCCTTAACATTATTATCCTCCGACCTGGTTTTTATGAATGAAATTAACGTCATACTATGAAGAAATAAATGAATGAATATACACTTAACATCTATCAAACGCCCGCACAATTTGTTTTCATGTTACTAGCAAGCATTCAGTAAATGTCATGATTCTCTAATCGAATTGGTTAAAAAAAAATTATGTAATGTTAATTTTTAACCTCTTTGATATCTATTGCCTCTATTACTATTTAAAATTTAAAGCATTTCATGGAGTACATAAACATGATAAATTCGTCGAACTTTTCATCCCACAAAAAGGACACTCGGTTTTACAATTTTTTTTCATGCATCACCACATTACGTAATGTTCATTGATTATGCCCCTTATAATTCCTTTGAATTTACTACACCTACACCCTTTTTCTTCATGTATCGTCACTCCTACTCCCGTCTGTTTTGGCGTTGATTTGAACATATTGTACTTGCATATGCCCAGTTCTTTATTTATAATGTAATGGCCTAAATGATCCCACGAGGTTATCAATAAAAACGTCGATATGCATCCTCTGTAATTTTGCTATAAATCCTTTCTTCTCATATAGCTCAATACCATATAACACAATGTAAATTCCTGACATGTTAATGTAATGTTTCTCAGCTTTTAACAATCAAGAAAATGTCATGAATTTCATGATTAAGAGACATTGTGTTTGTGCTGTATATAACATACAGTGTTTCTCTGTTTTTGTCATATCTGATTTCCTTGAAACTATTTCAGATCACCTACGGATTACCAAGTATCGCCATGTAAGTGTTTGTATTATTTTTAAACATCTAAACAATTGTATACAATTTCAAACAATTTCCAGTGAAAATTTTTAAACTATAAACTTTTAAACACTGATTCTGAGAGTTTCATAACATAGGAGAAACGGATATTGTGGTAGCTTTTAATGGAAATATTTGGATTGTTTTAAATAGCAGGTGGACATCCTGATTGTTTATTCCTTGTTGTAAGAGTTACTGCCTTTAACAATCGAAAGATCTGCTCAGTTGAGATCATTTTGCTATAATTAGCTTTCATTTAAGAAATAACGTACATTATATATTATTCTATAACAACATATGGAACAATAGATACATAGACCATGGCTATAAATATTCCAGTCTTTGGACGCTTTAAATTAACTTGGCCAAGTAAGGTAATAAATAACCTCCCTATTCCTTGAGTCATGGGTTGTTTGCAAATGTTAAAACTTTCAAAATTTATCATATAGCAATCGATCAAATCGACCATATCATGTTTGGTTTATTTAGTGGAATTTCAAATGACCAATTCATATCATCTGTATATTCTCAATATAATCGATTATTCATTTTGCCCCTATATGTAGCCTGTGTAAAATAATTTCTAGTTTTAATGTTCATAAACCCTCTGCTCGCTCATATAAAATGTTTCTATAATTCTTTTGATGCATCACAGAAATGCATTTTATGAGTAAAACAAAAAAGAATTATTTTATAGCTTTCAGGCAAAGTAAAACAAAAAAGGCATTTCAACTTGACACATCAATAAAAGGAATAATAGACGTTTATGTCATTAAGAGTTATCTCACTTATCAGAGTATCACTGAACCTTAAGTTCATATTCGGGTAAGACAATTACTTTATACATGTGTATTTCAAAAATATCAGATATTTAGATACATGTGCATGAAGTTGATATCACATTGCTGCACGTGCTTTACAATACATATCAGCTGCAGATATATGCAAAACCCCGTTGCGTACTTATGACGTTCAATTTATTGACGCGGTGTACATTAATTGAAAGGCATGAATATGTGGATAATATACTAGTACTGAAGATATATTGTCTGTAAAATTTACCCTCACTTTAGATCATTTAGTACAAAAACTTAAGCATGTTGATATTGAACTGAGTTCTATTCCAGATTTATATTTTCAATGTCCATTTGATGCGAGTCTAGTGGAATCATGCCCCATAGTTGGATGATTATGTGTCGAATTAGAATTATTTCGTACAAGTTTGTATTTATAACAATCAAAACTTCGCTTCTTTATGTGTTTTCTTCTTTAAAAGGAGAGATTTCTTATCGTAAACTACATGAAAAGAAGGTACGCAAACCTCTATACAAACACCTTGACTCTTTCCAATAGAATTTTTGGAAATGGGAAAAGAAAACGGGAGTTTGAAGGTTTTATTTTTTTGACATCATATTGATAATATGGGCTTTGTTTTTTGCCCTTGTATGTAAAAATTCAAAGGTTTTCCAAATTTAGATAAAACAAATATTTTTATTTAACAAATTCTAATAGATCTAATCATGAAATAAAATCCTTTGTAGTACAAATGCACTTTGAATGTGCAACTGCTTTGACCCACATATTCATTCAATCTCCTGTTTTAGAGAAACTCAGTCATTCGTGTGCTATTTACAAGGAAGCAAATTCTCAATTAATATGGCACTTCTAATTTTCTTACCGGGACACGTAAATTTCATAAATACATGTACCTATAATATCACTGATATAACATTGCTTTTCTTAAGTGAGCCTTTCGCTTAATCATTTCTCTTCCTAATCTCTTTCTCTTTAATATTTTTTTTTTTTTTGTATTTTTATTATTTAAAAATAGAATTACAATACTATTGATTATAATTAACAAAATGTTATGTTTAATTTGTTTTATTTTACTCACTCTCTCTCTCTCTCTCTCTCTCTCCAAAGATTCACATTCATTTCCTTCCTCTTTTTGGTAATGATTTGCAAAACTTTTTTTTAGCTTACATGTATGTGGGTTATCTATTTTCATCTAAGTCACAACTGCTATCCTCTGTACTAATGAAGAAAGAAACAATTTGTTAAATTATAAACTTTTACGAACAATGTTTTTCTTCTTTATCAGCTTGCATTCTAACACTTCTTCCAAATTCAAAAAGGTGTTTGCTACTGAAGAATTTGAAAGTTTGAAATTGTATAGATGAAATATGGGGTTTTTTTTCTCAAATTTGCGAAAGAATTTTATATACAAGTATATAACTGCAAACACTTGGATATAGATGATAAATTTTCACCAAATCATGTATAAGTGCATAAGCTTACATAAGAATACCTTAAATGTTTTTTTTAAAAAAAAACTAAGCAAAATGCAAATTAAAGAAAATTGAGGTCAAGATCACAGGAAAGCCTTTGGTTAAAAGATTTCATGAAGTTTAATATCCCTCACTAATAAGTATCAGCATATTAATTTTGATAAACATATCTTGAATGGTTTATTTAAAACTGAGGTAAACACTGATTTAAGAAAAATGAGGTCAAGGTGAAAAAAATGTTAACATCAGTATGTATCAGCGTATGAAGTTTGATTACACTATCCTGAATGATTTCCTTAAAACTGTGCTTAACACTAATTTGAGAAAAGTAGGTCAAGATCAATGGAAAGGTCAAAGTCAAAAAATGTTTACAGAATTGAAAAGCTCTCACCAATACCTATCAACATATGAAGGCTGAAGCTTTATAAAAATTATCTTGAAAAATATCTTTGAAACTGAGCTTTGAACTGAGCTAAATGCAAAGCTTGACGGAAGGAAAGAAGGACGGAAGACAGACATGACAAACTCAATATGCCCCAGCCATATTCATGGCGGGACATAAAAATATTATGAAGTAGACTAGTGGTATGCTTTTTTAAATGTTTATTTGAATTATTAAAAAATATCAATTTTGACAATTTTTCATAATAATCATTCATCAAATTTCTCAGTAATATTAATTAGAGCTTTTTTCACAACCAAATTTATACTTATGAAAGACATTGTATCAGTTATATTTGAAAGCTTATGTTCTAGGATTTGAGATAATAACAAATATTCATTTAAGATATTGATTGTTCGAACAAGTCAGTCGAAGATCACATTATCTATTACCTAAATCTCAGGATTGACATTATATTAATGTTATAAATTTTATTTAGGCAGATCAATCTTCTGCTCCAACTCTTGAAGTTAAATCTTTTTCCTCGAAAATGAATTACCCATAATTATTGTACTTAAGTTTAATGAATAGCATACTGATGTGAATAAATGGGTCTGTTATAATTGCCTAACACTGCCTGCATACTCTTGTATAAATAACTCTTGACAGATTATGTGGGACATACAGTGGCTGCATCAAATTCCCCGCAAATTCTTTCAGATAAGGTCGTGGGTATTAATTTCACTCTTATTGTCAAAAAGTGTGTTATCTAAAACAGTGACAGTTTATTCTATGTTTTATTCAAATTAAACTGTTACATATATAATGATCACCATAGCTTTCAACACATAATTGGAAGGTGATAAAACCCTTTGAACTAAATTTTAGCTTTCTGTAACATCTTTGTTATGTCTGCTAAAACTTTTATATGTTTTTGACCACACAGCTGAACAATGTAGGTTAATATATTGTTACAAGGTTGTTTGTAGAATAAGACTGATGATTTTTCTCTCTGTATAATTTACTGTAGATTTGAAAGCATCAATTTTGTATCTTAAAATGTGAATTAAAAAAAAGATTATCAATAACTGACATACATTTACTTAAATAATTAAATAATATTATGATACTGTAATATGAATACAATAGTATTGTATTCAAATGTATTGAATACATTGGTGACTCACAATTTTTATCAATTTAGAAGTTAATTAATGGGAAGGAATGCACTGTGATGCTAGTTAAGGGATGATAATATTTATAGAAACTCCTAAAGAATGCGATAATTTTAATGCATGCATGCTGTTCAAGTAAATTCAACACTAGATCACATACTCCAAAATTAAATGGTCATCGTTCAAAGTTTAATCAGCATCTCTGAAACTGGATGTGAGGATTCTGGCTTTTCTCTATCACTATGTCTTCGACCACTTTAAATAATTCAAATCGATATTTCTTGGCCAAATAAGGTCTTAAATCTGTGAGTCATAGTTTTTAGAGTGTATTGCGGGGATATCCAATAAAACGTATCAATCATCAAATCATGTATGACATTTGGGAGACTTAAATAGGATTTGTCAACAACATCTAAATTTAACCGATGATTCCTGTTGCTCTATATCTAACCTATATAAAATAATTTCTAGTTATGAATTCATTTTTGATCTTAAATTTGCGATCAGGTAAGTCAATGATCTTATACATGTGTTCATGTATTTCATTAATATTTCGAATCAAGATAAATGTAACTGCTATTAAATTGCTGCAAGTGCTTTTAGAAATATTGGCTGTAGAGAACAGATATTCCTGTGTATACGACGTAAATTTACACAGTCTACAGTTATTTTAAGGCATATTAAGTTATGTATTAAGTAAATATTAAGTATATATAAATATATAATATAAATATATAAATATTAAGTTCATAAGCATTCAATTCAAAATCATATTAAAGACAATATATAACAAATAATTTTACCTCAATTTTCTAACTGAATACGCAGCAATCAAAACTAAGATCTCTACCAACATTGTGAAATAGATATCCCCTGGGTTTAGGTTTCAGATCCTATGTAGCTATATGTATGTGATGATATATCTTCGCTCCAGGATCGTTAAGCTTAATTACTTGTTTACCCGTTGAAATTGAACACTGAGTTCTGTACCAATCTTTTTAACATTGTTTAATGTCCATTGGATGTATTTACCATAGTTGGGTTAATATATTTTTATTTCGTACAACTGTAAGTATTTATAGAATTCAAAATTTCGTTCTTATGTTTTGTTCTGAAAAACAAAGAAGATTTTTTTCCCAACGTAAACTACTTGAAAACAAACCGTACTCACACTTCTATTCAAAATTTGTAATTTTAGATTTATGTCGTCATTTGATAAATAATGTATGCCTGTGTGAATATCCCAAGTCTTGTCCGAGGCACTGCAATATAATATCATTTCCTATCTAAATTAAGTCTAAATTTCTTAACCAAAAGTTTATGTTTGAAAATTAACAGAAGTGGATATGAATAAATACCACCTTTATTATCCCAACTATAAACTCTTCCTTAAGCACTATCTTTTCTTGCTTTTATCCACTGCAATACTTTTTGTGTACCTCCATTTATTATCCAGCCCAGCCTGAAGCAGCATTTTTATACTACATGTAACAGCATGGGTTATTTAGCAGCAAACACAACATTGATCGTATCTAATTATCTATATGACCTGAAGCGTGTACGTTTTTTTGACCTAGTTTTTTTTATGAATGAATCAACGCCATACTATACGTGGCAAGTGAATGAATGAGTGTGGATATAGATAGCTAACTTCTGGAAGTAACCATTCACAACACTTAAAATTGTCTACGTGGAACTTGCCAGTATTCAGTGTACATGGTATAGATGTAGTTAATGGCAATTTTTGAGATCTCAGCATGATTTTCGTTGCTAATGTTTTTGGGGGAAAGGGGGGGGGGATATAGCAACATGACGTACAATCTTAACTTCTTCGAATTTTATTTCCAAGAGTATTTTAGTAACTAGAAGAGACACCATATTACGTAATGCACAATCAAGTTAAGTTCTCTCATTCGTCAATTACAAATTGTAAAAAAAAATTCCTTCATGGATTTCCAAATCATGTTTCTGCTGAAAGTGCTACTCCCTACTCTATTTTTTTTTCATCTGAATCATTATACTCCCACACAATTATTCACTTTACTTAGTTACTTTTGACCTCGTGCTACTTTTCCCCAATGGAAATCAGCTCTCGAGCTTTTAATGGGTTATTCTGGTATCATTTAGTCACAGTATACTTATATTTCTAAAAATGTGGTTAAATGAATATTTTATTCATTTAATCATATATATATATATATAACCACATAGTACATTAAAATAAATGAAAGTAAATTCCATAATATAACGTCTTCCTTAGTTACTCAAACTTTGCTGATTTTCCTCTTTCTTTTATACATATCTAGGATATATGTATATATTTATACATTTAGCTACATGGAAAACTAAATATAGTCAACAGAAGACTTAATAATTTCCACAACATTTAAATCCTAAATCTTCCATACATAATTCGTTTCTGTTTCTTTTCCATACATGATTCGTTTCTGTTTCAATATATTTTTTTTCATTTGTCCCCTTTCTTCTATTCTACTGAATGTAATCGAGACCCCGGTATTTTATTGAAAGATTTTCTATCCAAACTTTCGATGACTAACAATCTCTCTCTCTCTCTCTCTCTTTGGGATAATGATGGGTTTTTTTTCCATATACAAATAAGCACTCTTATGAGGTCGATCTATAGATATATCTTCAAAGAATAGCATGAGGACCCAGCTCGAAGTGCAAAGTCAATATGTTTTTATGTGAAATCGATATATCTTTAAGACTGACCAAGTCAATGGGCAACATATTTTGCATTTTTTGTGGAACAAATAAAAGACACATTCAAAAAATGATTTATAATTCCCCATTATAAACTCATTTTTGGATTTTCTCTGTTATTTTTATAGTAACTCAAACCATTATCGTAAAATATTATTTTACACGTTGCTTATTAAAGCATACCAATTAGATTTATTGACGCAGTAAAAATAACATATGATATATTAAATTAAGATACATCAAGATACAACAATATAGGGGTTAAAAATGACGTCGAAAGGGGGTAGGGTGTCATTTTACAACTTTCTATAAAGTTTCAGCCGCTGGAAAACCTGACATAGACCTAGAAAATGTTTAAACAGGCTGCAGAGAAATAAAATACATCCAGAGTACTCGTGTTTAAATACCAAGACAGATTCAGCAAGAAAAGAGACACACGGTTAATGTCGATTTGTAGTCAGGGTGTCCAAAGTCAGACACGTCGAAAAGTATCGTTGATCATTGGTTGACATTGAACACCGGCAAGACAATTATGCAGGCAAATCAAGCGAGGATCTTTTCCAATGTATAGATTTAATATTTACAATATTAATGCATTGAAATCATGTGTTCATGACATTGTAAAGTCATATAAACAAGACGGGTTTAGGTCTTTACTTTACTCAAGAGAATCTTATCAAGATAAGTGTATTGAGGCAGAGGGAGCGGGCATGGAGAAATAATGACGTTGTCGGACGTCATAAAAATAAACAGCGACAGCGCCGGGTGATCATATAATGCTCTTTTTATTTAATGATAATTTGGCAAATTATCAACATATCAAGCTGAAATTTTCAACACTTCTTAAACTTTTGTTGTTTTATGTTCCCTACAAATTTTGTAATCATCAACTACATAGTATTAATTTTATCGCATCAGTCCACGAACTTTTTGATAACCCCTCGTATGCACAATAAAAACCCGTCCAAGCTTAAACTTTATCAAGTCCCCCATTACTGAAGGCACCTCTTTTAGTAAATTGTTTTTATTTATAGTATTTTTTTTTAAATACCGGAAAATTATTTTACATTTTTGGATTCTATAGATATTCTAAGCATATCAAATTGTTACAACGTGACTTCCGCATGCAATGTTTGGGATATAACGGGATACGAAATTCTATAATTGTAATTTCGAATCAGAAGTCATGAAGATCGTCCGTGTTTTTGTTTGTGTTTTTTTTTTTTTTTCAATTTATTTTTTTTTTATTTATTTATTTATCTTTTTTTTTTTTTTTTTTTTTGAAAACTGTCATCTTTCGCTGAAAAAATATTAGGAAAAAAAACTTTTACAATTACATTTAACCAGAAGCACTTGAAGTTCTAAATAGTTCTTAACATACATGTGTAATAAAAATTCATTTCTTTCTGCCTGGGCACCCAACTTATAAATTCATGAAATAGAATGTAAATTACAAACGACTTCTTCACTTTTCTCCAACTCACCCCTATCAATGGGAAGTGCATATCTTTTTGTTATTCAGTGTTGATTACATGCACAAAAATGAGTTTAACCACATGCTTATGGGAAACGTGGGTTGAGGAAATAGTTTCCTGTTCTGTTATAATCCTGACCTAGTTCTGTGTAGGGACTTTATGTGGGTTGAACTCCGTCATCCAACAGTGATTTTTTTTTTTTTTGAAGGGGGGGGGGGGGTACTTTTTTCTTCTGATTTTATTTAATTTTATAATTTGTTTTTATGATTTATGCTTTACCGTTAAAAAAATTCAACACAAATACAGATTGTCTTTTAATTTACCATTTATCAGATGAATATGATATGGATGAAAGAAATAAGAACTGTATAATATAGCTTTAGATTTCAACAAACGTATGTCTATATAAGTTAAGGTAAAAAATATACCAAAAATTAGGACAAGTGTCGTGTTCAATATTTTTTTTCTTGGTGAGAACGAATGTAAAATTTAAAACCGGCTGTCATGTTCAAAAATTTGTATAACTCCCACTATAACATGTATAAGTAAACTTTAAAATTTTTAACAGGGAACAGTACAAAACCATACGGATTTAAAATTCAAATTTTAGGATTTTAAATGGTTTTTACATAGAAAATCCAACGCTTTATTCATTTACTGTACGTATATATACAACTGTAGGATACATTTTAACGATAAAATGTTTTATTCGGGATATAACGGTTGCAACATTCACAGGCATTTTGGGCGTGGCTACACCCCCCCCCCTCCTTTCTTTGATTTTGCAATGATTACATTTTCGTCACATAAAAAACAGTATTTCTTTTAAATTTCAGTCGAAAAGGAAACATTTACAAATAGCCCAAACAGAGATATATTTTTGCCTCAAATAAACACCAATTAATGTAGTTTTCATTAGAAAAATAAAGGAGAAAGTCTTCAGTGTCATGCAGCTAGTATTTGTATACTGAATAAATAATTTCCTCTGCTAAATATGATCAGTGCATTGCATTAATTGCAGGCCACCATTTTTTTAATTTCTTATTTACATGAAAACGAAAACGTGACGTTGAAAAGAACTACATTTATATTAAGCATGTTTAGATTGAAACCAAAAAAAAAATTAAATAGAAAATTTAAAAAAGGTCGTTTCTTACCCTAAGAAAGAACATGCACGTTTATTAAATGGCTTAAATTCACTCATTATAGTACATCTTGCCAACAAAAAAATTCCACTGTTTACACAATATACAAACGATAGATTCCTATGACGCAAAAACTTAAAAATAGCATGCACGGTCAAGGTCCAGAGTTTTCCATCAATAATGTTGTTTGGGGGTTATTGCGCTTGGAACGTCTGATAACAGCTTAAAAATCAAATAATAATTCATTAATTAAAATACTCCTGATAAGATGTAATAACTTTCCTTTGTCTTATCAAAATTTGTTTATAACAATTAATTTTTTTCAGAATTGCACAACTTTAAAATAATTATTAAAAATATCCGCATTTATTATTATTAGAGAAAAAAAATAATTAAAAAAGATTTTTCTAGAAAAAAAATCCCGTGACATTGAGCTGTCGATATTATATAAATAATTTGTAAGAGAGTGAGTCACTTTTAGTGGCTTATGTACAAAAGGAAAGATGTTCCCTACAGGTACGTTTTAATATGATTCCATTTTTTTTTATCTTAGGGAAAAACCGATTAACAAACAAAGAAAAAACTTCTATCTTGACGAAGTTTGTATTACATATTCTTAAAATTTCACGAAGATCAAAAAATACAGCAAATGAAGCCCCTAAATTTTCTACCTTAATTCTGAAGGTTTTTTTGTTAAAACCTCTTATCGGGTATATGTGTTACTAAAAAGCGGAAGTGAGAACAGAGCGGAAAGAGTAACGGAATATTATACCAGGTTAACTCATTTCATTGATATAAAAATCATACTAGAAGCGTTTAGCAACAATTAAACATTATTACATGTATTGATGCATTACTTTGTGTTAAAATTGTTGAAACAGCAGTTTTTGAACACAATTAAATGCTACAACTAGTTTTAAGAAAACTTTAGCTTAGGTAGAATGATCTTATCAAATCGACTACAAACAGAAACTTATTGTACATTTCACAGGCCCCGTAAAAAAGTAGTTTCGGGGGAGGGGGGGGGGGGTTCGAACTAAAATAAGAAAATTTGCCAACAGGAAAAAGATCATCACTCGTTAATGTCAGTTGAGGGAGCATAAACAGGAACTATTATTGTTTATAGAACGTGTATACTACATGTAAATTATATCAATTTTTTTTGGAACGGCGATGTTATACCCCTAACCCCACCTATACATGGGTCTGCAATATATGAATTGTAATCTTTTATTTCCCTCTTGAATTACATTTATGGATTATTGTATACTAGATTTATTTGTACGTGGAATGGAGCCAGGAGAGTGAGAAGGTATAGACACAAACTTCCAGAAAGTTAAAAGAGTGCCATCAAAGTCCATGGTTGACAATCGAACTATATATGGTTTATATGTTATCCTTTGCACAGAATACCAACACGTTCATCTAGTACCTGTAAACAAAAAAAGAATACAAAAACAAAAATGAAAAAGATACCTGTTTAGAATACCAACTTGGTCATTAACATCAATCGGCACTCACTGTATAACTTTACAATGCAATGAATTAATGAAAAAATTATATTACAATGTTGTGTTTGGATACATTTTTATTAAAAAATATTCATACTTAAGTAACAGCAAAGGGCTTCTCTAAAAAAAAAAAAAATCCGTCGACACTTATCGATGTCTATATGTATTATCGATGCTAAACTTTATAAAATCATGAAATATACTTACAATTTCTTAAAATCAATGAAATAATTTAAAATGTAAAGATAAAATTATTTTGAAAATAATATCGTACCTGCCAATTTATTTCAAAGCATGCCTCTTTTGAGTGTAATCTAAAAGTCTAACCCCGTGATCCATGAGTCATTTTTCTAAAAATAGTCTACAAGGTACATGTATATATATCAACTGCAGAGAAAATCTTACGACAGAAATCAGATCGAGGATAGACGGTAAGGTATTTATAACCTATTTAGAGTTCGACCCGTTTTGTCAGCTCGGAAAACGGCCGAAAAGTTGCGAGTGTTTGTCGTTGTTAAAACTTGCTGTTCTTGTCTTGTATAATTAATAATAAAAAATGTACAACGCTATATTTATAATGATTTTGAGAATATGAATTGATTTTCTTTGAACAATACTTTTTTGTTCACCTCGACGAAGTCGTTCAAGGGGGGGGGGGGGGGTAGGGATGATTAAAGTTTTTGGATCAGGTTAAAGTTTTTGGAGAACAATTCTGGTCTCAATTCTCAAGTAACAATATACCCTACCTGTTACATGGACCAAACTTGTCTAGAGACGAACACTACCAGACTAGCTCCAGATGCTGGATCTGACCTACATTTTATGTATGATGAACAACTTAGATTTTTGGAGCAAATTTCATTCCCAAGTAATTATATGCCATACCTGTACCCATCTTGCATGGGTGATGCATCACGAATTGCACATAGCAGATGCTATTACTTCAAATGCTAGATATGATCTACATTTTCTAGTTGATTAAACAGGTTAAAGCTTTCAGAGCAGATCTATTCACAAGTTAATCTCGGTTGAGATTTTTTCCAAGTACCATAAATTCAAGCCATAGTGACTAAATTTGCATGGATGATGCATCTTAATTAAGGATCTTCATTATACCAGACATGCTTCGGATGCTGGATCTACCCTACATTTTCCAGTTGATTAAACAGGTTAATTTTTTTTAAACATTTCTATTTCAAAGTAATGAAACAAACTTGCATAGAGGGATTCATTCTACCGGACCTGCTACAGATGCTGGATTTGTCGCTGATTTTTTGAATGATTGAAAAGTTTTCATAATATAGACCCATGCCCAAGTTACAGTAGGTTTTTTCAGACCAAACTATGTTTTTCTATTACTGAAACATTTGACTTGAGGCTTTGCCTTTCTTATAGATAGCATACTTCGAGGTGAGCCTCTACGCTACGATTACCTTTGTTGAAAGGACTTGTCATGGTAGAGATTATGATTAGAAAATATTTGAACAACTTATGGATTGATGCAAAACATCACTGAAATCGGTTGCAAATAATTGAATCTTACCAAAGTATAATCATAAGGAAGATTTCGAGGAAAACACGAGAATCTGTAGACATGAACTGTAGAAAATGTATAAATAAGCGTGTACAAATTGCAAAATAAAAAGCAATCATGGCACCTACATGTATAAATGAAAAAAAAAAAAATACGGATATTAAAAAAACCCACAAAGTTTATATTTATGAATGTTTCAATAACTTGTGACAGAATATTTGTAAACTCTTCACTTGCAGATATGGTACACAGCGGCCGATAATAATGGTTTAAGCTGAACTGAATAATGCATTAATTACTCATAATAAAATAATTAGTTTTGCAAAGAAAAAAAATCTGAGGAATAAAATACTAAGCTGTTGCATTTATAATAAAACTGTCGGGTATTTTAGTAAAAACTAACAAATCTTCCTTTGGTTTTATATTACAGATTTCCTTGCGATGGATAATAATATAGAACCTTTTATAAAAACGAAAGTTAAAAGAAGCAAATCAGAGAATGATGCTCTGCAAACAGACTGGGGAAATCACACGGCTGTTGATTGGAAAGAATTCGTTGCACAGATGTCAAAATCCGGATCGCACGTATATGTTTCTAGATCCGAAAATCCAGGAAATGTTAACTCATATGCAGTTATTAGATTGCTACAAAAAATGGATGAGAAGTTAGACGAAATGTCAAATGAAATAATAAAAATAAGAGGGTCTTTGGAACAAGCGAAGGGCAAAGCATCAAAAAGAAGTGCAAACAGAATAAGAGGAAGGAGACCATACAAGGCATGGAATTTAAACAGAGAAAATGGAATGAGATCTAGGAAATTAACGTCACGTGAAACACAAACAGAAATAGAACAGGAAAAATACAACAAAGTTTCTTGGGAAAACTTGGTGAAAAGAATCTCTTTCGACACAATGAATAAGGTGCCTGGAGATGAAATAAAGGCATTTTGCAGAGGTTGGGGAGGTATAGAAAATATCAAGGGTTTAAAAGCAGTGGTCAAAGATCCATGTTTGGGATATTTTTCAGAGGATACGAATGTAAAATCACCCAAAAATGGCAAGGACTTCGATACGTTACTCTTCAGCCTCCTATTCAAGAACTTCCATGATGGTTTGTCAAAAGTACAGAGAGATATGCAATTTCGTCCCTTGATAGAGAGTTCGAGGAATTTTGAAGAATTTGTCGAGAAAGAGTTATGCTCCATTCAATCCTCGAGAAGACAAGAAGACGCGAGATCAATATCATCTGAAGAATCTCCTCATTCTATGAATTTAGAGCTTGTGCGCTTGGGGACTTTTAAAAACTTTCCTGCATCCGGTTATATTTCGACAATTAAACTCGCGAAAGAAGGGTTTTACTTTACTGGTAATGGTGACCGTGTTGTCTGCTTTGCGTGTGGATCTGAGAGGAGCAGATGGAAAGCAGGCGATATTCCACGAGAAATTCACCGCCAAATTTCCCCAAATTGTCCACTGTTGCAGACAGGTCCTTCCAATAATGTTCCAATAGGAGATGTTCCGAATGGTGCCAATACTGCTCAACATACGGAAGACACTACTCAGCCTAGAAGTGTTCCAAATAGAATTTCTTTGAATACTGGAGATAACCAAAACTCAAACCAATCTAATATCCAAGATGAAGGTGCTCAAAGGGACAGATATTTAGAAAATGTAAATAACAATGCATCGGAAACTTTACAAGAATCGTCTACATTAAACAGAGACAATACAGCTGCCATTTCCAATGGTGCGTTCAACACAACAAACAGCTCAGCATTGTCGAATGGTAACTCCCAAGCCTCATCATCATCATCATTTTCATCAGAAAATGTAGCTAGTGCACCGAAGAAAACAGACGAATACAAGAACTCAACAAAAACTGAAATAAACACCGTCCTCTCAAGATCGAGAAACATACAAGAAAAAATTAATGCTTTTTTAAGAGATTTAGACCCACTCGGAATTAACTTTGACCGACCAAAATATCCTGCGTACGCAGTGCTGGCAACAAGAGTGAGCTCTTATAAAGACTGGCCCACTAGTTTGACTCAAACACCACGTGACCTCGCTACAGCAGGGTTTCTGTATGCTGGATACGGGGATTACACCCGATGTTTCTTCTGTGGAGGGGGATTACGTAATTGGGAACCAGGTGATGATCCTTGGACAGAACACGCCAGATGGTTTCCGAAGTGTGCTTTCCTGAGACAGAACAAAGGGGACGAGTTTGTTGCTCTCGTGCAAATAGAGCATCAGGAACAGGTAATGTTATTGGACTTATAATATTTTTTTAATTAATTTAGAAGCCTAATATTTCATTATTTTCAATCATTCAGCACTTAACATTACTTGCAAAACTTTATTTATCATGAAAATGGAAGAAAATACTTATTTTGATTGAAAACTTTTTTTAATTGATTTTACAGGAAGAACTTGAAGCACAGGGTGCAGGAAATATTACACCTAGTTCCTTGCATCAAGAAAGTGTACCCAATGGGACAAGTCATCCAGATGTCTCTTCATTCTCTTCCGTTCAAAGCGTCCTAGAAATGGGTTACTCCTTAGCAGTTATCAAAGAAGCTTTCAATCAACTGAAGGCCACTAAGGGTATGATATTTAAAAATATTAGGGGAAAAAAAAGAAACATGATATAAAAAAAGTAAAAGAAAGTAAATGATTTGCTAAAAATCCGTGAAGTAAAAATATTAGAATTGCCATTTTCATTCTATAATTTAAAGGGGGAAATAACGTATTCTTCTTTTAAATACAACGGATTAGATCAAACATGTGTAGTTAATAATATCAAAATGATTTTAGACCCTCAAGACATCTCTGGAGAAGATTTGATGGACTTTATTTTGAGTAAAGAAGAAAGAAACAATGGTTTGGATATCCCTCCCCAGATATTTAGCTCCAGGCCCCAGGCTAGGGGGGGAAACATCGAGAGAAACACCAATGGTCAACAAAATGTGAATGTAACCTCCCAGGCAGATCATACAATGCCCTCCTCTGATCAACAGGTGCCCTTAGCGGCAGCAAATGGACATTCAGTGGAATCAAAGAATGAAGGTAATTATCTCTTTAATTGATGTACTGTTATAGATTTGTTTGAAACATTTAAAAGTCAATGTTACACATGTTTAAGTTTAAGTTTTTCAAGATTTTTGTTTAAATATGTATTTCTTTTTAGATGTTCCAAGGCCTAGAAATCAGGAGAATTTAGATTCTTTAAATGACATTTTACCATCAATGTCCCTAGAGGGTATGTACATTTGCTTCCTCTTTACTTAACTCTCTTTTCTATACTTATTGAATTTCTTTGCAATTGGTTAATATGGTCTTTTTGCATAATTTATTAATTTATTTTTATTTCTGTTAAATGAAATTCTCAACATAGTAACTATTTTTCAGACACCAAATCATTGATTGAAGAAAACAGGAGACTCAGAGACCTAAGGATCTGTAAAATCTGTCTTGAAAATGAGGCTTCTATCGCCATGTTACCTTGTGGTCATCTCTGTTGTTGTCCAGACTGTGCTCCGGCCATGCGGAAGTGTCCGATATGTCGACAGTTTGTAAAAGGGACGGTGAGAACATGGCTGGCATAGTTGGCATTAGATGACCCGAAAATCAAGGTAACCCACCAAATATCTGCATTTGATATCCATATGATTTCCAACTTCAGTACTGTTGTGGTGTAAATATAAATATGTGTAAATATTAGTATCAAATTTGAGAATCATGTTTGTCCTTTCTCTGCAACCGTGCCCCCCGTATCGAATATTACAAAATCGACACAACCCCCCCCCCCCAAAGCCTACAGTAAGTAAATTAAATGAACGCGCCCTTTTCAGTTATTCAGAGGTGATCAATCTTTCTGCTCTTCTTTGCTGCATTAAAAAACGCGAATGTCAGAGTGTTCGAATAATTTTCTCTCTTAAAGTGAAAGTGAACGCTTGCATAAAATTGCTTGTGACCAAATAAGTCTTCCTTGTGACTTCGAGTTAGGTATATCGGCAAAAATCCAGGGAGTGTAATGTTTATAACAATATGAAGAAGGAGAACTTTGATTTCTGACATTTCACCAAGATTTTGTCACAATTGGACTATACCATCCCTAAACTGAACTTTTGGGACGTTTTATAATGGAATATTCGTTTTAGTGTCAGGATGAGGCAGGAATCCTTGGCAGTTCAACAAAAAGAGGAAGTTTGAAGATGACATTTAAAGCCATGTGAAATATACTTACTTTGATAAATCTATGAACTGTTAAAAATATTTCAAAAATGCATTTGGACATGAACGGACGTAAGGTGAATATGTTTATCAGCTATAATCTGAAAAAAATATCAATAAATATACAGTGAATGTGTTCATGAATTAATCAACATTATTGTTATTCATGTATTACCTCATGTAAGAATGGTCATGTATTACCTCATGTAAGAATGGGATTCGACACGTATACATTGAATCGTCTGTAAGACTTTGTGTAAGTACCATGTACTTAATTCTTTTTTTCACAATAACATGACGAAATTTTAATTTATTTGTGTTTGTTTATATATATATATATATATAACATTGCAGGCACGATGGTTTTTTAATGAAATGGTTTTTTATTATATGAGTTTAATATCTAATGTTAACCGTGTTATTTTTTATCCTATTATATTTTCCTAGTTATTTATATAGAGTTTGTACTTGACAAAAAAATCTTCTAGTCAATATGATATTCAAATAATAAATTACTGTATCAGCCGATATCTATTAATTATGTTACATGTAAGTAAGTTATATAGGGCATGTCTTTTCTATATCTATGAATCGATATATTTATCGCAAATTTCTTATATATTGTTCCAGAGGACAAATATATGTCGATAGTTTAGTACCTTAATACTATCGGATAGAAAGACTTTTTACAGAATTATCCATTCGCTATCAATAGAATATTCTTTTTGTTCATTTTAGTTTTATAATTCTTTATTTTGGCTATTCTTGTTGAGATTTTTCTTTTTTTTTTTTCAAATGATATATTCGCTCTTTATATGCTTGTTTTTATTCTAGTTTTTATATTCCTTGTTATTGCTAGTTTTGTTGATCTGTAAAGAAGTTTCACCTTCACTTTGTTATTATTTGTTAATGTTTATGCACATTGTTCCCTTTTACTTAAAATCTTCATATTATAAATTTTATTTATATAATTATTATTTTATATCGTTACATGTATTTATACACTTAGGCACTGGTGCTGAACATAAAACTAAGGGCAAACATATATAATTATATAGGAATAAATTTCTATTGTTGGTTCATACAGATAATGGATGGAATATTTTGTTTAGAATTTTTACTGAAGTGTTATATGGCTATGTCTGATGCTAAAATTGTCTACATATTACATTTTTAAAGATATTTATCACGACTTATTACAATCGTATGCCATATTTATGCCATATTATATGGTTACACTGTTGATCAATTTTTGACAAATTTGTTGAATTGTTTTATTATACTACAGAGTTTAATAAATTTGTTGTGGTATTTTTATTTGTTTTTGTTTTGTTGTCTGTTTAATTAATTCCTATGTATATTGGATATATGTCAAGGGATCAAATTGCTGAGCTGTCAGGTTTTCAACTGTCAACAAACTCATGTGTCTCGCTTAGCGACCTACATACATGTACTGACATTTAATTCCCAAATATTTACATATCGCTGACGCAAATGCTATAATTGGTCAAAATGGTTACCCAATGACGTACATTTCACAATAGGGTAACCTAAGAAAACACCTTGATGGTATTTGGAAATAATACAGGAACATTACCAAATAGGGATATCCCAATGGAGATTGCGATACTACATGTACAATGAAGTGACGTGTGTAAATGTTGCACTAAAATGTCTTTGAATCACAGAAAAATTCCGAAATTTGGGGTTAATGATTAAAAAATAGAATTTTAAAACGCCTATTTTATATGATGTTGTGAAAAAGGTATTAAGTTGATTCAGTGGAATTTTATCCTGCATACTCAATCAGGGGTGGATCCAAGAGTGAATGAGAGGTGGGTCAACTAGAGTGCATACACTTGTATAGCGCAATTTGCTAATGTTAACATGATTATTTATGGAGGGAGGTTATTTTGAAAATATGAACATAATAAAGACTCCGCTTGTTTTAAAAAATCCAAAGAAAAAGTTCTGACACAGTTATTGATGGAAAAACAGGTAAGTTTTATATGTAAATTTAAAAAAAATGCTACAGATGTTGCGATTTTTTTCCTGAGACCAGTAATGCTGTGATTGCTTGCCGGTTAATTAATTAAATGGCATGCATTAAGGTATTTCTGGTACACACAGTATCTACATATTCTTAATTACCGGCGTGGGAAGGAATACGGGTAAGTTTTTACAAGTATTAGGGGAATGTAACAAGAGCGGATTAAGATTAGCGAGAGTGAATCCTACTCGATCCTTCCTATCCTAGCTCTCTCTTTTCAGAATTTTTAATCAACAGCGTTCAAGTATACTAGTATATCACAAAAGTTTTGAATGAGAAAAACAGCCTAACAGATTTTTATTTGACTTTCTTTATAAGTGTCCATCCAAAACAGATGTGTGTTGCATGGATATTTTCCTGAGTGGTATGCCAACATATTCTAATAGGTTGTCTTAAAGTTGTTTTTTTCCCTATTGATCACATGGACAGATCTGGTGGGGGAGGGGAGGTCTGGACCCCCATGAATTTATGAAGTTATTAACTTTCTATGTAAAAGTAGTGAAAGATACTTTGGACACCTCAACCCCCTCGAGGAATCTCTTTAAAAACGGTAAGGAGAGTCATCTATCTGAAGAAAATGGACTAAGAAAGTGCCCTACCCCCACCTCCCACGAAAAAAATATTCAGGTTTTGGCAAGTTTTAGTGTATTTGGCGGGTGTGACTGGTCGGCAGGGGATGCTCACTCCTCCATGGCACCTGATACCACCTCTGTTGTTTTAGAGGTCCGTGTTTGCTCTGCTCCAAATTTGCACTGTTTAATGGACCTTTGAGCATGAATATTGTTCGTTATCTCCATATATTTGATTGATGTGGACCCCCCCTCCCCTTCCCACCTTCCTTTCAAAATCCGCCCCTGTCTTAGTATATACAAGACTTCCTTTATGGATACTTTGTAGTATATGGTCACTGTATTTCTTTTCATATTCTCTTGAAACACAAAGTCGGCCTGTGTTACATTAAAAGTTTCAATCTAAAGTTAAAACTTATCTGTAACTTAAACTCTTAATGTAACACCTGGATTATACATATATGTAATAGTATGTAAATGTAGACAGGAGAAAAAAAAATCCATAGTTCGCTTTAAAGTGTGTTTTGCCTAAAAATCTGAAGAAAACAAGCTTAATCACGAAAAAAAAAAAATTGAAGAATTTTTAGCAAAAGATTCTATATCCTACAAATGATGATGAGCTTGTAAAATTTAACTAAAAACTTTTAAGTGAAGCAAAAATTTTATCGACATAGAATCTCTCTCTCTCTTTCTCTCTCTCGCATTCCCAACATATATATATATATTGTTAATATTTCAGTGCACTAATAAATGCAAAGAGTGCACTATGGATCACAATCTTCAAAAGTGAATCCTCTCTCTCTCTCGAATTTTTTTTTAATATAACATATTGCTCATCTAATTTAAAAAAGATTACCAGATTCAAAGCATTTCTATATTAATTTAATAGCTTGTCAAACTGAAATAACATCATTTTCCAACAGCTGGTTTCACCATGGTGTCTGTTGGGACAGGGGTTCCAGGAGGGGGTGTGTTTTGCGTGCTATTGTCCCCGGGGTCTGAAATAAGCATAAAGTTAAAGCATGATATTAAAAAAAAATTGTGTCAGCTTTCACACACTGTGGCATATTTGAGTCATTGCTTCAAAACACCGCGTGCAACATATGACATCGGCATCCTATGACATGTATTACAAACACCTCTGTTACAACGCGAAATGTAATAACAACGCAAAATGTAATAAACTGGGATTATTACATTTTGCGTTATTACATTTTGCGTCGAGATCAACGCAAAATGTAATAACGCAAAATGTAATAGCACGAGTTTTGGATTATTACATTTTGCGTTATTACATTTTGCGTTGGGATTAACGCAAAATGTAATAATGCACTTTTTGGTTGTTACATTTTGCGTTACTTAATTTTTTCTTTGGGGAGAACGCAAAATGTAATAAAACAAAATGTAATGAAATAAAATATAACTATTTTTTGTATTGTGTTCAACGCGAAACATCACAAAATTGATTTAAACGTATAACAATGGGGAAAGTCACTTTACTCAATAAACAGACAAACCTATGACTATGAGACAAACGTTACGGTTTTTACGAACAAAACTAAATCTAAATGTATATATATATTTTTTTTTTACTCTGTTTCTAACATATTTATTGAATACTTATAAAACATTAACTTAACTTTGAATGACATGTCTATTTATAAATCATTTTGTATTATATATCCATTACTGACATTCTTTATTACCAGAGATTGACCATGAGTATATGAAAAGCTCTTGATATGCATGTACGACGTGCATGTGTACATTGGTTAGCAATTAGAAGTGCATGTGTGTCTCGCGAGGAGAAGCGGGGGGTAGGGGTTACTTCGTATGTTGATCATTGTATTTTTATGCGCATGCAGAAATCTAGAAACTGTCCATTTTATTACTGAAGAGAGAGAGAGAGAGAGAGAGAGAGAGAGAGAGAGAGAGAATTTTATTTTTGCTGGTCTGCAATGCACATGGTTTGTAAAACAGTATGAAATCTTAATAGTCAAGAAACCGCCTTCCCGCTATATATTTACACCTCCCAGTAAAAAAAGATTTCTTTTCTAAATATCATGCACCTGCCTATCAAAAATAAAGCAAAGATACACTTGATCAACGAAATAACCCCCACCCCCACATACACAAAAATCGTATTATTGCATTTTGCGTTATTCTATTTTGCGTTGATCTCGACGAAAAATGTAATAACGCAAAATGTAATAACCCTAAAAAAGTGTTTTTACATTTTGTGTTATTACATTCTGCGTAGATATTGACGCAAAATATAATAACGCAAAATGTAATAATCCGGGTTTATTACATTTTGCGTTGTTATTACATTTCGCGTTGTAACACACCTCGCCTGCGGATCGAGGAGTTGATCTTACGTCACAGATTCGAATCCCACTGCGAGAATTGGAGACTGGTCCTTCGAATGGGACCGTTCCGCGTATAAGCTGAGGCCCCATATCACAGTAGATATTGGCACGTTAAAGAACCATCACTACTCAATGACCTTTTGAGTGCAAAGTATAGGTCTAAAATATGCAGTGGTATCGTCTCAACATACGAGTGAAAAATCCTGGAAAGGGACATTAAACAATCAAAGAAATAAAGACTTTAATTTTGTTTTTACTTACAATGACATAAATGGCACCTCTTCCTGCAATGTTCCCTCATGTAAGCCCGGGTGTTTTCATCTGAACAAGCTTCAGCGTGGTATGCATGACAAGAAGTGTCGGTGTCCTCACATGGGGGGTTAGCTGTAGATTAAAATGGTAAAATGCACACTACTAGGCTCATTACGTATATTTTGGGTAATTTAAAAATACAAATCTTTTTCTTTTTCCTTAGAGGTATTTCAAGACGAGATTTTCTGAAATTTTTCTGAATGATTTATTGACAGAGTAAAGGTTAAAAATTTTACTGAATAGCAGTATGATTGAGACAAAGATCAGATTTTATTTAAGGAATGATATTTTAAAATATAGCTACCCATGCAGATTTATACGGTGTATTTAGTTGGTTGGGGCAGTTACGCTTTATAAACAGGATGTGATGTAGGCAACCCAATTTATATGATATATAATTTTTTTTTCTTATCCAATCAAATACCGCGTTATAACTAGAATTAAATTATTACATTTTCAACAGTGAAATACAGAGATTTATTTTTTGAATAAAAGTGATATCACATTGTGAAAGGATACCAAAGTGATATTCTCTCACAGTGTGAAAGGATATCAAAGTAAGTAAAAAATAATTCCTGGCCTGTTAGTAACTAAACTATCTTGATAGAAATTGAAACTGCCAATTTCTTCCCAAAGATGTTGCTAAAATCCATGTTACAATGTTTTAAATCTCACAATATTGCTAAGCTATGACGTTTCAATCACTCAACTATATATGACGTCACAGCCTATGACACTGTGTTAAGAAAAGACAGAGGCAAAGGGAAAATCAGAGAAAATGTAATAAACAGAAAATTCAATGTTTTGTAGTTGGATATGGAATTTATTTCACTCGTGAGACAGGATTTTTTTTTCATATTTTCACTCGTGCTTCGCACCCGTGAAAATATCAAAAAATCCTGTCCCACTTGTGAAATATTATTCCATATCCAACTACAAAAAATTGAATATCGTGTATGAATTTTGAGTTTAACTTTTGGAGAATCCGCGATCCCCCCTTTCATATTTTATGTTATATCATAAGATTTTCTTTTCTTTCACGCTTTCCGTTTCGCTTTCCCCTCCAAGTTCGTTCAATATCCAGGTGCCATGCGTTTTATCCTTAACAGGAATACCATCGAAAAGACTATAATAACTTATTGTACTTTTGTTCGTAATTATCTTAAGATAAACGTTATAAATGACTATTTTTAGCTACTTCTTGAAAAGTTACATAGCGTGAAAGATCATAGGACAAAAAATTTTAATATTTGCAAGGATACGAGTCAATCTATAATTTCGCTAATATTTCTTGCATTTCGTGAAATAATTTAATATAAAAAAGAGGTCCACTTTGATAAACTCACCTAGGTGACAGCTTTTCTTTTCTTTTCTTTTCTTTTCTTTTTTTTTTTGACCTACATGTGTGCTCGTTCAAGCAGAATATAATAACATTTTTTTCAAACCTTGACCTACTTTTGCGCATTATTTATACGCTACATTTACATTATGTATATACTAGAAATTCAGATTGCTGTTTTCATTTTGAAATCAGACATCACTGGCCAGATCATTTGACTGCATGAATGCAGACTGAATTTTGGGAGAATGTCCTTGGCCTACTTACTTGGACAGTACCCGCAGCGGAAGGGGCAGTTTTGTCTCGCCCAGTCTTCATAATATCCTACACATTTTTTATCTACGTATCGCCAGCAGTTTAAATCTGGATTATCCTTACACCAGTCCACATCTGAAATTCAATCAATCTTTGGTAAAATAACCGGTAGTAGCTACAAATTACGTCTTGAAACTATACAGATTAATATTGCCCTCTCCTCCATACCGGAAAAAGATCGAACTTTTCTAAAAATCCCTTCTATTTCTACAAGATTCTATTTTTTCAAAATATTCAATAATTAACAGTTGAATAAAGCCAATTCAGCGCAATGTACAAAGATACAGCTGAACCTAGTACCAAATCTTCAGACTTCGTGGCTTTAACTTTTTTCTGAAAATATATGATAAAAAAAAAGTATTTATCATAATTGTTGGTATTTATCTATTTGTTCTTCGGAGACAACATTTCTAGTTAAATATACTCTTGTTACCTGTAAAATCTGTGGAACCAAATCGGAGGCAACATAATACCCCCAGGATTCCAATGAAAAGTTTTTCCATTATTTTAATTCACGAAAACTTTGGCACGTAGAACTTTTATAATATTGACAGCAGGTAATTCTTCCAGCACCGCTCGGAGTGACGTCAGAGAAAATGTGGTTCTCCGATTCGAACTTTGACCTTAGCTATCTGAAACTTGTAAACAAATGACCTTATGTGACCTTTGCTGACTTATCTTTGACCTACCACGAGGTCATTAGTCACATTTGACGTAAGAATGTGTAGTTTATATAGGGAAAACATTCTTATCAAGTACATTTAGTAAGGAAGATGAATAAATGCGCGTAATTCATTGACATATGTATATAGTCAATTTTTCAGACGTGTGAATTGTAAGGACGATGCCTTCAGTACATAGTGGAACTTTAGACCATTTCTTCCTGTTTAGACCCGGGTCAAAGAAAAGGTCATAATTTTGCATGGACGTTTACTTTACCAAATGGAATTGAATATTCTATCGTTCTAATATATACTGTTAATTATCATAATATAATATTGTAATATATATATATATATATATATATATATATATATATATATATATATATATATATATATATATATATATATATATATATATATATATATATATATATATATATATATAGATGCTGTCTGGCAAAAATGACGCTCTGATGCAAATAAATTAAATGCATTGTTTCTCTTTACAAAGTAATTTTAGCTCACCTGAGCCAATGACTCGTGAGCTTTTCTGATCAAAATTTGTCCGTTGCTGTCGTTGTAGTATTCTTGTCCACAATCACTAGTTTAAGGGAATTCAAGTTAAATTTCTTGCTTCTTCACATGAAGGGCCGTACACTTTTTCAAGGGAATATAATTAAAAATTAGTGTAAAGTTCATAATTTGTCATAGCTAAGTCATATTAATATAGATAAAGAAGCATCCTCAGGTAGTATAAATTCAAGTTTATTCAAATCATGACTCCCTGGGTTAGAGTAAGGCAAAACAGAGCCCAAAAGTTATACATATACATTGGAATATTTAGAAACAATATTTAACATACAAGTTCTTATATGACCAGCAGTCATGATTAGTCATATTTTATATAAAAGCATCCTAAGGAAGTGTATATTCAAGTATTTTTTTTTTAAATCTTGACCCCTGGAGATATGTTGGGGCAACAACAGGGAATCGAAGTTATACATATGAAATAGACACCTGAAATATCGTTAAGAAACTTTTCTCTTGACCAGCGAATTTAAACCCATAGCTAGTCAGTATTTAGAATACAGAAGAATCCTCAGGTAGTGTAGATTCAGGTTTGTTTAAAACATGAGCCCTGAGGTAGGGTTGGACCACAATAGGGGATCAGAGTTATACCTAGGAAAATGTAGGAGATATCTTAATTTTAAAATATCTTCTCGAGGACAGCAGTTATGCCTGTATTGATATAGAAGCATCGTAAGCATATTAAGGGAGTGTAGATTCAAACTTATTAAAATCATGTCCCCCGGAGGTAGGGTGGGCCTCAATAGGTATCAAAGTTATATTTATAATTTTATATACATATAGGAAGATGTAGGAAATATCTTTAGATATCTTCCTAAGAAAACAGAGCCACGATTAGTCACCCTAGAGTGTGGGTGAGACCAATTAAGAGATCACCAATAATGGGTCAGGAAATTTCAATTAAGGAATGTTTTTAAGGGGGCCGACTGGGGTTTTCATTGCGCAATACTTCGCGCAGCATAGTAAAATAAAGCGTATTAACTCTTTTAAAGCAACTAGTTTTACATAATTTATAAAAAATAACAAATTTAGGAAATATGAGGTCAAAAAATCTAATTACGTTTTTAATTAACTGATTTTTTTAACGATTTTTCAAATGATGGGTAGAAAGACGTCGTAATAAGGTGTTTTTGACGTTATGAATAACCGAAATTCTTTAAGCGGGGTCATTAATTATGCCATAAAATAAAAAGTATAAAATGTATGTTCTTGGAATTTTAAACATAGGAAATTGAGAATATAGCAATCATTGTTACTATTTTTTATGTAAATCTGTGGTATCTGTCATGTTTTGTTTTACTCCATAAAAACAGGAAAATATCATGAATTTTGACATTTTGAGATGCCCCCTCTGGAAACGAGACGGTAGAATTTTGTGTTTCTTGCACAAAATGTACAATATAGTATTACCCATGAAATAATAAAATTTGAGCAAAAAGTCTATAGTAGTATTTGTATAATTTGCTCCGAAGTGCGAAAAAATGGTATTTTCCTATATAACCCTATAGTAAATGTACCCGTATTTTGAGACGGTCCCTGAAAAATAACCAGACGGTAGATTTTCACTAAACTTGGCATGTATACTGAAGTAATTGTAAGGTATATAGGGTATAAAATTAAAGAGTTTCTCTATAGTAGTTTTCACACAATAAAACCCCAGTCGGCTCCCTTAAGTTTTGTGTGAGTTATTGATATGTAAATCACACAGACTTGTCACGTACGCATATTTCATGAAGCGCGCTAGCGGTTCATGAAAAATATGCCTACGTGCAAGTCTGTGTGATTTACACACCAATAATTCATACTAAACTTAAAAACATTCCTTATATTTACATTTTACATGTTCAGAAGGACCAAAAATATATTCAATGTTTGAATTATTCACTGCCCTATATCGTTACATTTTTATTAACGTCTCTGTAGCTCTTTGTGTCGTCACTTTAATTAGCGCGAGTTTCTCCGTGCATATTTCTACGCGTGAGTATACACGAAAATGGCATTCAAATCAATTTCACAGTAACAGTTGATTATAGTAGAAAAACACAGCAAATGTAAATATATAAACATATCTCACGCGTTGTATTTAGTTGAAAGAGATAATCTGTTATAATACATTGTCCAGTTGACGGATATCTTGATTTTTTTTTTTTCAAAACAAAGGCTTATGTCAAGGAAAATGATTTTCTTTACTTTTGAAATGTTTGATGCTGATAACAATAATTAAATATTCAAACAAGCAACAACCAGTAAAATATACAGAACACAAACAATACTGATTAAAATGAAACAATAAATTAATACCTGTAATTTTAATACATAGTAATAGATATATATAATAGCGTCGAAACTATTCACAAATTCAAAATATACATGTTCAAACTTAAGTTCAATATAATGAAAATAATTACTTGACCGCGTATATGACAGAGATAAAACTTTTAATGAGTTGAAAGACATACAGCTTTTCAAATGAAAAAAAATGAGTGAACACAACATATTATTATACGTGTGCCCCATTTGGATGTTTGATATGATTTAGAAATCAGGAAAATGGCTTTAAACTTCTCTTAGAAATGTGTAAAAAGTATTGTTTCAAGATAAATGAAAAACATATTATATTTTTTACTCAATTTTACACATGCGTTATTATAACTACGCAAGAGTAAGATTTTTTTCTCATAATAATGTGAAATATTTAAACATCCATTGTTGATGAGCGAATCCTTGAATTTATTACCGGGGGGGGGGGGTGTATGATGCCTACTTGAAAAATTGAGGGAAAAATCCATTTCAGCATCTTATCGAAAAGAAAAAAAAACATCGACTTTGAAGCAAATGAAACATGCATAAAGATGAAGAAGTTCACACCGGAAGAAATAGCTACGTTTATCTTCTTCAACTGAGAAAGGAAAAATATATTCGATTACTCGAGTTTTCGGCTTGTCACCCGTAAATTAACGTCGTACAATTCAGTCTTTATCTTCCGTTAAATTGCTATACATGTAGTTCATGTTTTTGTTTCAGAAAAGGGACATTTTATTATATTTTTTCATCAATTTAGAATTATTTAAAAAAAAAAAAACAAAATGTATACAACGGATTCAAAATTAATGAAAATGAAAGACAAAAAAAAAAAATACTGCTGATTTCTTTAAGGAATCTCTCAGTCATGTTATATCAAATGACCTAGAAGAATATATTCCTTGATAAGTTTCGGTATTGGCAATTGTTCAACTTTTTCAACCAAGTGAACAGTACTTGGAGAATTCGCCAAGAATTTTCTGATCGTTATGCAACACAAAGTCCGTAATGTATGGGGAGATTCAGAACAGAATTTCAAGAGCTGGTACAATCCGGGGTTAGCCAGCAAGTTCATGAATTTCTCTTCTCTGCATCTCCGTAACAGTTCCAAGTTCACTTCTGCGCCGGACTCTAGAAGCATGTACGCAATAGTGTAGCTTTCCGTATACTGCAGTGACGTCGACAAAGGGGTGTGGCCATTTTTACCCACGTGATTTGGATCAGCGCCGTTCAAAAGCAGTAGTTTTGCTGTCGCTTCTGAGCCTGCGCGACACGCCAAAAGAAGGGAGGTCCAACCTCGAATTTGTACAGCATCTATGTCCGCGCCACTCCTGGTTAGCAAAGATGCTATTCGGTTGTTTCCATGCATCGCCGCAATATGGAGAGGTCGCAGTTTAGCATTGTCTGGCTTATTTACTGATGTTTTTGAATTTGTTCCACTGAGCAATATTTTCACCATTTCATAGCTGTCTAAATCTGTTGCGTGCCACAAGGCAGTGCAACCCCGGTCATCATAGTTACTGACGTCATATCCACCTTTCACCAAAGTTTTGATGGTAGCCAAGTGCCCATGAACTATCGCCGGAAACATTGGTGTAAGCTTCAATTTGTCTTTCTTTTTATACTCACGGAGGAAATACGCATAGTTTCGTACATCAACGATATATTTCAGATCTGCATTGCATTTGCTTTCGACAAGCAGTGCTGCAATATCCGGTTGCCTCTTTTCTAAAGCGACCTCTAGGAGGGTTTTACCGAGGCGCTCTTGTCGGTCGGTACTTCTGAATGCATGATTGACATCTAAGCCTCGATCAAGGTAGTCCTTAAAGGCAGTCGTGTCACCACGAGATATCACATCGAACAAACCATCTTCCATGTAATCCATGACGTCAAACTAGATGAATAAATAAAGTTAATCATCGTACTGGTGAAAAACAAAATAACGGTAGACATATTCTTGAGTAAAAACACATGTATAGATATTTCAGATTATTAATTTCAAGTTTCCCATTTCCTTTGGTATTTTTAAATCAGCAAACCAAATCAGTGTAGGTTACATGTCTATAAATATTCGAAAGAAGACATGATGTAATCCAAATACATATACATATAAATAAACGTGGCGATTTTTTTTTCCACCAAACATTACACGTGTTACATAATGATTACAAATGAAAATAATTACCTTGAATTGTACGTATACAATTCGTCAGAAGTGAGTACAATGTAACAAGTTTGTGTTCGAAAATCATGATAATCCAGGTTCCTTGAAGTATGTGGCACATGCAGGTGCATCAAAGAGCATTACAACACAGTATCCTCTTAGATGTAATATTTATCGATCAATCCGTCTGTATCATATATTCGTCAACATGACTGCAAAGAAAATAACATAAACGGAATGAGCACGAATTACATGTAGACTGTTGTGTACATTGCCGTCCATAACACTAAGAAGCGCATATAATTTATCTTTTCTCTGCAATGAACTTTTTCTTCAAAACACTTCATGGTAATTTTGTGGTATAATTCTAACACAATAAAACTGAGAAATAGTCTACTCTTTCGTTAAGTATTTCGCTATATAATCTATGCAAGGTACTCTACGCTATCCAATTTCAGACTTTTCATAATTCATAACCGTAGCTTGACACGGTATTGAGGTCGGCAACTAATCACAACATTTGTTTTACTCGTCTGACACTAACTGATCTGCAATGATATATATCTAACACTTCTTCTGAATCACTGAAATCTGATCAATTCTTTGTCTGATATCAGATCACTGTTATCCGTCTATTTTGTCATTTATAAACATAGAATCTGACTGACATCAAATACACTGTATATTGACTTAATGAACCTCTGACCTCAAGCAAAGGCATCTAATTCATTGTGGCTTATGAATTATAAATCAGCCAATTGGTGAAAGTGTGCATCATGTATATTACATAAATGTATTGTACCTTTGTTTCCGAGGCTTAGATGAGAAGCATGCAAGCAATTCCTGCATGTGACAATGTGACTATTTGCTGTTTGAAATAATTTCTCGAGCTCCCTTAGATGATTATTAGTTACATTTAGTGTTAAAGAAATTGAAAAAGAAAAATTCACATAAAATTGACTTGCATTTATTTTTTTTTCATTATCGGCTATTTTTTTTCCATTTGTTTGATTTGAGTGCTGAACATCGCCCCCTCCCCCTACCCTCCCGTCCTTTCCTCACAACGTCAGGGATCGCGAGTCCACTCTTGGTCGTTAAACCCCTGACAAATTTCATTCGATATTTTATGGGCTGACTGCAGCGACGTATTTCCTGAAAATTACAAATTTTGGTTGTTTTTCTTATCTATCAGTCTATCAACCAATCACATTAAACCTATCGGTGACACATAACCTGTAAAACGTGCATGGAGATGTCAACTGCTCACTTTCTGTTTACGTTTTATGTCAAGTTATGAAAGCCCTGATTTGATTAGTATACTTGTCAATGAGAGAAGCAAGTTCGTAAAATATCAAATAAAATTTGTCAGGGGTCCAACGGTCACAAGTGCATGGACTCAGTATCCGGCGGATGTTGTGAAGATTAGGCCTACCCATTCTTGGTTCAACTGGGAGCTGAAAATTGTTCCTCCCGTATGCATCATGTATCATGAGAGGCTTGCTTCTAAGGTTGTCACCGGGTTTCTGCAAATGAGGTAGTGGGGGAGGGGTTTAGAAGCCGGAATTTTTTAGCATTTTAGGTAAGTCAACTTTTTAACGACATTTTTGTCCAAATATTTTAAAGACCTATGACACATCTGTAATTTGCCATTATAGAGGAATTATTTAGTGTGTCCCACCACCGCACCATTAATGTAGTGCATATACAATGCAAATACCATCCGCGTGAGTTAAAAAATGCGAAAAAATGATATTTGTAAATAGGATTATGACAAGACAGCTGTTTGTAAATACATGTAGCTGATATATAATTGCAGATCAATATTTGATGTGTAAAGCATGTATATGTAGATCTACCTATACATAGGTGCAAATGAATACCATGCCATGCATTTTTTTTTTTCAATTTACTTAAGAACGCAAATTACAACATTGCAAAATAATCAATCAAATCAAAACTTACCAGAAAACTTACTTTCATGCTTGTATTCGGCT
The DNA here is from genome assembly GCF_033153115.1 of Saccostrea echinata. Lineage (NCBI taxonomy): Eukaryota > Metazoa > Mollusca > Bivalvia > Ostreida > Ostreidae > Saccostrea > Saccostrea echinata. Next base: position 2,239,727 of record NW_026889793.1, read on the forward strand.
CATATTTGCGATGTTCTCAAAGTTGGCCAGGACTTTCGCGGAAAGCGTCATTGTCAACCACGGAACAGGTGCCCGTCCGAACTGTTCTATTCGAAGATGTACGAACCCGTACCGAAAAACGTTTTATTGATTAAGATTAGCGCAGTAAATTTATTCTCTCTCACAAAACGAATCCCTGACACCTACTTAAAATTGACATTAATACTTATAAATAACAATTGTAAAAATCAATATATACAAAATTGTTTAATTTAGATCCTTATTTTTGTAGTTAGTGCATTCATAAAAGAATATACTTGCTAATGCTTACAGATAAAATTTACAAAACGAAAATCTTAATTTTGAAATCTGGCGGGAAAAGAGAAAGAACGTTCGAATTTTCTCATATGTAAAAACTGGCTCAGAAGTTTGTGTTTCATCCCATCCTTTGGAGCCGTGTTGTGTTATCTAGCATTGTTGATTGTGCTCTGTTTGAAACAGATCAGTGTGTTTTAAGGTTCTCTGATAAAATGCCACCCAAAAGAAAGGTGTAGAGACATGTTCATCAGTTTATTTTAGTGTTCAGATTTTTTTAGGTGGACAGGTGCTTTCTCTCTGCAAAATATTAATTTTAAAAATGCATACAAGTTGATGGTGTATGTTTTTTCAGGAACCTATGGAATATAGTTTCCTGGTTTTAATAAAACCTGTATTAATGATTTTTTTTACGCTTTCTCCTTCCATGGATTTGATGTTTACATTAGTTTATTTGTGTTGAAAGGCACCTAGATCTACTAGCTGTAGAACTGTAGCATTATGGTTTTATATATTAGTCTTTGGCCATAACGCTACCTGTAATGCAAATATGATGCAATTTACAGCGCAGGATTTTCTGCGCACAGTTGGGGAGAATTTCTCCACTTTCTAGCATTGGTCAATCAACTACCTTTCACTCTCTAATTCTAGACATATTTTTTAATCCAAACTGTATATTTTATCCACCTCCTAAACCTTTACAATCATCTCTTCCGACCAGAAGACTTACTTGTTTTGAATTTTCTGCCATCCGACAAAAATTCAAAACAAGCGAGTTAATTGGTCTGTAGAGACAACTATAGAGGGTTAGGAGGTGGATAAAATATTCAGGTTGTTTAAAAAATATGTCTAGAATTAGGGAGTGAAAGGTAGTTGATTGACCAATGCTGGAAAGTGGAGAAATTCTCCCCATCCATGCACAGAAAATCTTGCGCTGTATATTGCACAATATTTGCACTACTAGCTTATTATGGGATCTGTAGCGTTATGGTCAAAGACTGGTATATAAAAAACCATAACACTACATCTGCAGCTACTAGATCTACTTGAATAGGCCTAGTTGATTTTACTAGCGTAGATAACATAGGTCCCTGATATACACATTTTTAGCAGTGCAGTGTCTTTAGTATTCAATAGTGTAGTAAAATTGTAATATAATTGATAAATGTGATTTTTTTTTTCAGAACATATACTGCAAATGTAAACTATAGATATTTATTTGTAAAACATGTAATGTAAATGTAAACTGCACTATAAGTTAGAGATCAAATATTTGCCTTAGAATGAACAAATAATGAATATAATTTCTCTTCTTTAGGCAAAGAAGGCCAGTGAAAAGGTAAGACAAATTTTGCAGCTGAAACATTATTTAGAGGATATAAGGTAGCAAAATGTAGGTTTACTATCTACAAGCAAACTCTGTCGGAGGGGTAGCTGCAGAACTGTAGCTCTCAGGTTGAGAAAATTCAAACAGATAAGCGAGAGAGCTACAGATCCAAGCATTGTAAAAACATTCTATTTACACCGCTCACTTCGGGTATTATTTCTCGTATTTAATGCATTCCCCTTAATTAACATGGTATCCGTTAATTAACCATTTCATAGATAGCCATGTGTATTTATATGTATTTAATCATTCAATAGAGTACCTGTCAAAGGTTATGAAATGTGGGTTCCAATTGTTACATTTAAATACCATATAATATGTGTCTTATTACATTTAATACTACATAATATGTACCTTTTTACATTTAAATACTACATAATATGTGTCTTGTTACCTTTTCATACTTTCTTCACAGACGCCTGCCACAGAAGATTCTGGAGCGGGAGACACAGCCACTGAAGAAAAGGTTTGATTTAATTTTGTTTATTCGTTGTTGTTTTTTAAACTTTCAAATTATATTAAAAGATAATAACTTAACAAGATTGAATTGAAACTTATCTAAATTTGATGATATACAGATTATATATATTTTTAAATTAAAACACAAAAGAATAAAAAAAAATTAAGGTGAAAGTTCTTAATTTGAGTCAGACTGTGGCTTAAAGATGATGAATATTAAAAGAGATATTAATTATAAATTTTGCCTAAACTTTATCGATATTTTTTTAAAGCCTTCACCAAGCAAGAAACAGAAAATAGAGGCAGATGGAGATTCAGGAAAGGTAAAATAAGATCCTGTAAATAGACCCTTTGAAAAAAGTCTTGTAAAAAAGGTACTTGTAAAATGGAACCTGTAAATTAGATCCTGTAAAATAGTCTATAAAAAAGATCCTGTTTAAAATGGACCTGGTAAAATGGAACCTGTAAACTAGGTCCTGTAAAATAGATCCTGTAAAATATACTATAGATTCCCTACTTTACCTAAGAAGTGAATATTGTGAAATGTCACATAGACATCAAATTGTGAGGAAATGAATTTAGGAGTCAACTGTTGATGAGGAGTTTTTGGATGTATTTCAGCAACATTATTAGTAGTATCTTCTTTTTTTTTTTTTTTGATAAATAAGCCTCTTGAGAAATTAGGTGGTAAATTCCTCATGTATTTAGGAACCTACAGTAGATCATGGAGGGAAGTGAGAGAGTCTTGCTGCCATCCTTCTTAATTTATACTTTGATGGATATAAATATCTTATGAAGTTTATATGGTAACTCAACATACAAACTGATAGTGCAGAGTGAACGTGTTTTTGCTCTGTGCTTGTATTTACACATTTTGTCAAATTTTATAAAAAAAATATATGCAGGGAAACAAATTGTATGTGATTTTAATTATTAAGATAAACAAAATTCAAATTTCAGTTTTTAAGTTCATGCAGATGTAGCACATAGTGCATTTTCTTCCAGAATATTTGTATATCTTATGTGACATAAGATTTATTTATCTTTAACCTTTAGAAAGGTCCAGCAAAAAAAGGAAAGAAAGCCCCCATCCGTAAGGAGGATACAATTGAACCCTTACCAGAGGGGACTGACACCTCATTTCCCACTGAGGTCAACCCCGATGCCAAGACAAAGGACGGGAGGAAATTTTCACTGAAGATTGCCTCATGGAATCTTAATGGCATTAGGGCCTGGTATGATGTGAGTAATTTTGCTGATTGTTGCTATGTATTTATTATGGAAACTTATGACTAACTTATGCTTAATTGATAGCAGAAAATCTTTTTTATGGTAATTAAGCTATTTTGTTGAGGTAGATTCTCTGAATTGTAAGAGCATGCCTTAATATTTGAGACATTCCCCAGTATTCTATAAGTTACTGATGGTTAATAAAATAAATTTTCACATGTAATTTTCACTGTATACTAATAATTTATTTAAATCCACAAATACAATAAACATACATAAAATTGTGTCATTAATAATATAATCATTTGGAAATTCGTAGGCATACCATATATTTAAATTTTTCAGATTGCAGGTGTTTTTTAAATTTATAGTTATGCATGCTTTCATATCTTTCAGAAAGACAAGATGTCGTACATTAAGACTGAATCCCCCGACATTCTGTGTGTCCAGGAAACCAAATGTCAGGAGGATCAGTTACCTCCCGGGGTCATTGACAAGAATTACCACATTTACTGGTCCCCCGCGGAGAAAGCTGGGTACGCAGGGACGGGACTGTACAGCAAAAAGAAACCGATTAAAGTCACATATGGGATAGGTTAGACTAAGTGATCATTGATGTTTAAAAATTAAATACTAGATATAAAATTAAAATTCATTTTTATTTATTGAGAAAATACATTAAGTTGACTTATTTCGTTCATGCACTTTGATGTTTAAAAAAATTCTAATATTGTAAAATTTCAACAAAATTTTTTTTTTTCCAAATGAGGCTTAAAATAAAGTGTTTGTTTGTTGCACTTGTGTGATTGAATTTTTGTGCAATGATTCCGTGTTCTTCTCTTTATATTTTTTTTTCTGCTTCATTTAATGAAATCAGGTGTTGCCAAGCATGATGACGAGGGTCGAGTAATTACAGCTGAATACGAAGATTTCTTCATGGTCAATGCTTGTAAGTATTCCAGAGGAATGGTTACTTTTGGCCATTTTATAAAATTTAAATTTATGAAATGAAATATAGAAATGTTTCACAAAGTTTTGATGTGAAGCAAAAAATCTAGTGCCTTTTCAAAATTGCCAATATTTCTAATTATATGAATTTTTTTTTCTGAGTGAACAACTTTTATATCCACTTACAGTATACTACCCTATTTAAACCAAAAAAAAAAAAAGGAGGAATCCGACTTGCATATTGCTAAAAAAAAAAAAATTAGCACTAAACTGAAGTAATTTTATTAATTGTACCAGTATGTTTGAAAAAAGTATCTAATTGATTACTGATACCAAGTACCAGTAACATGACCTATTTACATGTAAAAGTTTCAAAAAGGATTTGACATTAGTATATTTATTCAAATTGACATTAGTATATTTAATTAAATTTTAGATGTGCCAAATTCTGGTAAAGGGCTGGTGCGACTGAAGTACAGAACCGAGGAATGGGACGGTGCCTTTACTGATTACCTGAAGAAACTGGACGCCAAGAAACCTGTGATCATGTGTGGGGACCTTAATGTGGCCCACACCCCTGTTGGTAAGTCAGAAAATACAGAAAAACACAGCTCTGTGGGGTTCATAGAGGGGTATGTGTCTTACATATGATTTTCAACATCTATAACAGTGTTTAAAATTGTATGAAAATTGTTTGCTAGTTTATTAGTGTGTGGTATTCACAGAAAATATGACATAATTTGTGTTGTGGAAAGAGGATTTAGAAGGTAACAGGAGTTATCTCTCCCTGCTTTACAAGAAGGTTACAGGAGTTATCTTTCTTTGCGTTACATAAATCGATCATGTTATGGCAATAACTTCATGAAAATATGTTTATACTAGCAAATTTATGATGTTGTAGGAAAAGATATTCATGTATATGCTTTTGTCACATCAAATTTAATTTAGGAAGTTTGAAATTGAATGAAGATCTCTATATTAGTACGAACTGCAAAGAGCTGCATGTTAGTTGTTCTAACATTTATTGGTACTGGTTAATGATATTCTACTTAGATTTCATATTATTTTTGCACATTTAGAAAAATTCATTGCATCATTATTTTGAAAATCCATATTTTTATGCCCCCCTTTGAAGGAGGGAGGGCATATTGCTTTGCTGCTGTCGGTCAGTTGGTCGGTCTGTCTATCTGTCAGTCCACCATTTTTTGTTCATTTTCTTTGCAGAGGTTGCACATACTGAAATGAAATTTGGTATACAGATTTATCATAAAAATGCCTAGATCAAGTTCTATTTTGGGTATGATCCAGCAATTTTTGACAGAGTTATGCCCCTTGGACCTAGAAAAATTCCAATTGTTTGGGAGGGGGGGGGGTGCCATAAGTGTTTCACAAACATCTCTCGTTTCTCTTATTTAACAATTCTAACTCTTCAAAAAAAAAAAAAAAAAAAAAAAAAAAGCAAAATTAAAGCAAAAACAACATTTGTCAATAAAAATGATATACTTGTATTTGATATATTTGAGAGGTACAGAATCAAAATATTGAACATTTACAACTGGATAAAGATACATTTGAAAGATACCCCCCCCCCCCCCCTCGAAAACATTTTAACCAATGTAATATTAATCTTTACAATTTATTTTACATTGTACAGTTGTTTTATTTAGAATTACAAATGGTAAACCAACCCCATATCCAAACTACTGGAGAATGATAATTACCTTAAGCTTTTTGTGCACTTTTAGTATTTACATATGTTTTTTTTTTTTTATCATAGATCTAAAGAATCCTGCTACCAACAGAAACAAGACCCCTGGTTACACGGACCAGGAGAGGGAGGGCTTCACCAAGCTCTTGGGGGAGGGTTTTGTGGACTCCTTCCGTGCCTTGTACCCTAACGCCAGGGACTGCTGGTCATTCTGGACATACATGATGAATGCCCGAGCCAAGAACATTGGATGGTAAATTAGAAGATTTGAAGATAAATATAGATCTAGCTCAGTGGGACTTTTTTTTTTAAATCTGTACTTACTACCGTATATACTCACCTATAAGTCGGTCCGCCTGTAAGTTGGTTGTATTTTTAGCTCACCTGAGCCGAAGGCTCAAGTGAGCTTTTCTGATCACATTTTGTCTGTAGTCCTTCTTCTCAAGAACAGCAAAGCCATGATGAGTCATATTTATATGGGAGCATCCTCAGGTAGTGAAGATTCAAGTTTGTTCAAATCATGACCCCCGGGGGTAGGGCGGGGCCACAATGGAGGATCAAAGTTTTACATAGAAATATATAGGAAAAATCTTTAAAAATCTTCTTCTCAAGAACCACAAAGCCATGATGAGTCATATTTATATGGCAGCATCCTCAGGTAGTGAAGATTCAAGTTTGTTCAAATCCTGACCCCCCGGGGGTAGGGCGGGGCCACAATGGAGGATCAAAGTTTTACATAGAAATATATAGGAAAAACCTTTAAAAATCTTCTTCTCAAGAACAGCAAAGCCATGATGAGTCATATTTATATGGAAGCATCCTCAGGTAGTGAAGATTCAAGTTTGTTCAAATCATGACCCCCGGGGGTAGGGCGGGGCCACAATGGAGGATCAAAGTTTTACATAGAAATATATAGGAAAAACCTTTAAAAATCTTCTTCTCAATAACAGCAAAGCCATGATTTGTCATATTTATATGGAAGCATCCTCAGGTAGTGAAGATTCAAGTTTGTTTAAATCATGACCCCCGGGGGTAGGGCAGGGCCACAATGGAGGATCAAAGTTTTACATAGAAATATATAGGAAAAATCTTTAAAAATCTTTTTCTCAATAACAGCAAAGCCATGATGAGTCATATTTATATGGACGCATCCTCAGGTAGTGTAAATTCAAGTTTGTTCAAATCATGACCCCCGGTGGTGGGGGGGGGGGGGGCACAATTGAGGATCAAAGTTTTACATAGAAATATGTAGGAAAAATCCTTAAAAATCCTCTTCTCAATAACAGCAAAGCCCTAATTGGTCATATTTATATGGAAGCATCCTCAGGTAGTGTAGATTCAAGTTTGTCCAAATCATGACCCCTGGGGGTAGGGTGGGGCCACAATGGAGGATCAAAGTTTTACATAGAAGTATATAGGAAAAATCTTTAAAAAACTTCTTCTCAATAACAGCAAAGCCCTAATTGGTCATATTTATATGAAAGCATCCTCAGGTAGTGTAGATTCAAGTTTGTTCAAATCCTGACTCCCCGGGGGTAGGGCAGGGCCACAATGGAGGATCAAAGTTTTACATAGAAATATATAGGAAAAATCTTTAAAAATCTTTTTCTCAATAACAGCAAAGCCATGATGAGTCTTATTTATATGGAAGCATCCTCAGGTAGTGTAAATTCAAGTTTGTTCAAATCATGACCCCCGGGGGTAGGGTGGGGCCACAATGGAGGATCAAAGTTTTACATAGAAGTATATAGGAAAAATCTTTAAAAATCTTCTTCTCAATGACAGCAAAGCCCTAATTGGTCATATTTATATGAAAGCATCCTCAGGTAGTGTAGATTCAAGTTTGTTCAAATCCTGACCCCCCGGGGGTAGGGCAGGGCCACAGTGGAGGATCAAAGTTTTACATAGAAAAATATAGGAAAAATCTTTAAAAATCTTCTTCTCAGGAACAGCAAAAGCCCTTCTGATGAAGAACCTCAAAGCCATGATTTGTCATTTTGATATGGAAGCATCCTCAGGTAGTGTAGATTCAAGTTTGTTAAAATGATGACCCCAGGGGATAGGGATGGGCCATAATGGGGGATCGAAAATTTTACATAGGAACATATAGGAAAATATCTTCTTCTCAAGAACTGAAAATCATGTTTAGTCATTTTGATATGGAAGCATCCTCAGGTAGTGTAAATTCAATTTTGTTCAAATGATGACCCCCGAGGGTAGGGTGGTGCCCAATAGGGGGATCGAAAGTTTTATATAAGAACATATAGAAAAAAATTTCTTCTCAAGAACAGAAAAGCTATGTTTAGTCATATTGATATGGAAGCATCCTCAGGTAGTGTAGATTCAAGTTTGTTCAAATGATGACCCACCCCTTGGATAGGAAGGAGCTACAATGGGGGATCAAATTTTTACAAAGGAATATATATGGGAAATTTTTTTAAAAATCTTCTCAAGTACAATAAAGCCATTTGTTATATTGACATGGAAGCATCATCAGGTAGTTTAAAATTCAAGCCCCACCCCCACCCCCCACCCCTTATCTTTTCAATACTGAACTGATTTGTGCTTTTGCCTTGCCAATGTGCTCAGGTGAGCGATGTGGCCCATGGGCCTCTTGTTTGAGGTTATTTTGGATGGATTTGCCATTGACCCGCTTATAAGTTGGTACAACTTTTTGCCAGAATCAGTTGACAATTTCAAATCAATGCTCTAATGTTTTAACCTGGTTTCGATTAATATTCTTTAGAAATTTAATTTTAAATCATTAAGAAAAATACATAATGCACACCTAAGATAAAAATAAAGTTATTTAAATATGTAAATACGTGTACTTTATGTATAATCTTAGAATACATAAATGACATATATCCAGACTTTGTTCAAAGATAATCGTGGGAAATGTTTATAAAATACAACATTACGCCGTCCAGAAAAATACTTATCTCTTTATGACTCGCCTATAAGTCGGACATAGAGTCTTTGACCAAAATTTAACTCCCAAAAAAACCGACTTATAGGCGAATATATATGGTACATGTAAAAGTGCTTATAAGTGGCTTTGGACCCTGCATCAAAATCAGTTTGTCTAAAATTTCTTTTCACCACACTGATTGAAGATGCTTAAAGACTGCCATACATTGAATTTGAGATCGTTATAGCAAAAGTAAAAGATAAGTACAGGAAAATGAATTGCAAAAGAATGTATTGCTTCCTACAATTCCATAACTATAACTTTAACATACTGGCTTGATATGCAACATAGTTTGGAAATTGTTCAAAAGAAGTTATAATCTAAATCAAGGACACACTATGAACAACAGGCTGATCAAACTTTTATGCAACAAATCATCTAGATTTTATATTATCTCAATACAGAATTGAAGTACTTAACATTTTGGGTCACTTTGTCAAAGGATATGCTTCAAAAATTAAGATAAGAATAGTGGGGAGACCTGGATTTATCATTTAGTACAGTCTTTGGTTTAATATTGATAGCTAATTACATGTTTGTTTGTTTCAATACACAAGTAAGGAACCTCATATTAGCTACATAAATAAAGTACTGTTTTAACATCGAATATTTTATAATTTAAATTTTGTTCCTCTATGCATACATGTGATATGTACCGGCTGTACGCAAAATGTACAGTTTTTCGAGCCCATTCATCGTGTACCGGCGGGACACCAAAATTCACGGAATATGAAAATTTGTACAGTATTTTGAATTTCTCGCTAAATGTTGCCATTTTCCTCATTCTCGCTCGCGAGACACTGGAAAACGTCACCTGTGTTTGACACTTGACCTTCTGATAATTGTGTAGTGTACACAAACCATCGCGTGCGAAGGTGTGAACTGCCAATTGGGATAATTATCTTGCTATAACTCCGTATCAAATACCCCTTTAGGTAGCTTTATTTTTTAAGGGGTACTTAATTACTGTTAATGTTTCGTATACGTAACTTGATTGAAAAAAATTAAGCCAACTTGTAAGGTTGATATACATGACTTAATATACGTGAATCTGACCCAGATCTTCGTAGGTATAAAAGATACGATGTTTATTACAATGATTACGATGGAATTTCAGAAGAATTTAAGTGATATTTTATACCATTTTGTGTACCGTTCTTTGATAGGCAGTGTACAGTTTTTTCACCCAAATTCCAGTTTTTTTATGGCTCCTGTACAGTTTTGTGGTCTTTGACTTATCACATGTATGCCTCTATGCAATTGTATATGCAAAAGCCTCATTATCAAATTAAGTAATGAAACAAAGTGTTTAATAATATAAACAAATGAGAAACAATTGTGAAATTAAGGTTTTAACTTGTTCCTCAGTCACGCACTGTCGTGCTGTACAATTGATTTTATTTGACAGGCGATTGGACTACTTTGTGATCTCCGAGCGACTCCAGAAAGACCTGTGTGACAGTGTTATCCAACAGAAAGTTATGGGTAGTGACCACTGTCCAATCATGTTACTGATGGCAGGGCTAAAGTAGGAGAAGCCACAGGGCTCCAGTAATAGAATACTTAGATACGGATCATTGATGTAGGACAAGATTTCTTTTGACTTACAATCTTGTGAATGAAACGAACCAGATATAGATCTGTGTTGATGATCTGTAAAATATGGATTAGTGTCTTTGTCTATCATAGATCTGCTTTTACACTTTGAAACTCTTTGAGTATCCTACTGTGGGATTAGAAACAACACTTCTTAGAAGGTTGTACACACATGTATGTAGTAGCCCCTAATATGTTTTCATTGATGGCCAAAAATAAATTTGTTAGTTTTGTGTATAGAACAAAATCAATGTCTGTACAAGTGGTTATTTACACATGGGCTTAGAAATACTTAGTTTGAGAAGTTTTCTGGTGAATTAAATTTCAACTATAAATTTTTTCAACAAAAAAAAATGTTAGTTCAATATTTTCAAATTTAAAAAAAAAAAAAAAAGAAGATATAGAAAAAATGTAATTTTTGTTAATTTTAACCTCTATGGAAAAGAAAAAATTATTTACTTTTTTGTTATGTCAGTGTGTATAACTGTAAAATTTTGCAAGGAGTTGTTTAGCATTTTGCCGGTGAATTCAGGAAAATTTTATGTGGGTATATCCTATACAAGATTTACTGGAGTAGAAAATACACAACAACCAATTTTACACCAACTTGACTTAACCACCGTTGTAAATAACCGTTCCTTCAGTATTTGCATTTGTGAAATCTAGGTTTCTATTGTAGTAGATTTTGTCATTGAATGTATGTATTTTTTTTCCTTGTAGTTAAAACATTGCTGTATTAGATATACTAGGATATTGTTTTTGTCGTGTATGTTTAGTGACTTCAGAAAATTGTATGTACTAATGTGATTATGTCATACAATGAAATGTATTTGTTGTCTGTGAAGTGGATTGTGAAAATATATTTCATATGAAGTACTGTAAACCAACAATTTTTAGCTCTTCTGAGCCAAAGGCTCAAAGAGCTAATGTTATGGCCATTTGTGCGGTGTGCGGTGTGCGTAAACTTTTTAGAATATGGGCCATAACTCAAGAACCCCTTGGCCAATTATTGTCAAATTTGTCACAGGGTATCCTTGGCCCAAGGGCTCCCTTTTATACTAAAACTGGGGTTGTGACCCTTTAACAAGGGGAGATAATTAGGAAAATAGAAGCAAAAGTACTGGTTGCTAAAAAATCTTCTTCTCAAGAACCACTGGGCAGATTATCACCAAACTTACACAAAAGGATGAGGATATGTTGTAGATTAAAATTTGCACGGGGATTTACCCTGGGGCAAAGGGCGTGGTCTCAAGGTCACTTCAAAGTTGACCAAAAATTACATTTTATTAAAATGTTGATATTTTGCTTACTATAAGGACTAGGATCATCAAATCTTGTCAGTTGGTGCATCTAAGGACCTCATATCATGTTGACTCAAAAGTAGGTCACGGTGACCTACTTTTTAAATTTTGCGGCCATTCTTTTTCAAAATGATTTAGAGACATATTTTGAACAATTTAAGGCCTATGATCATCAAACTTTGTCAGTTGATGCATCTTGAGTCCTCAAAGTACGTCGACTAAAAAGTAGGTCACCTTGACCTACTTTTTGAATTTAATGGCTAATCTTTTTTAAAACAATTAAGGTCATTAATTCGAATACGGGGAGGCTTAGAATCATTAAATCTTGTAAGATGATGCATCTTGGGGCCAAAAAACATAATTATTAAAAAGTAGGTCACAGTGACCTACTTTTTGAACTTTGCAGGCATTCGATTTCAAAGCATTTTAGAGGCATAATTTGGCTGATAGAATATTTTTCATAAATGTACAGTGAAGTGATTTTTTTTTGCGATAAAAATGCGTAATGCAAGGTCACAAAACTTGTGGATATGTCTGGCATGTGGATATGTCTGGCATGTGAATAAAAGTTGGTTAACACCAAGCCAAATCCAAAAAAAAAAAAACTTTTTTGAAGAAGTTGCATTGAGAATGTAGGACATACATGTGTAATTATGTACTCATGTCTTCTACTGCCATTTAAAATCTGTAAACAAATACATGTTCATTTTCACTCAATATAGTATTTTTTTTTTTTTTTTTTTGTTTTAGGACATATACATGTACAAACTTTTTATTACGTACTTGATTTTATGAATACATGTTGCTTGTATACTGTTATAGCTTTTTGCGCATTTTTAAAATATAGGGCTGGGCAAAAATACCAATATTCAGAATATTGCGGTATGTTGACAAAAAATATCATATTGCAATACATTTTTGTAATACTGGTATACCAGCAAAATGCTTGGACTCTGGAATTCTATCATAAAATATACAGAAAAGTTGTCCGAAAGGCTTGCGATCATGCCAATCAGTAAGACAACAGTTGTTGTATTGGTGTATTTCGTTGCATAACTGTAATTCAATCAACAAGATATCTTTTTATTGGTTATTTATCAAAGTTATGTATCTTCTGTATGTAAAAGGAAGATAAAATAAGAAAATACCATTTAAATTTTTTGTTGAAGATATTGCAGTACATATCACAATACAGTTAAAAATATCGCAATATATCGCAATGCAAAATATCTAGCCAATACCCAATTCTTGAAGACAACAATCAATGTATTGCATGTTGAAATAAACTTTGAGGTTTCAAAGCTGCAATAAGGGCCGTTTTCTTTCAAAGTTTTTTATTTGGAATGTTTGCAATGAAAATAAAATTATAATTATTATTTTTCATTTGTATTAAATAATGGTTACCTTTTTGCATCTCCAATACCATAAATAATGATTACATGTACCATACATAAACCTGTAATAAGATAATACAACTGAGGGTGTTTTGTCATAATTGGATCCTGTCCACTCCTCCACTCATCCTTTTTCAAAAGTTTACACAATTTTAGACCAATTTTCATAAGTTAATTTGTATGGATAAAACTTTGATGTAGATGGACATCTATTTTTTACCTTTTTTTTTTTTACACTTTTTAGCTCACTTCAACGAAGTTGACTTGCTTCGGATGCTGGATCTGACCTGCATTTTTTATATGAGTGACCAGGTTAAAGTTTTTGGTTGAAGTCCATCCCCAAGTAACTATATGCCTTACCTAGACCAAACTTTCAGAGAGTGGGTCACAATGAGCGATCAAAGTTTTACATAGGAAAAATCTTTAAAAATTTATGCTCAAGAACAACAAAGCCATGATTGGTCATAATAATATAGAAGCATTCTCAGATAATGCAGATTCAAATCATGACCACCCCAGGAGTATAGAGGGTTCATAGCAGGGGATCAGCATAGGAAAAATCTTTACATTTAAACTTTTCAATACTAAGCTGATTTCTGCTTTTTCGTAGCCAGTATGTTCATGTGAGTGATATGGGCCTCTTTTTTATCTCTTCAAATCATAGCTGTGGATAAGTATGAATCTAAAATTGGATTTCCATATCATGCATGTTTATAGAAATAAAATTAAAAATCTTTTATCAGAATAGCAAGGCCATTTCAGTCATATTGATATTGAAGCATCACCATGATATTGTGTAGATTGGTGTTAATAATGTTTTCATGGGAAGTGTGATAGGAAAATAGTCAGCAAAAGAATCGGTGCAAAGTTCAATTAACATGGGCTGGAGGGTGGTAAACGGAGTTACAAAAAAGTAAAGTCAACATTACATGTATTCAAATCAAAATATAAATGTTATTTCAGATGACAATTTTTTCCCCAAAATTATGCAAGTTGGGAGCAAAAGGTTAAATTTACAATCATTGCAAGCCAAATATTTGAAATTTGTATCGAGAGCAGTTCATGTCACCAATGTATGGAAGACCGGAAATTAAAACAAACTTTATTTCACATTGGAAGAGCAAAAATTTAGTTTCGGCAAATGATCAACTGAAATTTAGGATAATAGGACAGACTTTATTTTATTATTTTATTTTCTTAAAAAATAAATATAATGTATGAATTTAAAACATGATTTTTTTAAACTTATGGATGAAATATATGGAGATAGCAAACAGTATTCAAGCTCAAAAGTCCATTTAACAATAGAAAATAGGAGCAGACCAAACACGGACCTCTAAAACATCAGAGGTGGGATCAGGTGCCATGGAGGAGTGAGCATCCCCTGCAGACCGGTCACACCCCCCGTGTGCTCCTTGTCATGACTTGGAAATAACGGAAAAATCCGACGACAATTCAGTGTGTAAATAATGGCCTAACAATTAGTATGAAAAACGTCAGTCAGCATTTGACTCAATGATAAATTGTATTTGCTGACGAGGTCATTGTATCGACCATAGAACCTACGAAATGATGACTTTAAAAGAGACTGCTGATATTCTTGTTTCATCAACTTGTTTCTCAGTAATTTACCTCGTTTTAGGAATTGTACATACGTAGAGCATGCTCTTGCGTATCGAATCAACTGAGAAATATAAACCCCGTATGCAGGTGATGAAGGTATATTGCTGCATAAGTAAGGGAAGTTGACGATTGAAAAGTTAAAGTCATCACGTTTATCATAAAGCTTGGTTGTTAGATTACCGTTAACGTCTTTTTCAAGTAAAATATCCAAATATGAAACAGATGTGTGGTATCTTTTATCTCAAGCTCATCATATCGACAGAATGGAAATAACCATTGTTAATTGACAATACTTCGTCGATATATCTAAATGTCGAGTTGAAGGCCACAGCAAGTGTTTTCTTCTTTCCATGTATACATGTAAGATTTTGGACAAATTCTGCTTCATATGAATACAAAAAAGGTCTGCTAATAACGGGGCGCAATTGGTACCCATGGGAATTCCAATAGGTTGTTGGAAGACCTGGTCTCCAAAATCCATATAGGTATTGTCAATCAGAAATTCAAGCATCTTTTTAAAGTCAACTTCTGTCTTCAGAGTACTTGTGTGTACAATCAGAATGTTTTTAACAAAATAATTATGCAAATGACCAATGACAAGGTAAGTAAATTTACAAGTTCCATTTTTATTGAAAAAGCAGCTGTAAATGAAATCAAGAAGCCTGGAATTTAATTTATCATGGGGAATGGTTGTGTATAAAGTTGAAAAGTCGTAAGTTCTTAAGCTGTTGAGTTTGGTAAAATCTTAGGATTTCAAATTTTCCAAAAGTTTCTTGGAATTTTTCAGTATCCACATCTGATTTACACCACTTCTCGAATATATTGTTGCACAGTACTCTTGAAGTTTCTCCTTCACTACTGTTAATATTAGTGAGGAGTAAAGAAAGAGGCTTGGTTGAACATTTACTGGAACCCACTATGTATCTTTGTTTGTAAGGATTTTTTATGAAGTTTAGGAATCCAATATAGGTATGGTAATTCAAATTCAATTTGGTTGGATAAGTCACCAAGAAAAAAGTTACCTTTAAAGAAGAAATACAAGGGGAAAAAAATTAATAGTTTCTCAGGCCAAAAATTTCAAAATCCAATTAGGAAAGCAGTATGGAATTCCATGTACGACAGCCAACTGCTTACTGCCAACTGCTCACTGCTTACTGCCAACTTCCACACATATTTGAATGAATTTTCTTATTTATATAGATATTCATGTGAATTTTCATAAAACATAATTATAAGAGTTATATCTTTGATTTGTAAAACTTATGTTTTTCAATATAGAAATCAACGGAAACGGAAATTTATTTTCAAAACACCCCCCTAAAAACAGGAAAATAGTCATTTTATTACCAATTTCAAATAAGATGACAAATAAAAAATGTACTTTGTCAATCTGACATTTTCAATTTTACATAAGTTAAACAAACGGAAAGATTTTAGAGTCTTTTATCCATTTCCATGGGTATTTGAAAATCTGGTGATGTTTTCAGCCTGATTTCAATGATAAAATTTTTCACCCGCTTATGAAAGGAGTGTTAAATAAGAATTAACTTTTTAACACTGGTTTTTAGAATTATCAATCAATTACTAATGAACTTTTCTTTGCATTCAAACAAGTTTTAATGGCTAAATTGCTATTTATATTGAATTAAATGGATGGAAAATGTAGGCGGGAATCGAGAGTATGCGTGCGTAGTTCTTACAATAATAACAAAAATGGCGACTTTAGGAATTTTGAAACTGTAAAGGCCAAAAAAGAGTAAATCGGAAGAATGAGTATTTCTTCTAAAAACAAAGCATTTAATTCCAACATTTCCTTGCTGACAAATAATTCGATAGCTATTTGGAAGCGGGGGGGGGGGGGGGGGGGGTCTTAAGTGGGGGTGGGGGATTACATACGACAAAAGAACAAACTTTTTATAGAGTCTTGAGTAACATTTGTTCGTATATGTATTTATACTAGAAAAAAAAAATACTGAAAATTATAATAACATAACTTTTGCCTAGTGTAAAATATCTACATGTAGCAATGTCTTTCAGTGTGTTCTTTTTACCCTATGAAAAGTACTTGTATTTTGGAATTTTTATACGTGTCTCATTTAAATCATTTTAATGAAAATTTTGCCCGCAATTTACAATGCTCACCTGTGAAGACCAAAAATTGTAATCAAATGTGTAATTACTCTTCCATGACCTTTTTTGTTGAAAATCATGAAGTGTGAGTTCAATATGTTTTCGGGTGCACTTTTCAAAATTTGCTGTTTTCATGGGTTCTCTACCTTTAGCTGTTTACGAAAAACAGAGAAGAAATCAAGTGAAAATGCGGCGCATGTCCTCACAAGAATGAACAAGAGAAGTTGGCATGGTCCACAAAGGGCGCAGTTCATGAGAGTCTTTGTTTTCTTTCACTTAATGTGTTTATTTTGCTTACAGCCTTAAAAAATATTGTCCAAAAGACCAACATAGCTTTCTTAAATTCTTAACAATTATTAGACGTTGCTAGATGTTTAACAGAGACCACAAACCATCCTATTGATTATCCGGAAATTCACTGGAACCGGAAGCGGAAGTGTAGACCTCTCTCCATGGCCAAGACGTTGTGTAAGGACATATCAACAGGACTACTACTGTACATAAAAATTACTCACTATTGTTGAAGGAACCTAAGTGCATGTGCAACTGCACGGCAGATATTAAATATTCATGAAATCTATTCAGTGACCAAACTGTACGGAACAAACTGGACGAGTGAGAATACGTATAAGGAGACGTTATGCACTGTAGATTTAATATTGTCGGCAAGGCACAGACAATATCGATAAGTCCCCTTGTCATCAACACCTCAACCCTAAAGAGCATGTATGGGACAAGATAGACCGGAGAGAGCGACAGCTTTTCCGGCTGGAGAATCTAGCGGAACTAGAGGGAGACCTATAGTCAACACATGGGATAACCTTCAATAAAGATTTTTTTCCTTAAATGTGTAAACTTTTTTGAGGAGCAGATGGCTTGCTTTTCATTCGTTTGAATAGAGGATAAATGCAGCATCGAATGTTGCGAAATTTAAATTCTACGGTTCCTAAACGTTTCTGATTTTGTGAAAAAGCACTTCAATAAAATTTGATTGAGTAAAAAAAAAAACGTTTTGTTACTTTTAGTCCTATATACTTATTACTTTATATTGTCAAAATAATTTAAATAAATTAAATTTAATATAAAACGGTGTAAAGCAAAAACTTGCCAGAGGACTTAGAAATTTTGATTAGTGTATATGCAGATACATTTTTGATATGAATACAATGTAATGTTGAAAAATGTATTTAACTGCAAATCTTCATTCATTTACAAATTTCTAGATAAAATTTTCTGCCGTTTAAGCGTTCCGAATAGATTGCAATAAATGACCAACAAAAAACAAAACAAAGCAAAAAAACAAAAAAAAAAAAAAAAAAAAAAAAAAAAAAAAAAAAAAAAAAAAAAAAAAACTTTCGAATTGAAATGCATGGATCGTCTTTCATAAGAAATCATAGAATGTCGCTGAAAATCAATTAACTTCCGTATCGATTTTGTTTTAAATTTCACACAAAGGATGCAGATTTCAAAAAGAGCTGAAACTTATCTGAAAGTGAACTAATTTCATCGAATCTAGTTGCAAGTTAGCTATTTTGGCCTCTTACGTTTTCGACAAAACAAGATGAATTAGACAAAAACAGTTGTCTCTCTTAAAAATTTAACTCCATAACGGCAATTCGGGAAAGTTTTTGCATTAAAGGTATACAATTTTTTATTATTTTGGAAGCTTAATGCATCATACCTTTGTTTAACACCCTAAAACAAACGTTAATTTTAACTATAACCGAGAATTTTAATTTTTATTACTGAAAATTAACTTCCGTAACGATATTTTTCCCGAAATTTTAACTTAATATCAGATTCATTCGAGACTTCATGAATCATACTTTAGCGCCCCATACTGAACATTAAAAAACGAAAAAGTGGACAAATTCAGCTTTATCTAAAAAATTAGTTTTGTTCAAGCTTTAACTTCCGTAACATTACCTTAAAATCAATGGTACATTGAACTTGTTGTAAAAAGCTAATGACACCAGATTTGTGGACAATTCTTTTTTTTCTTTTTCAAATTCACTGATATGTCCTTTAGAGAATTATGATGTTTATTTTGCTATTTAAAACAATTATTTTTTTCATGTTTTATACCCTGAATTGGTCCTTTTATTGTAGAATGATTGATATATGTGTTTTGGTTTTCCCATTTCATTAATTATCGCAAGTTCAATGTCATATGCAAAAAAAATATACTAAAAGAAAGCAATCAATTGTTTAGTTGATTCGATAATTTATATTTTAAATTTATGTTAACATCAGAATAAAAATGTTCTTTGTTACAATACAAACTAACACAAAAAATGGTCCCATAGTAATCAGCATCTTAACTTTTCCTACATTTTCTTAGCATTCAGAAATGAGACAAACCTGTAGCAATGGAATCAGACTATGGGATTACACTTTTCTACTCCACTGACCTTAAGGATATCCGATTCTCAGCCAGGAAGGATAACTCTTAAATTTATTATTTTATCTAAAAAGTCTCAAAATGAAGCTTGAAACTGAGTTCTTTTCGTGCAACAATTTTCATTTTATGCATCTTAATATTATTCAAGGTTCTTTAAAGTCTTAGAAACGGTCTTGTAAAAAGTTGACATTTGTGCCCCATAAGAGAAAAAAAAATCATTTCTAGAGAAATCGAATTTCCTTTAGTCTAGCATAGATACTACTGCTTATTAGCATGATATGAAATTAGATGTGATATGTGATGTCTAGCGATGATTGCACAAGCTTTTTACACTATGTATCATATGACAATTGAACTAAAAAGAACGAAAATATTGTACAAGCATAAAAAGATGCAACTTTCTCCAAATGCCTAATTTTGATCAATTTTCAATTAGAAAATGCAAAGCTGGGCTAGTGTTTTAATTCACATTTCCTGAAAATATATTTGAGATTTGATAATTTTTCCTATATAATATGATTAAATATAATCATGAACTTTGAAGAAATTCCATGGGTAAATTCCCGTTACTATGTGAAATCAGAGGCATTTCTTGTGAACATTTTCAATTTCTTAAAAGCTGATTTTCAGAACCTGAGGATCGGACTACCTTAAATTGTTAATACAGTGGAGACATTACACCATAACAGAGGTTGGAATTTTGAAAACAATTAGAAATGGAATTACAAAACCTAATTTTTTAAATAAAAAAGTTGAGTGTCGGTATTGCCTTGTTCGCCACCAGTTTTCCGTAGTCTATTTTTTTTTGGGGGGGGGGGATTTGTATATAATGACTGGTTTACAATATTTTCATGTATTTGATTTTCTTCACTTTACTGCTTTTCAGCTCAGCCACAAAGAGATTATCTCTGGAGTCCACGCTTAAACCCCATGGACTGTTAAGATTACAGTTATTTATGTAATGGAGGAACAGTCCATCTTTATCTAGGATGTGAATGTAACTTCTGTCGCAGTCTGATATCAGGATTTGACTCTGACTGTCTGTCGTTATCCCATATGGTTTAAATGCTCCTGAAGCTATGGACGGGTGGCCAGTGTATCTAAATCGGAGCTTTCCAGCATCACTGACTACTACTAATGTACGAGCTAAATGATCGGCTACACAAATATCTAGGTTTCTGTTTTCACAGATGTGTTTGAGGTAATAGGAAGAAAACAAAGATTTACCCTTGTCATCATACTGAATCTTTTGAACCTCTACATATCCAGAGTATCGGACAATTTTTGATTGTTTCGTTTCAGCTTTGTCCATTGTAACCAGGATATCCCCCGAGGATGTACTGCAGACATTATTAGGTTTCCATTCCTGCAGTGTGATCACTTCCCGTATCTCTTTATTCTTCACAAGGTTAACAGTACATTTATCTGAGTCGATATACACTAGATCTCTATCCTTTGTTAGTGCTATATCGTGTGGCCATTCCTCGGACTTTGTTTTGATTGACTTCACTTTTTCCCCATCAAGTACGTTGTAAAGTTTTATGAACTTTGTCTGTCCACATGTCCAGAACTCTTCATCGCTGAGACAAATAACACTACGTAGTTTGTCAAGAATGTCTATGGTGGCGATAAGCTCTGGTACTTTAAGCGGAGATTTAAACAATTGAGAAGACACAGCGTCCTGAGTATCCATGACGAAGCTATGATCTACTGTTTCCATAGATAATTCTGTCAAGGAGCCAAATTGTTGACACACAATATCTTTGTGGACTGGTTGAGCAGAAAACATTGGTAATGAAGCGTTGAGCTTTGGGGGAAATCTTCTAAATTCAACATTTCTGGGCTGGTAAGAGGAAATAAGGGACTGGTCTTTATTTTCTAGAATCTTCTTCAGTTCAGTAATGCTCTTTTTCACTTCATAAATTTTCTTTCTAATTTCCTCTTCCTGCTTAGTTTGAGCAGTCAGGTGTTTCTTTTTCATGACATCAATTTCAGATTTGAGTTTCTTCATAATTGTTTCAATTTCTCTGAGCCATTCTTCTCCATGAGCAGTAATAGTTGATGTCAGCTTCTCGTAGTGGGCTGCTATGTTGGCTCTCTCACACTTTAACTCTGAGAAAATTTCTTCATATTGTGGACAAATCTTTTCTTCAAGTTCTCTCAGATTTTTCTCCAGTTGTTTTGTTTCGGAGTTGACCTTCAGATTTTGCAGAGCATCTGTAATTTTATGTCCATGATGCTTTCCAGAGGAGATGCAGGTAGAACAGACAGGAATATCACATTTCTCACAGTAAAGTTCACAAAAGTTTGGGGCATGGTTTGGACATTCTGGGTAGTTAGGAGCTGAACCCTTTGCTTTGTATGAAACAACTCTATGATTTTGGGTTGAATCAGAGAGGTGTTCCCCAACACAAGCCTTGCAAAGTTTAATTTGACAGACTTCACAACGGCTCTGGACAGAAGCAGTCTTGCACAGGTCACACCGGAGGACGTCTTGAGCGCCGAACCTTGGATCCATTACTTTTTAGTTGGTCTCATGATCGCAATCTGTTAATCAGATAACTTGGTGTTACAGAATAGTCAAAAACTGGCATCATCAAGTAAATGTTCGATTAAATATCTTTGAACATATCTGGTACACAAGTAAATGCTCTGCTAAATATGAATATAGCTCAAACAGAAAGAACAGATTTCACACATATAAGAGCAAGGTATAGTGCACAGATTTACATAATGAATATGCTTTTAGTTGATCAATAATACTGCGATCGATTGAATAAAAATAAAACCAAAAATGTTCAGTCTGGCACAATACCTGTATTAAATTAACCACAGACATTGTCAGTTTTAAATGAATGTACTAAAGTTATGTAAAAATGTGTTTTGCTTACCTGGCCGCCACCAATATTTTGATCAGCTAATTTACTTCATTTTCTTTATTTAATTAACCCCTGTTATTTCGTCATTTTCTACAGGCTTTAAATGCACAGTCAAGTAATTTTCTGTTCTTACGTGTACATGATTAAAATGCCCAGTAAGATGTTTATCTTTTTTCTTACACAATTTAAATGCCTTTAAATAATTAGAAAGATAGATACTGGTATAATGTATTTTTCTATACGCTAAAAGTTCTACTTAGATGTGACACTTCATTTAATAAAAACAATGCTTCATTGAATTTCAAGATTTAATGCACTGAATATGGTCTGATTTTTGGACAGGTAGCAATCAGAAGAAAAAAAAGCATGCTTCTGCACAATTTATCTTGTAGGGCTTTGTTACAACGCGAAATGTAATAACAACGCAAAATTTAATAGACCAGGATTATTAAATTTTGTGTTATTACATTCTGCGTCGAAACGCAGAATGTTATAAAGCAAAAGTAACAAGAAACTTAGGGATATTACATTTTGCGTTATTACGTTTTGCGTTCATCGCAAAATCTTATAACGCAAAATTTAATAAGATATTTCTTTGATTATTTTATTTATTTGTTTGTTTGTATGTTGTTTAACGTCTCTCTCGAGAATTTTTCACTCATATGGAGAAGCCACCACTTGCCGGTGGAGAGCTGCAAATTTGTCCTATATTCTGCACTTACGGCCATTGAGCAGTGAGGGATCTACCTCGACACGGGACTTCGGTTTATACGGTCTCATCCGAAGGACCGGTCTCCACGTCCCACAGTGGGATTCGAACCCGCGACGTTAGGATTAACTCCTTAGACCACGACTCTAGAGCAGACGCTTTAACCACCGCGCCACGCGGGCGGACTATTTCTTTGCTATCATATTTTGCGTCGATATTAAGCAAAACGCAACAATGCAGATTTTTGGTCAGGCTGAGAATAATTTTCACACCAATGATTATATATTGCTTTATTATTAGCCGTTTCCTGATCTATGAAATAATGCCAGTTCCATTTCAAGGGATCAAATATAATGTGCCGATTCCCTGGCTTTCAAACATGACAATTTGAATTCTATTTTTTACTTATTTATTTATTTATTGAAATCCAAAAGGACATATCCAAGTTTTGTGTTTACGTACATTTGAAAAACCAGTATTTGATTCGCCAATTATATCATTGATTCAATTTCGTCGATTTTTAATCATCTTTGCGTCAAATTGATAATGAAACAAGCACCTGTTTAACCAAGGTAATAGAATGTTTCTAGTTTTCAATGAAAATGCGTATAATAAAGTCATATTCATTCTTAATCGCCATAAGGAAATTTAGTCAATATTTATCCTGTAGCTAGCATATGCAAGGAAAGTATTTAAATATAACGAAAGAGAGTTGAATCTTAAGCTTTTTCAAATAATATTTCTAATAAAAATTATAAATACATGACTGCCGTCACGAGAAAAGGGCCTTTAAATAGCCTGGCCCTTTCTGAACGCAAATTTATACATGTATAAATAACTTTAAAAAAAAAATATATCCGATTTTTTTCAGCGTTACTCACTGAAAACGTAATAACGCCGCGTGCGTCAAATTCAGTTTCTAAACATTCTTAAAATTATATAAATAATTTTATTCGTTTTGACACATAAAAAATGTAGAAAATATTTAATTTTTTCTTCTAAGCTACTAGTATGTCCTAAGAAAGACGCTTTAGTTCATGCTTGTAGAGGCAGATCCAGTTATCTCGTAAGGGAGGAGGAGGAGGGGGGGGGGTCTAGAAATCTAGGATCTGGAAACGGTTTATATTCAGTCGAAAAAATAATAGAATTCCACACAAGATTTTTTTTATATTTGATACTCTAGTTCAATTTATAAATTATACAAAGCACTTGAAACATTAACCCCCCCTCCAAAAAAAATACACGGATGCCCCTTTGAGAAATAAGGAATCCAACCCAAACAAGGACACCGCGCATTAAGCGGGCCATCCCCTTGCAAAAAAGCAAATCAATTCCGATATCAAAAATTATTAATTTCAGTTGTAAGCACGCATTCACCCCCCTAACCCCCCCCCCCCTACACACACACACACACAATTGGGCTACTTTTCCCCCTCTAGCTTTGTGAAGAGAAGATAATAATACCCAAGTATTTTCTGTATCACCGATGGAATCTAACAGAAAATTAATTCTGATGAATTAATGATGCGTGAAATTGTTTTGTTTTGTTTTGTTTTTAAGTTTATTTTGTTCATAAAAAGTCATAATTAAAAAAGATCTTTTTCTACTTCCAAGCGGATATTTTTTTTTTAAATACGTTGATATAATATTTTAAATAAGTTTCCTTTGTTCATACAATTCGATTTCTTCACTTGTCTTAGATATGGAATAGAAACATAAAAAAGAGGCACATAATGATGTCAAAAGATTGTTTTGTGAAAGATTATTCCACTCATTAAAAATTAAAACTATCAGTCAATGTCTTAGTTTTTTTCCGAGTAAATCAAACTGTATAAAAAGTGGTTTTCTTTTTCTTTTACCTGTGCTCTCGGGGCTCTAATTGGCGACTAATTTAGTCGCCATGGTGCCTAAAAATTTTGATTGGCGCCTAATTTTTTTCTATAAGTCGCCAGATTGGCGACCATTTAAAATTTTCTTGGTGATCGTCATATAACTAAACTATAAACATTTTCATTTTTTTTTATAAAGAGCAGAAAAGAAGTTTAAAAGTTAGCAATGGACATGTCTCTATATATATACTAATATCAGTTTTTATATTGGCGCTTAAGAAAAATTTTCATTGGCGACTAAATCTTTTTGATTGGGAGCCAATTGGCGCCTAAATTTTAGAGGTCACGTAGAGGCCTGGCTCTTGGTGCTAATCACCTGGACACAACAATCGTACATCATTTCTTAAAAGTGACGAAACTGAAATCTTAAAAAGAAAACATATGCAAATTGGTTTCTGTAAAATAAACTCCTAAGACCGCGGAACATTAACTGGAAAGATTGGAAATATACAGCCTACATAATTTTGATCTTAATGATATGGGAAATACGGACGTCTGAGAAAACAATGGATTGAAATTCAAGTTTGAAATTGGTTTTCAATCCACTTAAGCTGACTTCATAGTCAAGTATTAATGTATGCATATGATTCAAAAGACAAATAGTTCAAATTCGCGAATAGTTTGAAAATGATAAAGATAAGAATTTCCGATCCAATATCAAACGTTATAGATGTATTCTTTCAGGGGACGACCATATTATTATAAGGGTGGGGGGGGGGGGTAAATTTATTTATGTCCATGCCTTCACAATACAGAATACATTGTATATATTAATGTCAAGGATGTCAAGAGATTTTATCTTATTTCAGTTTTCTTCATCGAAAAACGGTTGACAAGCAAAAACGGGAAAAGGGGGAGGGGGCTGTCCAAACTCAAAAACTTTCTGCTTATTTCTAAGGTCTACTACCCCCCTTCCCTCCTTAATCAAATGGTCGTCCTTATTATTTCTTAAATCAATTTCGGAATATTGTGACATTTATATAAATCAAAGTTTTCTGTCCAATGCTTTTGTTTTATGATTGATTGATTATTATCGGCGTTAAACAATAATAATAAATCAATCATAAAACAAAAAAAATTGGACAGAAAACTCTAGCTGATTTACATAAACGTCAAACTATTCCGAAATTGACATAACATGTCACAAACACAGTGTACATAAGAGTAGCTGAGGTGGATTGAAAATGAACTAGAATTTCAATCCCATATTTTCTCTTCTCCGACGCATTGTCTATCATCAAATGTTTTGACTCTAACAGATGGAAATGACGTAAGCAGCATATTTCCAATCTTGCCATTCAATGATGTATCTAACTATAACCTGCTGGACATAGAAATATAGCCGTTAGTCACGTGTCATGTTTAAGCTTATTAAAGCTCGACATTTCAATGTAGGAAAAATAAAATTTCTTGTAGCATTGCGCTTGATCTGAAATGACCTTTCTGGATTCCTGGAATTGATAAAACCTCGCGAGAGATTAATTACTAAAATATGTTTACAGGGATTGTCTGGTTTCCAACTCAGATTTACGAAAAGTTCTAAAATGAAAAATTTTGATCCAAGAGATAGTTGTACTGCTCTTGGCTCTTTTCTATAAATGCGCATTTATCGGAGCTGGGCTTTTCTGAGCAGTTGCATTAAATCTGAAATTGAAACTTGCGAGACTTGGATTTATCGTTACGCAATTAAGGCATCTATTCATCTTCCTCCGTGAAATCAGCTAATCTGACATCTTAGCTTTTCATACTTCGATGCAATGAAATGTACATATAATTAGATACTACGTCCAACATATATATATATATATATATATATATATATATATATTTAATAGCGTGATGCAGTTAGGGAGGGATTCTTGTCTGGTTTCCGACTAAATGAAATATTCAAAGAATATTTGCTAATATGTCTTATATCTTTAGATGCATGGGATTTAAAAGATATTTTTCGTTCCTCATTATAATTGTACAACTTTAAATAGAAAGTGTAAGCTGAGTTTGAAATCTAGCAGGGACTATATCTTAGGCGGAACGGTGGCGTATGAAAATAACTCCTTTTCTGCTTCTCAAAATTACAATAGAACAATGAATTTAGTTAAAATTTTTAAACAAAGACTTTAAGAAAACTTCAAATGTCAGTAAAATGAATAATAATGGAATGAAGTTTTAAAATATATCAAATAAGTATGATTTTCTAAACAAATTTATATTTTGTTAGCTTTTAAACGATTCCAATCTAAACAGATTTGAACAGGAAATCCGTAAAAAGTGTTTTTTCTCTCTTAGTAAACGGTCAAAACTTTTTGTTTTTGTATCAATTTGTATCTTTAAATGGCTACTTTACCATATGTGAAAATAAGAAAAAATTAAATATACGAATCATGTAAAAATATCTAATATATCCTAAAAATCTAGGAAAACAGAGGAAATTCCAAATATCTTTTTTATTTAAACTATTTATGTTCATTTGGTAGTATCATCTAATAGAACCTATATGTTAATATCTTTTTATGCATGCAATAAGAAAAACATTTAAACTTTTGAAATAGAAGTAGGCATTGCATGATTGGCAGCAGTAATTTTTTTATTCTTTATGTCAAAGAAAAAGATAATGACATTGACCTGACCTTTCTTTTAAAATAAAACGGTCAAATTTAATCTAATTGATACCATCACTTAATGATAATATCTTCTTGAATCTATAAAAAATTGAGTAATATTTAAATACAAGAAATACATGTATGAGACTTTTCTACTTTATACACAACCATTCCCCACGATAAATTAAAGTCCAGGCTTTTTTATATAATTGACAGCTGCTTTTTCAATAAAAATGGAACTCGTAAATATACTTACCTTGTCATTGGTCATTTGCAAAATTATTTTGTTAAAAACATTCTGATTGTACACACAAGTACTCTGAAGTTGACATTAAAAAGATGCTTGAGTTTCTGATTGACAATATCTATGTGGTTTTTGGAGACCAGGTCTTCCAACAATTTATTGGAATTCCCATGGGTACCAATTGCGCCCCGTTATTAGCAGACCTTTTTTGTATTCATATGAAGCAGAATTTGTCCAAAATCTTGTACGTGAAAAGAAGAAAACACTTGCTGTGGCATTCAACTCGACATTTAGATATATCGACGATGTATTGTCAATTAACAATGGCTATTTTCATTCTTATGTCGATACGATATATCCTGGTGAGCTTGAGATAAAAGATACCACAGAATCCGACACATCTTTTTCATATTTGGATATTTTACTTGAAAAAGACGTTAATCTAACAACCAAGCTTTATGATAAACGTGATGACTTTAACTTTTCAATCGTCAACTTCCCTTACTTATGCAGCAATATACCTTCATCACCTGCATACGGGGTATATATCTCTCAGTTGATTCGATACGCAAGAGCATGCTCTACGTATGAACAATTTCTTAAACGAGGTAAATTATTGACAAACAAGTTGATGAAACAAGAATATCAGCTGTCTCGTTTAAAGTCATCATTTCGAAAGTTCTATGGTCGATACAATGACCTTGTCAGCAAATACAATTTATCATTGAGTCAAATGCTGACTGACGTTTTTCATACTAATTGTTAGGCCATTATTTACACACTGAATTGTCGTCGGATTTTTCCGTTATTTCCCGATCATGACAAGGAGCACACGGCGGGTGTGACCGGTCGGCAGGGGATGCTCACTCCTCCATGGCACCTGATCCCACCTCTGATGTTTAGAGGTCCGTGTTTGCTCTGCTCCTATTTTGTATTGTTTAATGGACTTTTGAGCTTGAATACTGTTCGTTATCTCCATATATTTCAAGTATGAGGAGAATCCCTTCTTAAGCAATATCCATGTAATGTTTGATTGTATGTTGTATGTTGTTTTACGTCCCATTCGAGAATTTTTCACTCATATAGAGACGTCACCATATACCGGTGAAGGGCTTCAAATTTTGACCTTTACTCGGCACTCAGGGCCATTGAGCAGTGAGGGATCTTTATCGTGCCAACGCCTACCGTGACACGGGGCCTCGGTTTTTAAGGTCTCATCCGAAGGACCCGCAACTTTCACTTCAAAGTGCCGAGCGCATGGCGAAGGAACAGTTGCTACCTATTTTTTATCGACTTAGGTCTGTCGCGGCCGAGATTCGAACTCACGACCTCCCGATCACAGAGTGAGCGCTCTACCGACTGAGCTACCGTGAACGGTGTAATGTTTGAAACTCTATCGCTCTACTCGACTCTCTTCATCGGCGACTTAGCCATTTTCCTAGTTATTATTTTGAAAATACCACTTTCTTGGAATCTTGAAATTACAGAACATGAATTGAATTTTTGCCTGTTACCACTAGATTGGATTAGAAACCTTTTTCTCTCTAAAAGCAGAAAGGTTTGTGTGTAAGGATGTGCGTGTGTCCTTTTTCCTCAAGGTCATGTACAAGTCAACGGAACTTTCAGAAAATGTCGAGACATCCGGGTTGTAGAGATATCAGAGTTGAAATTCGACGTCCAAACATGGCTAAATTACTTAAAAATACAGTAAAAAGGACTTTCTAACATATTTCAGGGACATCAAAGTTTTGCACGAATCTCCGGTTTTTTGCTGGGTTTTTTTTTACGCTCAAAACATCACCGTTGCTTTGATGTTTATCTTTCCCATAATGTGTAGATTCCTTGAGTGTCTTTGTGCCTCTCAATTGGTGTGGCGTGGTAGATGATTTTGAACATTTTTATTACATCTGAATGGCACCCATAACCACTTGTTACATGAAAAAGTTTTTTTGCCTTCTAGATCAGTGATTTATTCTCAAAAGATGTCGCCATATGAACATTTATCAGAAGTTTAATCATACTTTCTTTACAGCCTAATCCATTGTTTAATCTATTGTTTCTTCTTTTTCATACATATTTTCAAGCATAAAATCGCTGACGATGTAATTGTTATTTTCTTCAACACTGAGTAATTTGCTCTGAAGATCCAATATTTCATTTTTTTTTTAGCAAAACTAATTTTTTTGGACATAAATTTGTGCCCCATCCTCCGTTTAATTGTGTGTTAATTGATTGATTGTATGTTGTTTTACGTCCACTCGAGAAATTCAATAAATTCGAGAATTTTTCACTCATATAGAGACGTCACCATATACCGGTGAAGGGCTTCAAATTTTTGACCTTTACTCGGCACTCAGAGCCATTGAGCAGTGAGGGATCTTTATCGTGCCAACGCCTACCGTGGCACGGGGCCCCGGTTTTTAAGTTTCACCCGAAGGACCCGCAACTTTCAATTCAAAGTGCCGAGCGCATAGCGAAGGAACAGCTGCTACACATTTTTTATCGACTTAGGTCAATCGCGGCCGAGATTCGAACTCACGATCTCAAGATCACAAAGCGAACGCTCTACCCATTGAGCTACCGTGAACGGTGTGTGTGTTAATTAAGTGTAGAATTATTTATATAGAGGCTGGTTGCCCCCTCCCCTCCTCATTTGTTGTTGTAGTAGCAAATATCAAATATCCCATGTTACCAGAATTTATATCCGAACAAAGATGTGGTCTCTTTTTCAGGTTGAACTTCTCACGGTTGCCTTTTTATTCGGAATTTGTTTTGCTTGTCAATTATCTCCCCCCCCCCCCCCACTGCCCTACACTCATTTGGTAATCGACGCTACACCCTGAGCCTGTCAAATCGTGTATATCAAAATGATTAACTAGGGTATAAAATGGCTATAAAAATTTTATAAGGTGTTATTCAGAATAAAGAACCACTTATAATATAAAGAACACGTATCTCTCTCTCTCTCTCTCTCTGTGAAAAAAGTAAAAAAAAAAAGCTTCGAATAATCTTCCATCAAGAATACTTTGTACATGTACCAAGTAATTCAGGAGAAAAAGATAAAAAGATAAAATCGTGTAAATTTTAATTACTACGACGACAACGCCGACACAAACAGCAGACAAAATCGATCAGAGCCTTTGATTCAGATGAGCGCAAAAAGCAGCGGATCCCAGAGTAGGCTAAGTTTTAAAGAAAATAGTTTATTGTTTTTTTTTATTTCTAGACATCTGTTACACTTTTTACACAATTAAATGGTGCAATTTGCTCTCTTTTTAAATTTAGGAAATTTATTTTCATTTATTTTGAGTTCATGTCTCATGTAAGGTTTCTGTTTGAAAAACAATAAATATCCAAAAATCTTAAATCCTTGAAACCTACATACTACAAACATCCCTTATGCTGCATTACAAAGAAAAATGTTATTATGTAGAATAAGATTTTTTAAACATTGAGGCAATTCCATTTCTATTATGTACACTTTTTTGTAAATAGTGAGCTCAGTCCGTATAGCTCTCGCTCCGTGATCAAAATCTTGTTGGTTCAATCCTTGGCCGCGACGGACCTTGGTCGATTGAAAATAGGTAGCAACTGTTCCTTCGCCAAGCGCTCGACACTTTGAAGTGAAAGTTGCCGGTCTTTCGGATGAGAACTTAAAATCCAGACCCCATTTCACGACAAGAGTTGGCACGAAAATGATTCCTTACTGCTCAATGTCCCTGGGTGCCTGGTAAAGGTATAAATTTTAAGAGTTTCACTGTTATATGGTGACGTCTGCATATGAGCGAAAAAAAATGAATGAGACTTAAAACAAAATACAATCAATCAAACAATCATTGCATAAAGTGATACTTTACTTCATTTTACAGAAATATAAGGTGTCAGCATATACCTCTCTACCTCTTATATATATTACTAAATATAAGTTTGCAATATAGTGTTGAAATACTGAGACATAGAGCCTTAGATATCGCCATACATTTTGGCAGAGATTTCTTTGAATCTAAGCTCACTAAATGCACCAGTAAAAGAGAATTTTCTGTTGGAAGATATGTTTTAGTTCTTTAAATGTAAATAGTCTGTCTTCATTATATACTGCATGCACATACAGGACAGAAATATTTGCCAGTATCTGACATTAACTTTAATATATGCAAACCTTTACTTGATTGTGATTTATCCTACTTAGATGTAAATATCTTCTCAATTCCCATTTTAGAAATACCAAAAACTCATTAAAATTGAAAAATTTCAAGAAACTGTTGGACAAACAGAGACAGACAAAAACTTGTAATAGATCAAATTGTAATCTTTAAATAGGCCACATTCTCAAGACGAATGTCGGATATCGCAATCTTCTTACAAGGGTCTTATAGGCTATATTTCAAACTAAAAATGTGTGGTTGAATTTCTCCCATATTGCATATAAAAAGAGATTTTATATCTTAGAACAAAATATCAAAGTTAAAAAAATGAATTTGTGGAAAATTTGTGTATTACTCTAATCATTTTTTTTCTTTTTCCCTTGATATCTTGGTTGAAAACTTTGTAACTACATGTTTCAAAATTGCCTTAAATTTTGCCTTTAAAGCACATATGCGAAAGAAGCAGCAATGTTAAGGCTTCCCGAAGCTTTAAATGTGTTCAAAAAATAACACTGCATTGCAAGGTCGATTTTTATTTTTATTTGTAAGTTATGTACTTAAAGCTGACATGAATTCTTAAAAACGCAACATTTGCATCAATGTACGACTTGTTTCATACCAACTATTCCGCCATATTTCTTTCAGATACCTTGTCTTATTATAACGATATATACCCCAGTGCCCTCGTTACACTTGAGTGAATTTTTGGTTTGGCTATCGACGCGTGCACATCTCCGGTAGTAAAGTATTTGGGAACAAATGAATTGATGAAAACATTTTAAACCAGAACAGATAAAAACAGTCATAATGATAATTATGAACAATTATCGTTTTGAATAACATAAATGCAAGTTTGGAAGAAAAAACATAGTTGCGCGTGTGTTTTAAAAGCATACCAATATATAACAGTCATTTTACTGCCCCCGCTCCCTCTCGCATACACACATTTTGAGAAACAGTGCTACGTGCCTGTTTTATATGCATGTATAGAAAGTCTTTCCAGATTGGAGAGTTTCCGCAGGTAGTCTAAAATTTGGTACCTATTCAATTTCTTGTATTTTGAGAAAATCTTAAAAGATAGTTTAAGGATTACTTAAAACCTAAACCGCAAGACTATGGATAAATATTTTGTGCATTTTTAATACAAGTTTACTCTCTCTCTCTCTCTCTCTCTCTCTCTCTCTCTCTCTCTCATGTTTAAGCATCCAAACATGTAAGAGTAATAATGCATATAAAATCCGATGTTGTAAAAATCTTGGGAAATGATATAGTCTCTATAAGGGCAGATCGAGGAATTTATCTGGACCAGGGGCAGGGTGGATCAAACCTGCTGAAAAAATTGTCTCCTTTTTTGACAAGCCAAAAAGAAAGGAAAAGAAGAAAAAAAAAAAAACCCTGCACACCCAAACGAAGAGGGAACAAAATTATTGTGAAAACTATATTTCACGGGAATGGAAACATGTGGACCCTTCTCTTGTACTTTCCAGAGGAAACAAATTCAGTTTTTTGTTTCTTTATACCTCCGAAGAGCACAGAGGGTTCCTACCAGAAATTTTTTGACAAGAAAAAAAAAACCAATATCAAAATAAAAAGAAACTTGTGTGTGTGTGGGGGGGGGGGGGGGGGCACTGTCAGGAGCACATTGTTTTCCTTTCCTATAAACTTTGACTATTAATTATATAATATTTTAAAAAATAATACACATGCACGCAACCATATTTTAATCATTCAGTCACATCACAAAAATTCTTTAAATATCTAAAACGTGTAAATATGTGTAGTTGTTAAAAAAAAATATGTAATGTAATAATAGTACTTTTGCATCGCCTCGTGATATCTTTGGCAATGCGCGCGAGGATTGTTGAATCACACCACTTCACATTTGGGTACACGGTAGAACTATTTCAATTATCAATATTACTTTCACATATACTAATAGTGTAATACTTATCAACTTCAATAGATACAAAAACATGTACTGTAGATTATTTTATATACACATGATTATGTCTGTGCTTGTTGGTAATTGTATCAATCGTGCTTGTAATTTGTGACGCCTAAAAGGGTCCTGATTCGAAAATGTCTACAGAAACAAATTGTTCAGTGTGTGTAAATTTAAGATATGTCAGTTTTATATCTAAAATAGTTGAGGCCAGTTCATTGCAAGTATTTAAATATATTTGATCAAGGAAAATCCGACCTTTTTCCGACGTTTGTTTAAAATATATTGAAAAATGTATTCTACATATTCCACCCCGGCCCCTTTCATTTTCTTTAAAAGATGTAAGATCCGTAACAAGAATGTATGTTTATATAATAAATTTGATGTAATGAAGCCACATTCATGAACATATTTACTACATGTACCGACAACAGTTAGTTCGATTTCTGAAACGTTTTATTTGCGTGACTATATTGTCTAATCAGGCAAATACCAGTGTCATTTCCACCTACGATATTTTCCCTGACCAAAAATGCTGATCGGCAGGGACCACGTGTGTTCAAGTGCTAGTGACAATTTGTTTACCGTTGAGTTACAAATGGAGTTATTTCTTCTGTGATG
Source organism: Saccostrea echinata (assembly GCF_033153115.1). Lineage (NCBI taxonomy): Eukaryota > Metazoa > Mollusca > Bivalvia > Ostreida > Ostreidae > Saccostrea > Saccostrea echinata. The sequence continues at coordinate 2,274,198 of NW_026889793.1, forward strand.
CATATTTCAATAAAGGAAAATAGGAAGTAATTCTTTCGACATGTGCACGTCCCTGTAGCGATAGCTGTATTTCAGGCAGATGAATATAAAGCGTTCGACGCGTTTTCTCGGCATGCATGCATGCATGTCTTACTTCAATGCGTAAGTTGCATAGTATGTGCTTATACCGTGTAGCATGCATAAAGCTCAACAGTACAGTGATTTTTTTTGGAGAAAAATGCATGTGGTAGCTTCTTTATTGTTCAAATATTAATGTAATGTATATCAAACACGCATTTGCCGTTTTGATTTTTATGCATTGCATCAAAATTATTCAAAATTTATATACTCCTTTCCATTTTCAGTAAAATTCCTAGTTTTGGTAGGATTGTTAGATTTATTGCATGTTCCAAAACTGCTTTATCTGAAATGTGTACAGGCCTACATGTTTACTGTCAGTTCATGACGTGTTCCAAAACTTTGCTATCGGAGATGTGCACATGCCGACAGCCAGGCTAGAAAATCACTCAAGTGTAAAAAAGACATCAGGGTTTATATAGCCGGTAAAATAAGTGAACGAATCTGAAAGAAATAAGGCGGAAAAGGGAGTACGGGAATGAAATAAGTCGTACAAGGATGAAAATATCACATTTTTAAGAGTTCATGTCAGCTTTAAGTAATGCCAATTTATATAGAGAGTTCTCTAGGCTATATATAAACGTATTTGTTACGATATCACATGACCTCGTTGATCAAGTGACGGTCATTTCTACATTTTTGAAGTGTTTCACATAAATCGCTGCGGAGCAGGTGATTAACACAATTATTATTAACTTTTTGTCACATAAATAAACTCGTCGCATCCTTGCGAACCCGATTTGTGCTTGGGAAAAGTTATACTATTACTCTGGTACAAAATATTTCACAATAAATTCAACTTACCGACAAATTTGAGGGTATTTTCCACTCAATATCGTCATCTGTCTTAAAACAAAGCCATCACACATTTTTCCCAAGCAAGATTTATTTAGGGTGGAAACTCCTCTTACAGATTTCCACAAAAGATATCAAATAAATCCTCATTAATCACCTGCGCCTGGCTCTTTTATACACATATTATAAATTCTACCTCTATCCAAGGGTTTAAAAAAGGGTAAATGTCAAACGCATATTTTCGTATATATTTTGAACACGCTGACTTTTAAACAAGAGTAATAAAGCCAAGTTATCTAAAATATTCGGAGATATAAGATTTTTAAAAAAGATTAAAACACGTTTATTTTACACTACCTTCCTGACACTTTATTTGCAGATTGAAATAAGGTGTAAAGTTTATGACACTCTCCCCATCATAACAGCTCAAGTTTGCAGTGACTTGACGTCATTTTCAATTATGAGGTCATATATTTGTAGTTCAGAGAAGTGAAAGCACAGAGTACACTGCAATATTCTCTGGGAAGCCTTAACGTATCTGCGAAGCATATTTTTTTTCTATATCAATGTAACAGAGTTAAAAGTGGCTATGTGTTGTAAATAGGGAGGCCACGCTCCTACTAGCACTAGCGTTGGATTTTAAATCTGAGGGTTGTAGGTTCGAGCCACAGTGTGGACACCCCTAGCTAATCGGCATATTGACGCCCAACGTGGGGCCCGGGTGTTTTCTGGCGGGTGAAAGAGATTGCCTCCAGAACTTCGCCCCAAAGGCGTCGGCACTCCAAAAGAGATGAGGACATCTCATTCTCTGGAGGGGGACAATGTGGTAGTGTCAGAGACACGGCTACCTACTAGCTTGGGCTATTGGGTTAACCCTTTAGCTCAATCGGTAGAACACTGGACTGGCAAGCCAAAGTTCCCGGGTTAAATCCCCAGCAGAGGCACAAAATGTCTCTGTTACTTCAACATTTCAATCTTACAGGCTATTTCACTTTTAGATTGTATTAGGTAACACTTTTTCGTGAAATTGATTAATCGCAATGAGCGTGTATAGGAAACACGTTAAGATATTTGATTTATTCAGCAATAGGAACATGTAGAAATAAAATAAAACATAATAATATTGTTTACAAAGCCATTTACGCCTGACAGCAACAGAAGTTTGGACCACATCCTGTCGAACCACAGCCATTTCCATATCTGTACATCGCAAACTGCGCTGATCCTGTTTGTTCCGGGGTTAAGGGAGAGTACTTGTAGTAAAAATGAAATGTTTGAAAACAGCTCCCCCTATTCAAAAAGAAAAATAAGTTTTAAAAACTAAAATGCATATATTCTTTTGCAATTGCACATCCGAACACGAAGCATTGAAGAAGTAGTCCAAATATGCCAACGTTCAGAAACATCTTATTGATCATCAAAAACTCAAATATAATATTTAAGATGTGCTTGAGGAAACATTCTACGTAATTGTACAATAAAATAAATGGTCCCCGGCAAAAATATTCTCAAGTAAACGAAGGTCGCAAAATAAGAATAATTCTCGTAGGCGATTAAAGGTTGGTTTACAGTATTCTATGAACGTTTAAGACACCTTTAAAAGAGCAGATTGTAGATTTTATTTGACATCTACTGACTGAACAATTTTTTTAATTTTTATTACACAATTGTGATGCTACTGCTTGGGTCTCCAGAGTTTCAATTCATTAGAACAAAGTGAAAATATAGGCATTTCAATATTGTATTGAATGTATTGCTATTTGATTTTGACAACTGAAGTGTTACATTGATTCAAAATCATGACATGTTTACCTCATGTATCGGCATACTAAATATTGACATAATTTTATGAAAAAACAGACATAAAACCTTGCCTAAACTAATACATATATCTGCTCCCACTGAAAGACACATAAAAATAGCCATTGAGTCAAATTATATTATGAGTTATCTAGATTAAACATCTTCCACGAAAAAGGCTCAAAGAATAAAACCTACGTGGCTGATCCTTGATTTCCATAGATAGCTCTCATACTGCTGATAGCATTTTGACAAATGGTGTTACATGATGGTCCTGTGCCACATGGTTTCCGAATAGCAGATACAAAATGACTATTGGTTGCACTTGCAGCGCATGCAGCTTGAACAATAGCATCAGCATCGAACCCTAAATACATGTATATGAAAACAAATTAACCATCCACACAGTTCCGGGAAGGCTTTGAAGAAAAATCTCTGATAATAACAATGGGGTCTTTTTTTTTTTTTTTTTTTTTCTTTTTTTTTTTACATTTATTATCAATTTTTTCCTGTATGTGAATCAATCATATTGAATGAACAAATATTTTTTATATTTATTTTTTTATATTTGGAGAATTTCTCCACTTTCCGGCATTAGTCAATCAACTACCATTCACTCCCTAAGTCTAGACACATTTTTTATTCAACCCGTATATTTTATCCACCTCCCAACCCTTCATAGGCGTCTCCATAGGCCAATAAACTTTCTGCCATCCAACAAAAAATTCCAAACAAGCGAGTTTATTGGTCAGGTTGATGTAAAATGTGTCTATAATTTGGGAGTGAAAGGAAACTGATTGACCAATGCTGGAAAGTGGAGAAATTCTCCCCAACAGTATGCAGAAAAATCTTGCGCCGTAAATTGCACCTTATTTGCATTTCGGGATCTGTAGCGTTATGGTCAAAGACTAAATATATAAAACCATAACACTACTGTTCTGCAGCTTAGTTATTTGATATCCTGAATTTTTTAAGATGTGAAACTTTCTTATATGAATGAAAGTAAGAATCCTTAACAAAAATGTATTACTTATAATCAATTCTATAATTCTTTTAATACTGATAAGAAAATGTCTGTTTCATATATAACTGAACAAGGTATAATTCAAATTCTCTAATAACTTTTGATCTCACAGTAAAGGTTTCTTCCCTAGTTAATCGATATATATTCTCGCCCTAACAGGATGCTATTAGACTAATAGAAAAAAACAGCTACTAACCTTTAGTTGCTGCAACTAAAATACTGAAGATGAATACCAGAATCATGATTACAGACGCCAAGCTATTCTTTGCTTTCCTTTGAAGGTTAACTTATATATAGTCAGGACTTGTATTTATTTAATTACTCTGTTATTTAATCAGGCTGAGAACATGTGGCATAATAACAGTGATATAAATACGTTTAATATCCGTTAAAGATGCACCTGTTTCAAGAATAATGTTATGCTGTTTGGCAACGCACTTTGAAAAAAAATTCGAAGCACGTTAAATTTGGGATAAAATCAACTCACTTTGAAGTTTTTTTTTCTTCAAAGTGCGTTAAGAGTGTATAGCAACATTTTTTACCATGGAGACACTTAGCGCACTTTGAAAAAATATGTATAAAACAAAAATTCTGGAGTTAGATTTTAGTAATAGACAGCATTATTTTGTTATATTTCTTTTGAAAAACTGATGAATTTATCTATCGAGATAGATTATCGAGAAGACAGGCAGAAGGTCCCTCAGCCAACTCTTTATCTTTCCTAATTAAATATATGTATTCACATACTTTCTCTCAATAAATTTGAGTTAACGTTAAATAGCTGAAAAATTGAGATAAGCTTTCCTGAAAAAAAGAACCCTATTATATTAAAGAAGAGAGGCTCAGGGACCATATCGCTGATCTAAGAAACAATAGTCAACTGACTATACTCTGGCCAAAGTAGCTTTACAAATCAAATAAAATACAAATAAGAAAAAAAGAGTATAAAATGCATAATTATTTTTATACACCTTAATACTAATCAAATGACTGTAGGAAAGGCCATCATATTGTGTGGGAAAAAACAATTTGATTTTATTCATACCTCTAAATATTCATCAAATAACTATTAAAAGAACGTCATATTGTGCGGGAAAATTATTTTCCATGGAAAATTCTTTCCCCTAAGAAAAGTGCGATGCTTTAATTCACTTAGTGACCCTTACATCTACCGAACTTATTACAGACTGGATAAAATAAAAAAAAAAGGAAATTGTGCTATTAAACAATCGTTCCTCCTTAATTTATTTATAAAATTTATTTCCCTTTTATAACATTTACGAGAACCTTTGGGAACAGGACAACCCCTAAAAATGTTTAAAACGTCTATATCTCAGATCGTGAAGTGACGTCATCACCGAAAAGGTATCCTACCAGGTTCCAGTAATTATTTATCATACCTAAAATTTGCGACAATATTGAACAAACCGTGCACTGTTTTTCAAAGTTCTGTTTATATGGTCAATAATAACGCACTTTGAAAAGGATTTTTTTTTCAAAGTGCGTTAACCTGGCTTGCAATATCCTTTATCACAGAACCGAGCCTGTATTCTGGTGTCGAAGAATTCAAATATGGACTTTCCTTGACTTTTACAAATTAGACTTTTCAGAACTTTCAAAGGGACAGAGTAAAGTTGCGAATGTGATGAAGGCCTAACTGTTTATTTACATAAGGTAGTAGTGAATCAAAGGAGATATCGTGTATAATAGGTTTATTATAAGACCGATGTCCATGACTACCCTTACTGTTACTGTACTGTTAAAAAGTCCCATAACATTCACAATGCTACACTGTCGGCTTGAAAGATTCCCAACACTATCGACATTGTCATTGCTACCATATGGAAAGGCCGTGCCTAGTTTTCTAATCCAGTATTCTTCCCGTTGCGTTGTCTACGGAAAGGAACTCAGTGATGGGCTATTAGTATGATGGTAAATCTTTTCTAGAACTCTAATTTTCATTGACGAAATAGAATGAGCGGGCAAATTAAAATGCTTGATTAGAAGCTGATGGCCCCCGTTGTTAATTTGAAATCTATGCTCAGATATTCTTTTATTAAGTGAACTCTTAGTGTCACCAACATAAATAAGCCCTCAAAGGGTAAAATCTATTTCGTAGACAACATTAGAAGATTTGCAGTTTAGATTTTTCCCAAGTTTTGGTATAGAAGCTCTGTCCAGTAAGAATACTAGTAAACGAAGACCTAGTATTAAAAAAAATGACAGGTTTTACAGTTTTTGATAGAACATTTTGAAATAGAAGACATGGGATCGGAAAAGGAATCGTCAAATATATCTCTACTGGAAACTTTTCATTCCTTCAATTTTTTATGAATTGATGGGTCTATACCAAACGAAAAATCTTTAAAAATCTTTTTCTCAAGAACAGCAATGCTTTGATTAGTCATATTTATATGGAAGCATCCTCAGGTAGAGTAGAATCAGGTTTGTTCAAGTAATGTCCCCCCGGGGGTTGAGGGCTACAATGGGCGATCAAATTTTTACATGGGAATATATAGGGAAAATCTTTAAAAATCTTCTCAAGAACAGCAAAGCCATGATTTCTCATATTTATATGGAAGCATCCGTATGTAGTGTAGATTCAATTATTACGTTTGTTCAAATGATGACCTCCAAGGGTATTGTTGGGCAACCATAGGCGATCAAAGTTTTAAATGGAATACATAGGAAAAATATTTTTCTCAAACACAGCAAAGCCACGAATTGTCATATTCATATGGAAACGTCCTCAGGTAGTGAAAATTCCTGTTTGTTTAATGGTAATCCCCGGGGGTAGATCGAATGTATGCTGTTTTTACGTCCCGTTCGAGAATTTTTCAGTCATGTAGGGACGTCACGATATACCGGTGAAGGGCTTCAAAAATTAGACCTTTACTCGGCACTCAGGGCCATTGAGCTGTGAGGGTTCTTTATCATCCCAACGCCTACCGTGACACGGGGCCTCGGTTATTAAGGTCTCATCCCAATGACCCGCAACTTTCACTTCAAAGTGCCAAGCGCTTCGCGAAGGAACAGTTGCTACCTATTTGAAGAATTATGAAATTTCTTCATCTGATACATGATAAATTCCTGTAACAATTAAAAGAATTATATGTTAAGAGATAGAAATATCTCAATTTTAACAGTATATTAATGGAACTGAGCAAAAATGTTTTAAGGTAAACTATTATAAGTAATTGATAAAAATATTGACAAAAGAAAATAAAAATCAATATCTGTAACAGTTAAAATTTGATTAAATTGACTATAAAGTGGTCCTTATTATTGAACTCTGGTAGGACAATTCATTGATGTAATTTCCATGGAAAGTTATCTTTCTTATCAAAGGCACATAACACATTAAAAGACTAGTAGTTCTCACGTATGGACACATGCTAACAAGCAAATAGTTGGATGCAAATCTTATAGGGTATTTGGATCCATGGACTGCCCGGGTATGTTAAGGCTACATTCAGATACCCTACATGCCTATACAATATGACGTCATAGTAAGCTGTATGACGTGAACTTTAGAGATTATAATTTCTTCATATCTGTATTTAAAGTATAATTTCAGGTCCAAGAAGTTATTGAATTCATTGAAAAACATAATATAAACTAAATCTTGTCGTTTTGGGTGGTATTAATAGCTAAGTATTTATCGCAGGGGTTAAATACATGTACAAAACCCATGACGTCATAACTATTGATCAAATATTTACCGAGTGAAACTTAACGTGACGAGAATTCATGTAAACAAATATATGAAATGGGAGTTTTAAAGCATATACAGTGAATGTCATGTGTAATTCATAAGGAATTAAAGATTAAGAATCAGGTACGCTAATTTATTTTTATCATGTTTTTTTTTTTAAAATGAACACAGGCAGTGTTTTGAAATCCCGATCAGCCTGTCCTCTGTCGTTCTATAAAAATAAAAATGCAAAAGTTCAACACTACGCCGCATACTTTGAAATATAGTTTTTGTTTGTATTGAAAGCTTGTATTCTATAATACTTGTAAAGTGCTGCTAGAATCGTGTGGTTAACATGAATTGATGACAATTCATAGATCGTATGTACAAAATGTAAAAATTTTGGTAAGATTTCATGCGAAACTTTTAAATATTTTTTTCTGTGTCGGGAGAGTTGGATTCTAGCAGCACATTTCATGATCCAGTGATGTTTTTAGATAATTTTTTTCACAAAAAGGAAATGAATAATCCCCGGGGTAGTGTTGAACTTTTCACTTTTTCGTTAAGGCAGTTTTTCTATTTATAGATGTCACGTGATGACGTCGTAGTGGAGTGCTTCTTTTAGCCTAGGACTCAATGACCTCTATACAATGGATACTAATAGTAAATGTTTTATCAGTGGCTTTTCCGATTTATCAACTTTGAATTTTACGGAAAAAAGTCTAAATTCGCCGAAAAATGATCTGGGTACTGCCTTAACTTACCTGCGTGGTATATAATTTTTGATATATATATATATATATATATATATATATATATATATATATATATATATATATATATAGAGAGAGAGAGAGAGAGAGAGAGAGAGAGAGAGAGAGAGAGAGAGATCTACCTACCTATACTGGATTCGTAAACTTCGTAAAATACTTACAACAAATCAAGCAAATGCTCCAACAAGCCCTATCTTTATGTCTTACAAATATAATAACTGTTGTAAAGGAGAAACATAAGATGTGCTGTGCTGTAGCATAGTCTAGAAGTAGTGTAAATCAGATATAGATTCTCAAAAAGTCCCAGAAACGTTTAGAAAATTCAAAATCACCATTGTTTTAAAGCCAAAAGCCTCAAAACGTACGAATATTCTATATTTTATACAACCATTCCTCCCGATATATAATAAACTAGGCCTTTTGATATCATACATATCTGCTTCTTCAATAAAAATGGAACTCATAATTTTCGTATCCTATTTTGTTCATCAACAAAATTACTTTTCCAAAAAACCAAAGTACTCTAAGGTTGATGCTGGAGTTCTTCATTGACAATATTTATGTAGTCTTCGGAGACCAGACCTTCCATTAAAGTGTTGGAATACCTAGGGACCTATATACTAACGGAATAGGCAACTCCTTCAGCGCCATGTTTATTTACCCAAAACGGCACACACAACACTGCAAGTTTTTCAAACTACGTTTTTTCCAAGTAAAAAGCTTGTTTACTGATTAATGTTATCTGTTCCTTTTGTGTATTGGAATGGATATTTAATAAATTTTAAAGCACATATTATAAAATAATTTAGATATGAAGTAAACAACCACCAAAATCGGCGATTTCTCGGAAAAACGGCCGATCAGGGGCATGCACTGATTTTTAAATAAACGTAATTATTTCTAATTAAGATAAGGAGTAAAAACAGTGCTAATAACAAATGTTGAATAATTTTTTGATATATAAATTAAGATTTTATTCTGAAATATTTAATAGCAAAAGAGATATATTTAATTAAAATTGACTTACGAAATCCTTCAACTTACGAGATATCGCGAGACTTGCGAGAGTTGCCTATCCCGTTAGTATATAGGTCCCTGGAATACTGAAGGGCATTATTTGTGTACCTTTACTAGCTGACCTTTTTTATATTCCTATGAAGAGAATTTATCAAAAACTTCTAAATGAAAAGAAAACACTTGCTATGACCTTAAACTCGTATTTTAGATATATATATCGAAGATGTATTATCAATTAAAGTTGCATAATGAGTCAAAACCAGGTGTTTCCTTTAAGAAAAGTGTATCACAAAACAAAAGATTTCTGTGAAATGTGAATATCGCGAGGTTTTGACAACTCAACTGCACTGTAAAGCAAGAAAAAACTGCAAAATATAAGTGCCGGAAAAACAAATGTTGTATCTATCGCTTTGTTTTTATCGTCAATGTCAACAGTGTCAAGGTCACGCGTCCTTTATTTTTAGCGTGAAACTTGTAAACAACATTGAATTGGGGCAAGCAGAAGTAAGGAATAAGTTGTGATCATCTTTTTTGAAGATTGTATCAAAATTCTCAGACATCCGACATTTATATCTATGGAATTAAAACCATGGTAAATTCTTCAACTTTTCGGCGCATGCGTACAATAAAGGGGAAGAAGTGAAGCAATATTTTTGTGATGGGTTATACAAAATTTTTTTTTACTTTTATTTTTCTCCATTAAATTAGATTTTATAGGTTCTGAAACCTGTAATTTTCTGAAACCTAATATCTTTAAGAACTGAACAAAATTTGCATGTGTCATGCAAAAATTCTACTGTTGTCAATTTTCCCGTTTGTCCGTCACAGTGTCACTTTAACACTAGTTACGTCCATCCGTATGTCGATATATATATACATATCCAAATTTGAAACATTCACAGTGTCCGGTTAAAATGAACCTGTGTGACATATGCTCTGAAAAATTATCAATGTCCGATTTTTCAGACATGTTTCATGGTTTTCTTATTTTTTTTTTCTTGATTATTGAAATGGAAATAAAATATATTAACATATAGTTTCCTGATCTAGATAAATAGAATGTTTTTAACTTCTAACTTCTTTTTCAATCTTCTTGTGTATATGAATAAGAAAATATCTGTTTTGATACGATTAACCGGTTAATCGGTCGGAACGTCTTGCGGTTAACCGATTAGCAATTCTGTATTCGATTGCCATCCCTAATATATATATAATTTATATATATTATATTTATATTAAACAAAGTCAAACACTAATAAAATGACACCTCACAGATTTCAACGCAACATCAGATTTCATATATTTTGTATGATTATAGACTGATATAAGATACTAGTTATACACAGACCGTAGTTTTATTTATTATGATACTGCAATCCAATAGCAGGCGTACAGCTGCAATTTTTTATTATGACTAATATTTTAAAAAAAAATATTCTCAAATGTTTTTTTCGGATATCCTGTTTTCAATGATATAACGCCAGATTGCATTGCTACGAGAAAACCTACTTGAATTACGATAAAGTAGTAAAAACTTTGAACGATTTTAAGGTTTGTCCTTCAGATGATCTAAAATTCATATTTTAGAACAATGAAATAACCGTGTATCCTGTTATGATTATCACTCAAATCACAGTTTTAGTTTTGCTAACAATTGCGCCCCCTTATTAACAGACCTATTTTGTTTTCATATGAAGCAGAATTTATTTAAAAACTTCTACATGAGAAGAGGAAAACACTTTTCTGTTTCCTTTTATTTTTATGACTTCTTAACTGTTTTCTTTGTCCTGAAGAAGGGACAGGGCGTCCCGAAAATTTGACAATTTCAATTAATTTTGTTCGTGTCGTTGGTCATTTTTAGTGAGAACCAGACTGGACAATCCAATACCTAACAGTGTCTTTAGAGCTTGCTCTGACAGAAGATGTTTTCTTTTTAAGCACAGCTCTGACACTTTTTGACACAGCTTTAACTGCCCCGTTATAGGCTGCAGATACAGAATTCTAGGGAATTTGTCCTGTCAACCAGAAAACTGCATATATCTCATCAGTTGTAAAGTTTGTTCCACACAGTACGTTGGGGAAACGGGTGATCTCCGTATGAGAATCAATAATCAACGTTCGACCATTAAGACCAAAAAAGTCAATGAACCCACTGGGGAACATTTTAATCTTGAAGGTCACAAATGGGAGGACATGACAGTAGTGGTTATTGACCATATTCTTTCTTTACAACTGGTTATAAACTTCAAATTAAACATTGTAAATACAAAGTGTTTGGTAGTTAAGTAGTAGTGCTAGTTGTTTTTTTTTTTTCTGTTTCCTTTGTTTTTATAACTTCTTAACCTTTTTCTTTGTCCTGAGGAAAGGACAGGGCGTGCCGAAAATTTTACAATTTCTGTTGTTCGTGTCGTTGGTCATTTTTAGTGCTTTGTATAAATTTCCATCCTTGACCTTGTATCTATTTAGTAGATTCGACACTTAGGATATGCAGTTTACAAATCAAGTACAAGCTATGCGTGTCTGTTCACTATCTCTCTCTCATTAAATACCCTAAATACCCTGTCTAACTGAGGTGCTCTCTCTTTCTCTCTCTCTCTCTCTATATATATATCAATATCTATCTATCTATCTATCTATCTATCTATCTATCTATCTATCTATCTATCTATCTATCTATCTATCTATCTATCTAACTATATATATATATATATATATATATATATATATATATATATATATATATATATATATATATATATATATGGACTGTTCTCTGGGAAAAGGGGTCTTGATGACAAAATTCTCGAAATTGACTTTTTCAAATATTTCAAATCTACAACAAATTTAGGACACACAATCAAAATTTGAGGATTTAATTTTCTAAAGTTTTAAAAATATACGTGTTTGAAAACAACATGTTGTAATGAAACAATAATGTCATTGATGTTATTCAATAACGTCATCTTTTTTAAAAAAAAAAATGACGTCTTAGAAACAGAGACTAAGATTAATTTGATGATGAAATAGAATTTTAACCTAACTTTATCCTTACACATTTTTAATAAAAATATCACTAAGGACAATTTATTGTACTTATTAAATATGAAGTGTGTGTATCTGTACATGTTGCACAGTGAATGACTACAATAAATACATGTTTATGTATATCAACTTAATTTCATAGATGTTATTAAAGTAAAACATTTATTAAAGACGACATTTTTATCGGTTTGGCGTTGACACAGTAAACGATATTTAATCATGTCGCTTTGGCGTGGAAAGGGTTAATGATGCACACTGCATATACTCCAGGGATGGGGTAATTGAAAAAAGTAATTGTAATTGACTGTAATTAATTACATTTTTTGAAGTAATTGGAAGTAATTTGTAATTGAACATTTTTTCAATTACTTGTAATTGTAATTTAATTAATTACACTGAAAAAATACCATGTAATTTCAATTACTTTTTCAATTACATTCAATTACTTTATATAATACACATTCATGATATATTCATGATATATCGTCACCACTACCTCCCCATTTTACTGGTTTATTTTATTGTTAAACATATCCTCAATCTTTCAGTTATACAAAATTTTAGGTTAATGCTTACAAAAAAATAATTAAATGATTGGCTTGATAATAATAAACTAGTTTCTTTCTAATCATTATGTAAATTTTGAATTTTTTGATCTATGTTTATAAATATGAATTTTGAACCACCTTTCTTAGGTCTATTCAGCTATGAAACACACATTTATTATATTTCCATCTTTGCTGTTTGATCAATAATAAAGAAAAAGAAGGTGTGTGTCATTTAATTAAGTTCTCTCTTGTTGGGAAGAGATAATTGCCCTCCAGATCAAAGCTTTAAATTGCAATCAAAACAAATCAACTCCTCTAAAGAGATATTCATTCCATGATTTAGAAGACAAAGCCAATGGAGATAATTATTTCAATTTAAAATGCTCCGCTAGCTTAAGAAAAGAAAAACTTTCAATTTGATAATTATTTTAACAAATAAACAGATTTTTATGAATGAATTTTCTATCTGTACAATTCTGATTTATGAAGTAAAATTGTTCAACGTAAATAGCAATTTAGGATGTTCAGGTTACCTTCAAAGGAAATATTCAATTTGAAGGGTTACAGTTGCGACTCATTTCAGTCTATTAAAATACTCACTTTTAATCAAATATCATAAGCCATGCAATTTGTGTACATGTAGGTTTTGTGTGGTGGAAACTGCATCAAACTGATCTTGGATAGTTCTTTAAGAGATTCTTTAATGTTTATAAATTATACCACAATGATACACAATGCCTGTAGCATATTATTTCTTGTATTGTTTGTGCAGAGGCTGGGCCTATATACAAATAAATGATGTTCTGTATATTCATTGACAAGGATTATAAAAATTTTCAAAAAAATCAAAAAATGTAATTTGTAATTTAATTAATTACTTTTGCAAAGTAATTGTAATTTAATTAATTACATGTCTTAGAAAGCCTGTAATTTAATTGTAATTTAATTGAAGAAAAAGTCAAAGTAATTGTAATTTAATTAATTACTTTTTAAAGTAATTGAACCCATCCCTGATATACTCCGTTTCTTATGATATTTGCAGAAAATTAATCTCATCTTCTTTTTAAAAAAATTAACAGCAGAGATACTGAATTCCATTATTTTATTTATGACCTAATATAAAAATGGACAAGGAAAACATTCACATATAGTAGTAAATTATAAATGAATTTAAATGAAAATAAATTTTAAATAATTACACTAAACCAAGAACACATACAGGATATATTGTATTTACGTTTTAGACATACAGATAATTCACACCATTTCACCATTTCTCTGAGTCAGCCTAGATTACAGAATATCTAATAAGTTATATGGCTGAATAACCAAATCTGGTGGCCATGGAGGCAGCCAAATCCGTGATTGTCTACAAGGTAAAACCCTGACAAGATGGGTACAGTCCACTAATTGTTTTCCCATAGGCGGCAATGTTAACGTTTCTTCACATAGCAAAGTCCCTAATTTTCGTTCAGCAGTGAGTGACCCCTCAAATCAAAGCACATCAAGTTGTCTTCCCTTGGTTAAAATCTCGAGGTGGCATGTCTGATTCGTTTTCCGGCAAAATGCGTCTGTCTGCGTTAACCTCTGAAAATGAAAGTGAAAGTAGGGGAATTCCAGACTTCTCACTGGTGTTATAATACATAAAATAATTCTGCTGATCTTATTGATAAATTACATCTGCCAAGCTTTTTTGCAAGGGAACATACTCCTAGCTTATCGACAAGTATGAGGCTCAGTTTAATACATTATCACAGTTTTTTTTATTCAGGTCTGCAAATTAAGGAACTTGTAATTTTTTCTGCACTACTTTCTTCCCCTACCGATTCTAAAAATAATTAGAGGTATGTACCCAATATAAATCATGAAGATGCATACATATTTTTCTAATTTCTACTTGTTCAAAAATCAGAATATAATCAATGCATTAAATGTTGAAATTCAATGAAGCATTGATTTTGTTAAATGAAGTGCCACATCTAAGTAGAACTTTCAGCGTATATAAAATTACATTATACTAGTATCTGTCTTTCTTCTTATTTAAAGACATTTAAATTGTGTAAGAAAAAAGATAAATATCTTACTGGCGCATTTAAATCATGTACACGTAAGAGCAGAAAATTACTTGACTGTACATTTAAACCTTTCAAAATGACGAAATAACATGGGTTATTTAAAAAAAAGATAAAGAAGTAAATTAGCTGGTCAATATATTGGTGGCAGCCATGTTGGATTGACTGGTAAGCAAAACACATTTTTCATAGCTTTAGTACATTTCATTTAAAACTAACAATTTCTGTGGTTAATTTAATACAGGTATTGTGCAAAAAAAAAAAAAAAACATCATTCACGTTTCTTTTTTATTCACTTGATCGCAGTTATTGATAAACTAAAAGCATTTTATGTAAATCTGTGCACTACATCTTACTCTTATATGTGTAAAATCTGTTCTTTCTGTTCTAGTTATTTCCATATTTAGCTGAGCAGTTTTTCGTGCTTCAGACATTTCCAATGATAATTAAACCAATAAACTTTTAATTGATAAAATGTCAGATTTATTTTACCATTTTCTAACACGTACAAAGCTATCTGATTAACAGATCGCGATCATGAGACCGACAAACCAGTAATGGATCCATGGTTCGGCGCTCAAGACATCCTCCGCTGTGACCTATGCAGGACTGATTTTGTCCAGAGCCGTTGTGAAGTCTGTCAAATTAAACTTTGCAAGGCTTGTGTTGGGGAACATCTCTCTGATTCAACCAAAAATCATAGAGTTGTTCCATACAAAGCAAAGGGTCCAGATCCTAACTATCCAGAATGCCCAAATCATGCTCCAAAACTTTGTGAACTTTACTGCGAGGAATGTGACACTCCTGTCTGTTCTACCTGCATCTCCTCTGGAAAGCATCAAGGACATAAAATTTCAGATGTTCTACAAAATCTCATGATCAACTCCGAAACAAAACAACTGGAGAAAAATCTGAGAGAACTTGACGAAAAGATTTGTCCACAATATGAAGAAATTTTCTCAGAGTTAAATTGTGAGATAGCCAACATAGCAGCCCACTATGAGAAGCTGACATCAACTATTACTGCTCATGGAGAAGACTGGCTCAGAGAAATTGAAACAATTATGAAGAAACTCAAATCTGAAATTGATGACATGAAAAAGAAACACCTGAGTGTCCTAACTAAGCAGGAAGAGGATATTACAAAGAAAATTTCTGAAGTGAAAAAGAGCATTGCTGAAATGAAAAAGATTCTAGAAAACAAAGACAGGTCCCTTATTTCCTCATACCAGTCCAGAAATGCTGAATTTAGAAGGTTTCCTCCAAAGCTAAAAGCTTTATTACCCAGTTTTTCTGCTCAACCAGTTCACAAAGATATTGATTGTCAACAATTTGGTTCATTGACAAAATTATCCATGGAAACAGTGGAACATAGCTTCATCATGGATACCCAAGAAGCTGCGTCTTCTCAACTTGTAAAATCTCCGCTTAATTTACCAGAGCTCGTCATCACCTTAGACGTTCTGGACAGACTACGTGGTGTTCTATGTCTCAATGATGAAGAAATCTGGACATGTGGGCAGACAAAATTCCTGAAACTCCACAACGTACCTCAGGGGGAAAAGGTGAAGTCAATCAAAACAAAGTCAGAGGAATGGCCAAATGACATAGCACTGACAAAGGATAGAGATCTAGTACCGTAAATCTGGAAATTTTTACGTCGATTTATTTTTGCGAATCTGGGTCAAAAGTCTGTTTATTAATTTTTACGTTTAAAATTTTTGCGAATCGATCGTCATTTGAACTAAAATATAAAAAGCTCTTAAAATTTTCTTAAACGTTTGTAAGTTACGTATGTACATACAATAAATTACGAATAAACATACAATATTAAAATACGCCAACGTTAAATAATCAGATAAGAATATGTGAAAAGATAAACCATCCAAAGTGTTGAAAGTTTTCATAACATTTTCATAAATCACACATGTACATAGAATATATATAACGATGTAATCTTTAAGTAATCTTTAGATAAAAACATTTTTTGTTGTCGATTTATTTTTAAGAAAAATATTTTTGCGAATGCAATGCATGCGCAAATTTGCTAAAAATTTATCTACAGCAAAAATTTCCAGATTTACGGTATATATCGACTCAGATAAACGTACTGTCAACGTTGTGAAGAATAAAGAGATACAGGAAGTGATCACACTGCAGGAATGGAAACCTAACAATGTCTGCAGTACATCCTCGGGAGACATCCTGGTTACAATGGACAAAGCTGAAACGAAACAATCCAAAATTGTCCGATACTCTGGTTATGTAGAGGTTCAAAAGATTCAGTATGATGACAAGGGTAAATCTTTGTTTTCTTCCTACTACCTCAAACACATCTGTGAAAACAGAAACCTAGATATTTGTGTAGCCGATCATTTAGCTCGTACATTGGTAGTAGTCAGTCATGCTGGAAAGCTCCGATTTAGATACACTGGCCACCCGTCCATAGCTTCAGGAGCATTAACACCATATGGGATAACGACAGACAGCCAGGGCCAAATCCTGACATCAGACTGCGACAGAAGTTACATTCACATCCTAGATAAAGATGGACTGTTCCTCCGTTACATAAACAACTGCAATCTTCAGAGCCCATGGGGTTTATGTGTGGATTCCAGAGATTATCTTTTTGTGGCCGAGCTGAAAAGTGGTGAAGTGAAGAAAATTAAATACATGAAAATATTGTAAACAAATCATTGTATACAATATTTCTTTTCCAAAAATGACTGTATATGGAGAACTGGTCGGCAACAAGGTAATGATGACACTCAAGCTTTCCGTATTTTTTTTTTAAATTAAGGTTTGTAATTCCGTTTTCAATTTTTCTTTTCAAATTTACACCCACTATTATGGTGTTACATTATGATTTCATTGGAACGGCAATGTAATAAAAATTTATAGTCAGTGAAGTAGAAAAGTGTAATCTAGTAGTCTGACTCCATTGATACAGGTATTTCTCATTTCTCACTGCTCAGAAATGTATGAAAAATTTTGATTTTGATTATTAGGATTAGTATTCATTTAGGAGCGTTTTACCCTTTATATATTTACAAGAATACAGAAACTGTAGATTTAATATTAAAAAAATAAAAATCATTTTTAAATCATTTATAAAGTCAATAGACTCATATAAGGTTATAAAACTGTAGATTTTTACTTGTTATATTATGAATTGTTCTCTAACTATATTTACAGATCAATTATTTAAGGCTAATACAAGATAGTTAAACTGTTATTTTTACCTCTTATATTAGAATTTATTGACTTGTGATTATTATGTATAATGTTTGTATGTCAAAAATAAAGGCTAACTCAAAACTGTAGATTTTTACTCCTTATATTTGATATTATTGTCTCATTTTTATAGGTCAATCAATCATAAACAAATAATTCTGACAAAAGGAAACATCTTTCATCATTCTGAAAATGTACAATTTTCTATCCCAAAGAGTCCAAAACACAAACATGAATTGATGGGAATAAAGCCAGAACAGTGGGTGAGAATTACAAAATATGAAATAAATCTGTATTCTTGAGTTGCTTTTATGCTTGAAATAAAATTTGCTTCTGGAAGATGCTCTGTCCAATTAAAAACTGTGTATTTTTCAAAACTATGTAAAATCTATTTAATAAAATGATTAATATATTTATTAATTTGGTTTCAACACCATGAAGTTGTAAAAATACATTATTTATTCTGTAAAATACAAATACTTTCAAAATATCATTTGTCACATGGTATGAAGTCTTTGACCAATTCAAAATCATATATATATAATAATTATGGTTTGCGCATGCGTTAGAAAATGGACGGTCGGAAATTTTGAGAGAAGATATTTGTTTATTTAACCGTGATATATCTTGTTTTTGAGGGATATTAGGATAACAGTGTATGTCAGAGGATAATAAGGATAATAAGAGACGATTATCTTCAGACGGTTTCACACCTAAACCGGACAGTAAATCAGCCAAAACAGGAAGGGTGGTCAATGGCGGGCATGTTGACAAAGGCACATTCATGAATACACCACCGCCTTCACATTCGAACACTGCGCAGCCTGCATGGGTAGATCAACTCATGATTCGAATCACCAAGACCTTGACACCAAGATCTCCAAAATCGATAAAGTAAGTGAAGATTTGACCTTACTTCGCAATCGCATTTAAAATATCCAAACTAGAGTCGGTCATCTGGAGAAGTTTACCGGGAACTTGGGGAACTCCATGGGGGAAATCAAGAAATCTCAGATGTGCCTAAAAGGCGATGTTGAAGAAACGGTGAAGGAAATTAGGGAATCGAAGTTAGTGAATGAACAATTACAAGGCAAAATTACAGATTTGCAGGCAAGAAGTATGAGAGACAATTTACTCTTTTTTGGACTGGCAGAGTACCGTGGAAATGGCAAGGAGAACTGTACAAACCTCATCAATGAATTCTGTGAAGCGGAACTGAATATCTATGGAATAAAGGCGAACATTGAGCGTGCCCACAGGATCGGAAGATATCTCAACAACAAAACAAGACCTATTGTTGTTAAATTCCCTAGAGAAATTGTCGAGAGGCGGAAAGCCTTAATGCCCGTTCTGCAGATGGTGTTAGGACAAAACAAAAGAGCAGTGATGAAATACGACAAACTTTACATCGATGGTGAACTGTACAAAGGAGAGATGGGGGACACTGAGACTGGCAGAGATGGGGGACACTGAGACTGGCAGAGATGGGGGATACTGAGACTGGCAGAGATGGGGGACACTGAGACTGGCAGAGATGAACAAGAAGATGACGAGCCCGTCGAGACACTAACGCAGGGTGCTGGAAATTGGGGAGGAGTCCCAGTATAATATTGACGAATCGATCGACTTGTTTACATCACGTTTGACTGACCTTATGCGACCCTATTTTGAAATTAACAAAAGGACCCCAAAACCAGTTCATAACACAGGTGGAACAAGTTCTTATTCATGTTTGAAACCACCAGACAAACCTTGGTTCAATGTAGAACTCAGAGAAAAGCATAGGATATATCGTTCAGCACTCAGCCGTTTTAATAATACGAAAAACAGTGTAAATCATTTGAATTTAATAGAAGGTAAAAGAAATTACAAACGTTTAGAAGCAAAACTTAAGCGCCAGTATTTACGGAAAGAAGGCGATTTACTGGATCATCTCCGTAAAGACAACCCAAAAAATATTTTATAAGCATTTTCGAAAAAGAAAACAGAAATATACATCAATTGATTTGGAACTGTTCCGAAGGCATTTCGAATATTTATCTACATCTAGTACTAATATGAATAACGATACCCCAGTGGACACAGGAAATACTGTGTTTGAAGAATTAGATATTGAAATTTCCGAAAAGAAATATCGGATGCTATAGATAGTCTTAAACGAGATAAATCTCATGGCTTTGATTTTATTTTGAATGAATACTTTATAGAATTCAAGGATATATTTTTGCCATATTTACATATTATTTTTAATCGTATCTTAACATCTGGCTATTTTCCAACACAATGGTCTAATGCTGTAATAGTTCCTGTTTTTAAGAAAGGTGACCCTGATGACCCCAATAATTATCGAGGTATAAGTCTTATTAGTTGCTTTTGTAAATTGTTCACCTCAATACTGAATAGAAGGCTAATACTGTGGGCATCCTCTAATAGTGTTATTACAGATGCACAGTTTGGTTTTCAACCTATGTTAGGTACTACAGACGCAGTATTTGCACTACATTGTCTTGTATCGCAAGCACTCCAAACTAAGAAACGATTTTACTGTTGTTTTGTTGATTATAAGAGGGCCTTTGACTCTATCATTAGGGAAAAATTATATAGAAAATTGAAGTATTAAGGTATACAAGGGAAGCTACTTACAATTATTCGTTCCATGTATTCTAGAATTAGAACCTGTGTAAAATCTTCTGATCGTTTTTCTAATTTCTTTGAAAGTCATGTTGGTCCTTTACAAGGAGAAGTTTTATCTCCCATGTTGTTTGTATTGTCCGTTAATGATCTTGAAAATGAGTTCATCAAACAGGGTAACACGCCTACTGAATTAGAGTTATTAAATCTCTATCTTTCAATGTATGCAGATGACATGGTATTATTTTCAGAATCAATTAATGAAATACAAAGCATGTTAAATACACTACAATTATATACACGTGATGAGTGGGGTCTAGATGTAAATGTATCAAAAACTAAAGTTGTTGTGTTTAGAAATGGTGGGAAAGTCCGCACAAATGAGAAATGGCTTTATAACGGTGAAAATAAAGAAATAGTGGACCAGTTTGTTTATCTAGGCATTGTGTTCAATTATAATTGTAAATTTTTTATTACTCAAAAACAATTAGCGACACAAGGTCGCATAGCTATGTTTGCTCTTAAATCAACCATGAAACAGCTTTATTTAAACCATTGTACTTTGTTTTCTATTTTTGATACTTATGTGTGCAGCATTTTAAACTATGGATGTGAAGTTTGGGGATCCCACAAAGGCCAGGACATTGAAAAGGTTCATCTTGAGTTTTTACGATATGTACTTGGTGTCCGTAAAACTACAAACACAACTATGTTGTATTTTGAGACAGGACGTATACCTATGTATCTTATTCGTATTTATCGAATGTTTAAATTCTGGTTTAAATTATTGCAGTCTGAAAATTGTATATTAAGAGCTTCTTATGATTGGTCGTATTGTATTTGTTATATGTGGAACGACCAGAGGAATTTAAACAGTCGTATTTGTTTGCCGATTATTCGGCAAAGACTTAATGACCACTTCATACAAACCTTATATAGCAAAATGCATATAGAATCAAAATGTTATATCTACAAACATTTAGTTGATAATTTTTGCTTACGGTATTATTTAGAAAAATCAATACCAAAGCTGTACAAAAAATGTATTTCCAAAATGAGGTTGTCCTCGCATAATCTATTTATTGAAACGGGTAGGCATAAAAATATACCAAGAGACAAAAGATTTTGTAAAACATGTACTACTGAAATTGAAGATAAATATCATTTTATACTTGTATGCCCAGTGTATACGGCATAACGATCAAAGTTATTGAAAAAGTATTATTGGTGTAGGCCATCCATGTACAAATTAATACAGTTATTAAGTGTGAACAATGTAAAAGAATTGTTTAATTTGGGAAAATTCATTTATAAAGCCCTTGCGCTAAGAAATGATTTAAACATATAATGTTGTGTCACATGGTTTATATGTATGTATATGATATAGATTTATAAGGACTGGCCATCCATTTTCGTCTCCTTTGTTATAAACTTGTAATACTGCTATAAGACGTATGTCTTCTGCAATAAAGAAATTGAATTGAATTGAATTATTCTTGAGATGATGATGATGAATTCATCCATGTTAAGTCAATTTCCTTGAGGCTTAAGCAGCACATCTTGATAATTATATATATATATATATATATATATATATATATATATATATATATATATATATATATATATATATATATATATATATTTGACCTCCTAACTTATTTGTAATCAACAAAGTATTATTAAATCATAAATAAATATTGTCACATAAAATAAACCCCAAAATTTAAATCTTTACAGTCTGTTCTCTTTTTACTTCCTATAACCAACCTCATTATAATTTGCAAAAATAAACATTTATTTAAAATAAAATTTCTAAAGATACCCTGTTTATTAGGAAAAATGATAACAATTTCAGAAGGAAAGCAAATTTTATTACATATGGTAATAATAAATACAGTCATGATAATATTGCAAGATTGCAAAATATTCATATTTTAAAAATACCAAGATATTGAATCCAAAATAATCATTATTCAAAGCAATATGACACTAGCATACATGTCTCTCAAAATACATTGTAATGCAAAGGATTTTACAAAAAGGTATAAATTTGGGAACAATTTGTTTAAAAATATAATTGTATTCTAATTATACTTTTCTATCAAAATCAAATTTTTAAGACAATGGCTGTGAAAGACTTTCAAAATGCAGTGTTTAATACATATAATTTCAAACATTTAATCTCAGTGTTATTGAATTTCATTGGCTAGACATATGATTAGAAATACAGAAAAACACGCTTGTAACAAAGTGCCAGGGATGGATGATTTAACTTCTTTATAAACATAATTCAGTATATCCATTAAGTTTACAATATATTTTAAAGCCACGGGGAATAAAAATTCCTTATAAGCGTGTTTTCCTGTAATGATTTGGTTTTTCATTCGGTAAAAAAAATATATAGTGCATTTCATTCCATCTAAGTACACATATATCAGAAATCTATCATAGCTGGGTCTATTTTCCTTCTGTCCAGCTGAACTTTCTCTACTTTTTCAGACAAACAACCGCTATCACATGTACAGTTTTCACATTTTTGTTTGGTGTTTGTTGATCCCAAGCTTTCTGTTGTTGATGCATTATCAGTTGTCTCTTTTGAAGTGTCCATATTTGTACCAACGTCAGTAGCTTCTGATTTCTGAGCCAACATTTCATTCAGCTAAATATCAAACAACCATATGAATTTATTCATCTTAAAATGAAGAAACCTCTCAGAAAATTTATTATTTTTTTAAAATAAATATGCCCTTTAGCCACACACCAAAAAATAAAAACATAAACAAATATTGTTTTGTGCAATAAAAAAACTCCCAAAAGATAATAGCTTCACAAAAAGATGAATATTAAAATTTGTCTGGAATATAAACACCTTTTAAATATTTATTTTTCAAATGCTTACATAAACTTAAAATAAATAAACCATGCTAATAGAAAAATGAAACTACATGAAAAGCACTCACCCTGCGTCTCTCTTTGTGACTTTTTCCAATTCCAAGTCTGTGAAGGAAAAAAAAATCAATGACTAATTAGAATTATCTACAAACAATTCCATATAGATCTGAACAGTTTATACTAAATTTATGCCCTGTTAACACGGAGAGTTTAATTCGAATTAAACGTAGTTACTGCGAATTAAATTTGATCCGTGTTCACACGAAGAATTTAATGCGAATTAGTATAATTCGAATTAGTTTACTGCGTATTATATTATTTCGCATTAGCTCCATGTGAACACTAAGCGAGGCTAATTCGAATTAAATTTTGACGCATGCTTAAGGGCAGAATTAGGTCACAGGCCACAATTTGATGGTCAAATAAAGGTACTTGTGCTATTTCTAAGTGGAAAACAAAGGAAAACTATGCTAATCACTAAAATGTGTACAGACACTATGACATTATGTCAAATGCATATATGCTCTGCACAATATGACGTGATTTGTAAATGACGTCGTAGTAGCCTCACTGAATAGACTTGTTGTAGAAACAAAATTATAATTCGCATTAGTTTACTTCACATTAGCTGTCGTGTGAACACAATTTAATTTGCATTAGTTTAATTTGCAACATTTTACTTCGCATTAATTTACTGCGAAATAAACTCTCCGTGTGAACATGGCATTAGTACATGTATTGACACATCTATTGATTCTGTTGAGTGAATACCTTGGCAGTCCTCTATTGAGTCCCTCCAGTAGAATACAGGCTTTACACAGGGGGTTACTGGAAATGTAGCCACACCTCTCACAGGTACCTGTCAACAGAAATAATACATCTGACAAGCACATCAACAGAAAGGATATTTCTAACAAGCACATCTACAGAAATACATCAGAATGCAGGGGCCATCAAATTCACAATTTTGGAAGAAGCACCCTTGTTATAATAACCATCTATTTGGTTTGTTTGCTTAATGTCCATGAGCAGAGAAAAAGATTATTAAAGAAATAATGCACTTTCACTATACAATCAATAGACCCCCTCCCCCACCCTCTAACAGAACCCGTTCCTGGGGCCACAAATTTCACAATTTTTGAAGAGGCACCCTTAATCATCAGAATGATGATTAATACATTAATATACAGGGGGAGAGAAGAAGATTTTTAAAGAATTTATGCATGTTCACTATATGATCTTTAGAGCTAGTGGTGTTCCTATCATTGATTATAATCGAAAATTAGTCGATTGCTGGCATAATCCAAGCTCTCAATTACAAAATTTTTAGTCTGATTAATCAGGTTATCTTTTATTTTACAAGTGTAATAGTTTTTTTATGTACATACTTTGGATTCTACAAAATGAACGAAGAACCAGCTGGACCACCACAGAAAGTTGTTATTCACCCACTCTTACCATTTAATATACTAAATTGACAGACTTTGTAAATGTCCGCTTAAAATTGATAATTAGTTAGTTACAGTAGTCCGATCACCCATTATGAAATTCTTACTGATTCCCATCACTATTTAGAGCCCCACCATAACTCCTGACCAATGGGCCAAGAATTTCACATTTTTATTTTGTAGAGAGCTGAATGCTTATTACAATTATTTCAACAGTTTGACGGCTTGATGTCCAAGAGTAATGAATATTTTTAAAGATAGCACTAATTTTCATGGCATAAGCCCCACCCCTAAGGCAGAGGGACAGGGACTATGGAATTCATAATTTTTGTTCCTCTTCACCCATAGGTACTATATGCCAAAATTACTTGAATGGTTCAAGAAGCTGAAAATGTTCAAAAGTTTTAAATTATCACCAATGCATAACCCTTATCGCATGAAAACAGATGAAAACATATGTAGAAGCACAAATTTTCGTGGGTATAAAATTTCTTGATTTGTCATCTAAAATGGTTTCATGGGCATTTAATTTCGTTGTTTCAAAGGTAACCCTATGCAATATATATACATTAGAAAATTTCATGTGGGATTTAATTTCATTGATAATTGTTAACAACAAAATAAACGAAATTTAATCCTCAATGAATACATGTAATTGTGCTTTTACAGTAACAATAAGTCACCTGAGTGACTTAGGTGACCTTAAAATCAACCACAAGCATATATTTTGAACATGTATGAACTTGTTTAATAATCCAATTTCATGGTCTTTTTGACTTTTAAAATTATGCTAGCAAAAACTAAACATTCATCAGAAAGAGGTACCTTGTACTGGTAGTTTCACTGCTTTCTTCACAGACAGACTCTCTCCAGAGTGAACGATATCTGAAATTATACAAATCACTACTGAGACAATTTATCTTCTCAAACTGTTAAAGAAATGGACATTTTATTATATATCCTTAAATAAACTAATTCTCCATTGTACTTATTGATTTTAACTGGACGTGCTGTGTTTGTTCAGATAAATAAGGATGTTTTTTTGGGGCTAGTTGCCAAAATACTCTAAAGAGGTACTTTTGTTGTATAAATTGTAATAGGTGTCCAAAATACACCCTCAAATGCATTGCTTCTTCTTACAATAATAATGTTTTTTGAACTTGAATGTACGAAATTTTGACCTACCAATTATAGCACTTGGTCGGATCTTTTCTAAGTCTTTTATGTAAGCCCTTGCAAATCCCCTAGAGACAGTAAAAAAAACCCAACAAAATAATGAAGAAAAGCTTATGGACAAAAATTAGAATGATACTTTGAACATATTACATTATTATACTTTCATGTTAAATACTAAAATCTGATTGGTTTAGAGGCATTTAACAATCCGTAATGTTACCCTCAGCATTAGCAACACACTTGACATTACGAAAATATCACATGCGTTCAAATGATGCGCGTACGGTTCACCGTAGAATTCTCAAAACGTCGGTTGTGCGTTTGCAACTGACGCGTCGGTTGACAATGGTTTTCCTTGGGGTGTCAATTTCAACTGTTACCCTCAAAAACGTGCACTATTTATATAATGACATACCCTTATCTTACCTATAAGCATTAGGTGAATATATACACTCTGTGGAGAAATAATCCAGCTTCTTAAAGTAGGCATACCTAGTAAACGGAAACAATATATATTATGTACAGTTGAACTTCGATATCTCGAACACAGATATCTCGAATACCATGGATATGTCGAAGTCATTTTGAAGTCCCATTTGCTTATTCCTTAAGTATTTTGAAGTCCCATTTGCTTATTCCTTAAGTATTTTACCCTGGATATCTCAAATCCTCCATTACCTCGAAGTATTTTCATGGTCCATTTTAGTTCGAGATAACGAGGTTTGACTATATTCATGTTTTCCTTAATTTACTGACATGTATTCTCTAAGATATAAAAATAAATGTGTATAATCTACAAACATTCTATAGTTCAGCAATCGAGAAAGGTTAAAACCTATAGTTTCTCCTGCCTTACCAGTGGTGGATTTATCAGTTTTCATATGATCTAGAGGTTTGACTTACATGACTATCTCTTTCTCGTATGTATACTTGAATGGTTTACTTCTGGGAAGGGCTCCCTCAGTGCCCTGTAATAAAGATCATAGTCTGAAATTATCTTGTCAAGTTCTTCAAACTCACATTTAAATATTTTTTTTATACCTTTAAAAATTTTTTCCTATATAAATCTATACCCAAAAAAGTGTAACATTTCCAATGTTTTACTGAGCGGTCCATAAAAAATCGATTTTTACTACTGAGTGAATGATTAGGGCTTTGAAGGAGAAACTGTCCTAGTCATTGCAAATAATTTCCAAAATAAAAACCTCTCAATGATGTTTTTACCTGGTACTTCTACCATTTCTAAATCATTAGGTTCCAATTTGTTATCAGTTTATCATTCATAACTAAGCATGACTGCATTCAAGATCGTACATGTAGCAGCTAGCCTAACTGCTAGGTTAGATATCTACATGTAGGTCATATTGAGCACACTGTATAAATAATGCTTATCATAGCTAGGCTAGCATATCGTTCAAGATTGTAGCAGCTATGTCAAGCTAAGTAGCCACTATGATCTTTAAGGCAGCCCAGATTTATAACAGATTTTTCTATGTTTAGCTACTGATCTGTAATTTACATCTGACACTGATGTTTATTTTGTTACCGTGGTGATGGCTGTACACCTCTGTAATCTTCCAATGTCACCTCTCAGTACTGTAATTATAAACAAAATCAAAATTTATCGCACAAATTTAAAACTTTATGTCATTATGAAATCATCTTTCTTCTAACCTGTGCAAAAACAACATCAATTGTACAATCATGTTAACAAAAATATACAACTGTACAGTCATGTAAACAAAATTATAGAGTCCACTTTTCAAACATACATATAAATGACAAACCAGTGTACTACATTATAAGACAATCTGAAACATTTCAATCAAAAAGTTAATGACGAATTTCCAAACATCTTTCTGTGAAATCACTCATTTTTGAGAGATTTTAATTTTTGTTGTTTTTCATGGTATGAAAAGACCCATGAATTCATGTCTGCAATGTGAAAACTGCACACTGCAGTGTAACGTTTCTCCTTTAACCATGAAATCATATCCCTTCTAACCAGTAATTTTTCATCAAATCTTGAAAATTTGACCCCACGAAAATAAATGATTTTACAGTACCTGTTCATTTTTAATACCGTATATACTCGCCTATAAGTCAGTTTTTTGGGAGTTAAATTTTGATCCAAAACTCATCATCCGACTTATACTCGAGTTATAAAAAGACTAGTATTTTAGTGGGTCAATCCCTTCAACTTAAGCTTTAAGAATACAACCGACTTATAGGCGGACCGACTTATAGGCGAGTATATACGGTATGTTTAACTTACCATTCATAATCACAGTTTCAGCTATATCATCTGCATTGTGTCCTGAAAATTAAAACAGAATATTCAAAGACAAACTCTAATCAAAACTACTTGTTCAAAAGAGGAAAATGGGGAATAGAACAGGTCTTGAAATTACAGAGTAAAGGAAATGGATAAAACTTGTTTTTTAACCCACAATTATTCAGATTTCTTTCCACCTTTACTTACCATCTTAAAAGATGTTATTTATATGTTTTCATGTGACATTTTGCAAAAGGTATAGGTGTATCATTATCTATCCTTCACCTTACAGTGCCTGTTACTATTGTATCCACTTTCATAAGAAGGGCACCTCTATCTACAGCCTACTGCCTACAAACTAACCAGTTACTATCCTATCCACTTTCATCAGAAGGGCACCTCTATCCAAGGCCTGACGCCTGAACACACCACAGAATGTACCTAAAAGTATCAGATATTTTCACAGAATTCACCTCTGAATCACCAGACCTTTAAAACTATGGACAAATCTCAGTATTTAAAGTTTGACTGCCTGTGCAGACAACATCAAGATATCAAAGAGTTTGAAACTTCTCAAATGCTGACTTTCTACCTTGTTTCCATGTAAATCTATTAACTTCTTTAAAAGTTTGATTTTCTTTATAAAGTAATGTAAGTAGGGGAAAATCTTTGCATTTTGTTTCACATGAAACAATTGTATATTCTCTTTTTCTTTTATAAAGACCTTTGATAAATTTAAATTTGTAACTACTGGTATATTTCGTATAAGATACATACAGTTATTTTTCAGACCAATCTGTTTGACAATAGCGTCCATGGTCCATCCATACAACTCTTCATAAGACACAATCTTCAGAGGCAACTCATATTGTTGTTGATTTCTCTTTACTGTCTGAAACAATCAGGAAAACTTTAACTGACAATCAAATATAATATTTACACATACATTGTGTTTAGCTACATGTATCATAGATATATAAATTTGTATGTAATGGACAGATTCAGCTGACCATTTTGCCACCTCTGAATAAGCAGGACAATTATCACCAAAAATATCAGCCAAAGGTTATTCAATTTCCTTTTTTTTTTTAATTTTAAATTTTATTACTTGGTATTTTACCATTGCTTTGTAATCATCAACTCACTAGAATTTCTCTCTCGATCAAGAAAATGTGCTAGGCTAAATTTAATATGTTTCAGCTAATGAGATGCTTTTATATCTAGTAGCAGAGATCTTTAATTATTTTGTTGTACAAACCTTCAACTAGCTCCTAACCATTTGTTGATGTAAACAGCAAATACTTCCCTACTGATTAAAAGATGCATTGATTGTTTAAATAAGGTACATTCCTAATGAGACAAGTTCTGAAACTATATATATACAAATTTAATAAATATTTTGGTTTGTCCAAAATTGATCAATATTTTTCTGCAGATATTTCTGCAAGGTTTTTAAATCATATATCTACTGAGTATTCAAAGGTTTTTAAATTAGAAAACACCCATAGTTTACAGGGTATTCAAAGCTATTTAAATCATCTGACCAAATATCAAGGGTTAAAATTCGAATTCTATGCATATTAGCTGGACAATATATCAGAGGCCAGCCATGTTGGATTTATGGGTAAGGAAAGACAAATTTACACAGCTTTAGCACATTTCATTCTGATAATTTCTGTCAACAGAGAAATTTACCATATGAAAACTTCAAAAATTTAGAAAATCCTTCAAAGCCTGATTCATGTTATTAATTCGACAAAATAGGTATAGTGGTTATTTCTGCAATACCATGTATCCTTAATAATGTTACATGTAATACTGAATGAAACATGTACCACAGAGTACAAAGATATTGGTATGCAGAGGAATATTCACACAATAAATTTCTTAGGCACAGGGAAAAAAATCTTTACTATTACATGCCATAAAAAAATAAATAAAAAATAGAACTGGTATGTAGGTTTTGGTTTTTATTTCTTTTTACACAAGGGCAGAACTTTGTAAATATAATTTTGTAAAGACAGTTTGAAGCTCTCTTCTTCTTGCCATATAAGTAACATCTTTTTTCCCCCTAATCTACCTGATAGCTCTACATGTAAAAAGTTATCCTATAGCCTAGAAACGGTAATATTTGAAGAAAAATGCATATACATACAATTTAGATGTTTTACAATGAGAAATTGGATTGGCTCATAAAATTAGCATCAGTCGGGTAACCCAACACAAACATATTTTTTACCCTTTAGGTCTTATAGCTGTAATTACCCCAAAGTGTTAATTTCCACATTAACAGAATTCTTTAATAAGTATTTTATGTTCTAGTTCATTAAACACAGTTTAAACATATCCAAATTCAATTAATGAATTTGCAATTTCTGAGCATTCTCTTATACCCACTTTTCTGATCTATAGTTTCAGCTGGTCATGTGACCAACACAGCAGTTATGGACCCTAGGTACAGTGCTCAAGATGTCCTCCGTTGTGATCAATGTCAGACTGATTTAGTACAGAGCTTCTGTCAACTTTGTCACATTAAACTGTGTAAGGCCTGTGTTGGAGAGCACCTCTCTGATACATCCAGAAATCATAGAGCCGTACCATACACAGCAAAGAGTTCAGCTTCTAACTACCTGGAATGTCCAGATCATGCCACAAAGCTTTGTGAATTTTACTGTGAGAAATGTAAAGTTTCTGTCTGTAATACCTGTATCATGTCGAGTAAACATCATGGGCATAAAATTATAGGTATTCAACAAAATCTCAGCTCTGAAACAAAACAACTGGAGAAAAATCTTAAAGAACTTGAGGAAAAAATTGGTCCACAATATGAAGAAATTTTCTCTGAGTTAAAGTCTGAGAAAGCCAACATAGGAAAACACTTTGAGATGCTGACAAGAACCGTTACTAATCATGGAGAAGACTGGCATAGAGAAATTGACACCATTGTCAACAAACTCAAATCTGATACTGATGACATGAAAAACAAACACCTGGCTGACCTTATCAAGCAGGAAAAAGAAATTACCCAGAATATTTCTGAAGTGAAAAAAAATATTCTTGAAATGAAGAAAATTCTAGCAAACAAAGATATTTCCCTTATCTCTTCATACAAACCCAGAAATGATGAATTTAGAAAACTTCCTCCTAAGCTGAAAACTTCATTACCCAGTTTTTCTCCTCAATCAATCAGCAAAGAAAAAATTTATCAACAATTTGGTTCCTTGAGAGAATTATCCAAGGTAACAGAAGAAAACAGCTACACACTGCTTAATGAACCAAAGCTGATCAAAACCATAGAAACTTTGGACAAACTACGGAGTGTTGTTTGCCTCAGTGATGAAGAAATCTGGACATGTGGGCAAACAAAACTCATGAATCTCCACAACCTACAGGGAAAACTACTGGAGTCAATCAAAACCAAGTCAGGGGAATGGCCACAGGATATAGCACTGACAAGGAATAGAAATCTAATTTACATCGACTCTACTAGACGTACTGTGAACAAAGTGAAGAATGAACAGATACAGGAAGTGATCAGACTGCAGGAGTGGAAACCAAACAATATCTGTAGTACCTCCTCTGGAGATATTCTGGTTGTCATGGACAGTGATGATGGTAAACAATCAAAAGTTGTCCGATATTCTGGTTATGAAGAGGTACAAAGCATTCAGTTTGATGATGAGAGTAAACCACTGTATTCTTCCTACTATCTCAAGCACATCAGTGAAAATAGGAACCTGGATATTTGTGTGGCTGATTGTTCAGCTCGTGCAGTGGTAGTGGTCAGTCATGCTGGAAAGCTATGATTTAGGTACACTGGCCATCCATCTACTGCCTCTGGATCATTTAACCCATATGGCATCACAACAGACAGCCAGAGTTTGATCCTGACATCAGACTGTGAAAAGAATTGTATCCACATCCTAGATAAAGATGGACAGTTCCTCCGCTGCATAAATAACTGTAATCTAGACCGTCCAAGGGGTTTGTGTGTAGACTCAAAAGACAACCTCTTCGCTGCTGAGTTGCGCAGTGGAAAAGTGAAGAAAATCAAGTACATGAAAATACTGTAAACCAATTCTTCTATGCGATACATTTATTAATGAAGAGCCAAGGGAAAACCAGTCTGCAAAGATTAATTTTGCTGAAAGAGCTTTCGTGTTTTAAAAACAATTTATTAGGTCTTCAATTCTATTTCCAAATATTTCAAAATCTCAAAATCTGTAATTTTGTTATGTGTTCAAGGGAGCTGTTAATATAATGGCAATAGAAAGATGGACTTGTTTTCTTTGCTTTCTATCAAATAATGATCCCTCGATCCCTGCTTGTTGAATATTCTTTATAATCATGGTTAAACTTGTCTAATCCAGAAACCACAGGTTCCATAGAAAGTGGCTGGATTAGACAACATTTTAAACAATTGAATTTACTGAAAAGAACTACTGAAGATACCTTATTTTACGTGAGTACTTAATATTGCAAAATGATTCGTAGACGTCAAATCTCGAGAATATGAATTTGCGAGTGGACTGTTAAAGCAGAGTTTTCACATGGAAAAGTGAACAATTTTATTTCACAAGTGATGCTTCTCTTGAAACAATGCAAGTTTAAATTCCTCTTGTATATTTTTGAATCTATGGTATAAAATGTTTTCATCATTGCAAGATTTTGGAATACACAACATCCAGATTAGACAAGTTTTACTGTATTTCATTTTTAGTCCCCTACCAGTGAAACCGGAGGGGACTATAGGTTTCCTCTGAGTCTGTCTGTCCGTCTGTCTAGCTCTACCTCTGTCAGTCTGTCCCACTTGGTTTTCTGCACTTTTTTTCTAAATGCTTGCAGATATTGAGCTGATTTTTGGTATGTGAGTGTATCTTGATGAGTTACAGATCAAGTTTGCATTTCGTTCCGCTTCAATGATTTTTGATGGAATTACGACCTTTTCAATTTTTCACGGTTTTCCGCAATTTTTTTCTAAACGCTTGCAGATATTGAGCTGAGTTTTGGTATGTGACTTTACCTTGATGAGTTATAGACCAAGTTTGCATTTCTTTCCGCTTCATTGATTTTTGACGGAATTATGGCATTTTCAATTTTCATCGGGAACCAGATTACACTTGCCAGTAGGGGACTAGTATTCCTAATGCAATACTCTCAGAATGCTTGTTCATTTTGTCTTTATCTTTTGTTATGTGTAAGGATACGAACCCCAGTCTGAGGTACGATTCCAGATAAGGCCACATTTTTTTTTTATTAGTTGTTTTTCAAAACTGACCTACCCAAATTATTGACAATTTGAAAAAAATAGAATTTTTGTAAAATTTTTCTAATTTAACCCAAAAAATAAGACATTTAGCAATATTTCTCAAAGCTTAAATCTGAAAATTTTAAGATGATTAGCTATCAACATGATCAATATATCATATATTTATTAAAATGATGTTCAAGGTGTGGGACTTGATCCCCACTGAGCTACTGAAATATAACTGGCATGCAATTTTTTAACACCTAGAAAATTTGAATTCTATTAATGAAGAAGTTTTGAACACTGTTGAAAGAGGGAATTTTTTTTATTTTAATTTTTTGGGGAGGAAGGAGGGGGTTAATTTATACATTTTGTTTTAACAAATTCTTATGTAAATTTTTGTTTCTAATTTAATTTTTTTTTCTTCTACCAATCCAATTTTTGGGAAAAAAATATTGAAAAAACAACTAATAAAAAAGTGGCCTAATGTGATATAAAAAATCATAACTTTACAAAGCAATAATAGGCCAAGGGTCTGTGAATAGTGTTGTGGATATGAAACATTTCACTGTGGCTAGGATGCATAATCATTTAAATTTTATCCAAAAATCCCAAGTACACCTAAGGCTCATCTTATACAAGATTTTGATGACCTTACATGATGGATACATGTAAAGACTCATAAAAAACATACAGTAAAACATGTTTATTACAAGTGAACATATGCAAATTCATGTTTTCAACAAACATCTTCTTTCAGTCAGGGCTCAAAAATGATTAATAAAAACAATGCATGCAACTATTCAGCCCTATCTGATGAATCCTTTTAACATGTTTAACTGAACAAATAACCCAGTTTGGAAGGGACATCAGAAAAAAAAGAATGAGGGCAGCTTACCTCTAAGGAATCGTCCCTGTACCCAGTAATCCCCTCATCCACAGACAACAGCACCAGGTTAATGCCATAGTCGTACCTCTGGTTAAGGACTTTAAGGACATAAGCCAACACAGTAGAGTCTGTGAACAGCATAAATGTGTCTTTTAAAAAAGATCCTCTTGAAGTAATTGTGAAAGAGTACCATGATACATGTATTTGTAGAAAATGTTTATCATGAACATGGATACTGCAAACGTCACGCTTGTAACAAACTACTATTTTCTAACCCAGTACAAAAAATGATTTTTCTCTAGATATTATGCTTGTTATCAACATGACCATGAGGCAATTTCAGTCATCCTGCAATTTCCTACATCACCATGATCATTGGGGGAAAAGGCTAAAAGTTCATCATTTTATACACATTCTGCACAATAGTTTTCATTGATTGTTTCCAAAATCATTGTAACTTAAGATCTATATAATGCTCATTAATGATAGACTCAAAAGATACTGACTCCAATGCATACAAACTCCTAGCTAAAACATATTTATTAAGTGATTGTTCAGTAATAATGTAAATTTTTCAATCCTTACCTTTTCCACCGGAAGCTCCAATGGCTACTGTTTCCCCTCGAACAAAAAGATTGGCATCTGTGATGGTTTTATGCACCTCCTCTTCAAAGGCAAAATAGAAACAGTTCTTACACAATGCATCCCCCTGTAAAGACAAGGAAATGTTCATTAGGCCAAGCTTAAATTTGTTTGCAGTTGGCGACCCATTATTTTTAGAATGGGTAGGGGTTTTTGGTTTTTTGTTTTTTGTTTTGCAAAACAATCTACTTTCAGGTTTTGTTGGATAGTAACAAATCATAGGGACTTTCTTACTGTTACTATAAAACATTTTTCACCTGCACAGCAAGCTCCACATAATTAAAAAAAAACACATTGATAAAAATTAAAAAAAGAAAATGAAACAGTTTCAATGTCCTGAAAACTTGAAACTTACAAAAGAATCATCTCAGCAAAGGGCTACAGAAAAGTTTGGGTTGGGTGCATTTTCAGTGGGTCGGTAGGCAACTGCAAACAATATGGAGAAATTAACACTTTTTTTAAAAAACTAATTCTTTTCTCTAGCAGTTACGATACATTTATTTGCAAACTCACACATGGTTTAGCGTGTAAACGCAGTGTTTTCCCTTAATTATTTCAAAGTAAAGTATTAGAGATCAATTGTAACAGGCTTTGGTTTGAGGTTTATGACAAATCACTGTGGACCTTACACAATTAAATTTTGATTTTTTTATTTCAAAGCTGCATTTTTATCAATTTAAGTGGTCAATTTGGCTGGTAGCTGGTTCTTAGGAAAACACTGAAATGGGAAAAATGTTGGTAAGGTTATGAGAGAAGAATTTATGTTACAGTAAGTCCATTCACACATTGATTAAAGAGTTACAATTAATGTACATTATTGTAAGCATTCACTTAAGGCTAATAGGAAGAGGGGAACTTGGACCCTCCCATTTTTAAATTAAACAGCCAGGCTCTAGATTTGGTCATCAACTGAGGAAAATAACCCTGGACACTAATTTAGGCCTCCAATGATTACGCACAAAACAATCTCATCAGCAAGTCACAGTATTTAATGCTATTTAAAATCTGTTTATCTCCAACAGGACAAATCACCGAAGCATGACAAAGATATCTTGTCAGGGAGACGGATCCCCGCTGACAAATTTTTCCCTCCCTGACAGAAAACTTATTAACAGCATTCTGTAAGACTCAATCTCTTGCGCCTGATTTGTGCTGATGTGCGTAGATTGTCACTCTGGTCTCGGGATTTGAGACACTCACCGGGCGCATCCCATTGTCCAAGCAAATTAAATCGTTCAACATGAAGCGTGCGTTTATTTATTCCTAATTAGTTAATTTGGGATTTTCGTAGTCGGGCGTGTATTTGTGCAGATGTTGGACAGGAGGTTTTTGAAATGTTCCATTGGGAGAACAGACAGAAAACTCACACTTGAATCAATTTCATTTCAAGGTTTTCCGACATGTTTATTACAACAAATTCATAGGGATGACAAAGTCTTTCTGTCATTTGATCTTGATAGTATCAACAAAAGCTCAAAGCCATGAGGCCACAAAATCAGAATTGAAACTGGGTGGAGAGGACTTACATTGGCACTCTAGCCTGCTGTCTAAAACCTTTTCCTAAATGGAAATTTTTTATAAATATCATTTAAAAAGACACTGAGTTGACATGTGATGATCACAATATTATCATTTTGATTTCAAAACTCAAAAAAAGCATTCATTAATTCATCAGCTAAACACTTATGACAGTGGACTGTGTAGTATTTTTGTAATCAGTGAATATAACATTACATTAGAAATGGTCTACTACAACTGGAATCATACCTACCGATAATAATTTTTTTTAAAAACTGGACAAAATTAGTACAATTGTCATGATAAATACTGTATGAAATGACTTGTGTATATAACTATTAACTTAGATTTTATAAAAGAAGCTGCTGTGCATTCTGTGAAGGATCCTGTAGCAGTCTTCAGGTTCAGATGAAGAGGAAAAAAATTACCTTCTGACCGTCAACACAACACATAATGTCATGTAAATATTTACAAATCTATGTATTCAGAGTATACATCATGTACATGCAGAGAATGAATATTAGCCAAAGCCATATCGAAAATCTCTGACTTCTTTCTTAATACTGCTTGTCCCAATGTGGGAGTCATCTTTTTTTTAAGATTACATTTAAATACTGGCTCTGTAAGTTGCTTCCAGCCCTATGTCTTCCAACTTCCAATTTTCACAGCATGCCCCTCTCTGCATTGCCTTGCAGCAACTCTTTAAATCCAGGATAAAGATGGTCTTGACTGAGCCCTATCAGATCTAAGGTTGTGAAACATCAAAGCAATTACTTCAGGCCCAAAGATCTTCACAAAAACAACTGGTGCTCAATGCTTTTCCCTCTCTTTCCCATATGTATTTGGCTTTTGGGGTTAAATATCTAATAGGGGCGGGCTTAAAATAGTAACCAGAGACGCTTGCCTTAATTAAGTTTTTTCACTCTTGGGGAAATATATGCTATGCTAATACCCAGGTGCTCCTTTCCCAACTGACAAGTGAAGACTGATTCCAAAGGTAGAACTTTTCAGTTCCTTAAAATAAGATGCATAGAATCGGTTTCAAATTCAGCTCTAATTATACGATAATCTCATCAAAGAGGTGACGGAT
The DNA here is from genome assembly GCF_033153115.1 of Saccostrea echinata. Taxonomy (NCBI): domain Eukaryota; kingdom Metazoa; phylum Mollusca; class Bivalvia; order Ostreida; family Ostreidae; genus Saccostrea; species Saccostrea echinata. The sequence goes on from NW_026889793.1 coordinate 2,312,126, forward strand.
CCCTGGACCCTCTAGGTCCGCTTTTATACTGCTTGGAATCACTTTACAGACCATAGACATATTTTATGTACCGATAGCATTTAACGTTGGACAGCTGATGAAATAATATTCTATTTAATCCTTTATGAAGTCCCAGCATTCTACTGGAAAAACTACCTAATTATTTGCAGAAAAGCAACCCTCGTTAAATTGGTAGCCTGCTGTTTCCCAGTTGACTTCAGAATGAAAATGATCTGGGTATTTACATTAGCAAACAAATCAGATATTTAATGTGCTCCACAACAAAAACTTTTCCCAACATAATTTACATTTCACCAACAGCAATGTCACTGCCATGACTCACATGAAGAAACTTTGGCCATGGTTTTTGTCCACTTGAATTTATTTATTTTCAATTGAAAAATTAATGTGATACCGTAGGATAGAGATAATGAAAATCAATAAAAGCAGTCAGATGCATGAACAATGTTCTAATTTTCCTTATCTAGATCACATGTCCAATTGATCGATGCACAAATACAATAAACTTTGACTTGAAAGAAATGTTTAAATCAAGTTTCATATTTTCGCTGTTTTTCTTGAAATACACATGCATATAGGAAAAAATTTATTTTTAAAATGAAGAGGAGAAAATTCGAAATGTCACATGTGTCTTTTAAAAAATGATTTTTTTCACAGACTTACTGTTTTCGGTCGCTTCAAAATAGCTCCAGAATCACAGAGGTTACATTTGATAGGCATTGTGATGGTTATTTACGATGTATAATACACTAATAAACACTCATTTTGTCAACACTTGTGCAATACTTTCTCCTTGTTTTCCTCAATGTACTATTCCAACCTCAGCATATAAAAGAGTTCCCTGTCAAAGAGGAACAACTCTTATTAACTCTCAATCTGTTGTAAAAACACTGTTAAACCAATTTCATTCATGTAAATTTAACTTTAATCATGAGAAAAGATTTATACCAATCCTTATTTCTGGAATAACTTTCAGAAATAATATTTAAATAGAATTATGTTTAAATGCTGTTAGAGCTACATATGGCGTATCTAAGCTAAAAAATAAAAATACGAGTGTATATAAACATGATATATGTTTATTTACATTCAAATTATTAAAATTTTCACCAATTTTGAATGTGAATAACCTAATGTTTCCATAGTTAAATTGACCTTAAACTGTGCCTGTTATTTAAATGCGGAATCGGTAAATAACTCGGTTATTGTTTTAAATTTCTAATATCTTTGAAACGTGATTGATTTAAATTGTGGTAATTTACAGGAAAGTACTATCTTTATATAAATTAATAAAACAAATAGAAAGATCTTTTTAGTTTTAGTTAGTCTGAACTTATAAAAAATACGCCATATAAAATTCGAAATCTCCATCAACTTTCAACTCTACGCAAACATTTACTTCCATAATTTTGTTCGTGTATATTTTTGATTTAAAAAATGTAGTGAACTCCAAGCATCAATCTTTAGGGGGAAAATCAGTACATATGCTCAATTTTCTTTCATTCGTTCGTCTAACTACATTATTTATCCCATATATTTAGATCAATACCCTCTTAAAATGATTATGAAATCCGTGATCATGATATGGACTATACAATGTACTTGTAAAATCTGGAAATCAAATACAACTGATTTTATTACATTTTTACAGAACAGTCTCGGGTGGACCTTTCCGCGGAGAGAAAAACAACCTTGATTATAATGAGATGCTTTTCCGAGCTTGCTAAGCGGAAAGACTTTCTTAGATTTTCTCATTTGCTCATTATTTGTTCATATTGTGCGGAGAATCAACAAGATCTGGAAATTGAAGCATAAGTTTATATCTGTTCATTTTGAACTTATTTCATGTCATTTATTGCACTCAAAGTATAGGAAATGAATATTTCTTGGTAACCAAATAATGATTGTTCTTATCGTGCCCCCTTTCCCCATCACAAACCACCCACCAATTAAAAGTCGTAAATTTAACCTGAGCAAGATGTATTTTATTGCATTTCATCATTCTTATTTTAGTAATGAGATTGATTGCAAACACTTTTTTTCCCTTTCCTATATAGTTTAAACATTAATCAATATATCAAAAATACTAGAAAACAAAAGCTGCCTGATAAATGTTATGACCTGGGGAGAAAACTTCCTTTGAAGTTGGCTGTACGTAGACGAAACCAATATTTAAATGAATCCAAATACAATATTTACCTTCTTTATGATTTGATTAATACTTCTGTTATATAAAACTAATAGGTTTAACCAAGTTTTGTAAAGCTGTTCTTAAATAATTTCATACCTGAACTTCCTAAAACATAAACATTAAACGTTTTTAACAACTGTCAGTACTGTCCATATCATAGATCTTTTTATAGTTTATTATGTTAACTGTCCACATGTTGATTTGTTCATTTGTTGAATTTTCATTCTACTAACACACTACCATGCATGTTGGGGGCTTTAGTGAAATAAAGAAGTCTCCAGTCTCAAGTCCCAGTTTAGACTATCAGTAAGATTGATTAACTTTGTACATAATTTTAAATTTTTATCATTGTTCAAAATCTAATATTTCTGAGATTTTCAAATATCTCCCTAAGCACTGCGCATGGCATGCAACAGCACCTAACTACTCGAGCCCGCCCAGGCAAAGAGTCAAAGCAAATCTTGACCCCCTGTTCACTCAAAACCACATTAATGGCTAAAATATGAGTCCAGGAACCGGGAATAAATTATCATATCCGCCGCGATTAAGTTAGACAGACATTGATAGGTCGTTATTCGTTGATTGAGTTTATTGGGAAAATCGTGTTGAATTACCCAATAAATCGACGACTTTCATTCATCCCGGCCCTACCCCTTGACCGGTGCGGTATTTTATTTCCCGGGCGACAGATTTTTCATCATCGTTTTGAAGTCCTAACTTCACGGGAGTGCGGGATTTGGGTAATCAAAATAAAACATCGAACACACCCCGCCATTCTGAATTTGGGTAGTTGTCTGATGAGACGATATTGACAGACTCAGTCCAATGACACCCCTTCCCAACCCACCGGCCCTTGAATGAGATGAACAATATTTTATCGAGATACATGTTGTTCAATTCATATACTAGAAGCATACCTCAAAACATATATATGTCGATTTTTTGACATGTTTTTCATTTATATCTATCTTCATTTTGACTACTTTTAGCAAAACGTAAAGAATGGATATATTCAAGTTAGGTATATGAAGTAAATTTTAAGAAATTTCAGAAACCGTAAAAATTCAAGGTGAATCAAGTGCATGCAGAGAAAAACTTTTTTTGAATTAGTAAATTATAATAAGTAAGTTTTGTATCTGCATGTCGTCCACAACGGATACGCATTCCGAAACACCATATTCACTAACCTTCAAATCTTATATTAAATGTACATATGTAATGGAGCTTCAAATTAATAGAATTTTTTAAAATACAGTAAATACAGTATATTCTAAGTCTTAGATATGAAGTAAGTACGTTTCAAATTTTCATAAAAATCTGATTTGCAAACCGCAAGCATAATATTTAAATATCAAAAAGTAATTTTACATGTATACAGGTATATCATAAGAAAATTAAGTAAAACACATTTTTAACGCCACAAAGCCTTTTTTTCGTATAAACAACCACGGTTTAAGAAAAAAATGTCATTTTAATTGAATTTTTATTTCCTAAAATTAATTTAGCTTATGACATATACTCCGTTCAGAGCATTTTAATATTTACAACTTTTTGTTCCAATATCAAAACCAGCGTTGAAGACAATGAAAACAAATATGTGTCAAATACAAATTTAGAATTTTTCAATTTAATTTTTTATACGACATATACAAATTTAAATTGAAAAATTCTAAATTTTTGTAGAGGACATCTGTTACACGATCTAAGATTCGAAAGATCTAAAATATGCTTTATTGTTATGTTCTGAATTTTGAATTTACTTGATGGGAGTAAATATGCAAAATTTCGAACAAGTTTTTTCAAACATGATCAGTAATCTGTCCCAGGACTATAAATGGAGAACAGACTTATTAAAAATTTCATATAAGTTTAAGTTTTGAAATAATTTTGAAAATAAAACAAAATTTTCATCGCTTGTTTTAATTTGAACATTATATACAAACATGCAACATTTTTAAATTTCTTAAACGAAATTCAAGATATTTAAAATTAATTCAGTTTCATTATATTCTCAGGTTCTGATCTTGGGGCCTTAAACTCAAACACATTACACATGTAGAGACTGCAATTAAAATCATATTCCAACATGACAGAACTAAATGTTCATACATGTATCACGAAAAGGAGAAAAAAAATGAATTTTTACTGAAATTTCAAAATATGTGTTTAGCTGCATTATTTGATGTATTTTTGAAGAACATGTACATGTATATGTATTATTGGTAGGTATAAAAATGTAAATTTCCTTCCAGTATCAAAAATCTAAAGAAATAAATTAATTCTCATAGCAAGATATAGAATAGATTAATTCTCATAGAAAGGTATGAAATAGATTAATTCTCATAACGGAGTAAACCTTTCATAACATTTAAAAAATGGCTTTCAAAATAAAAAAAAAAAAATCTTACTTTATATATAAAATAGGGAACGTGAATTCGAACAATAGCTTTACTCATAATCAGAACGCCATGCTACAAATATTGTTCGAAAAATAATATGGGATACCAAAATAAAAGTTAATCAGATCTTTATCATTATTCGTCCGTCTTATTTCAAGAGTATTCTTCTAAAGCGGTTTAGTATGAATTGGGCAGACACACACAAGACATAGCCCCTAGGAAGGAATGTGATTCTTGTATGCTGCTTCAAACGCTAGCCCCGCCCTCCGTTTTCTTTGGAAGTGAAGGGTCTGCCAATCTCACCGACGGCTGATTTCACTGTCTGAATACGAAACAAATGCAAGACATTGTCACTGAAGTGGGGACAAATTGATTCGGGAGGAATCGTTCATTTTTCAGTACCTTGTAAACGTGTTGAGAGTGCTTGTCGACGTAAGGTTTGATGAGGATATGAGCGACCCCGCGCAGCAGACGACAGAGAGAAATATGTCATCGACGTCATCGTTTGAGTTGGACTCGGACGACGTGACTATTGATGACGGCGACGATTCTCAGAATTCCACTTCTATGTCTACCGTGTTTACATATTCCGAAAACCGTCATCAAAGTAATGAAAAGACACAGTACAAAAGTGAAAAGAAGAAAGCTATTGCCAGCAAGTGTATGGACGAAAAAGAAGTACAAGACCTAAGACTTAAGATCAATTCTAGAGAGAGAAGGAGAATGCACGATTTAAATTCAGCTTTGGATGGATTACGAGAAGTGATGCCGTATGCTCATGGGCCATCAGTTCGAAAACTTTCAAAAATTGCTACACTGCTATTAGCCAAGAACTACATACTAATGTTAAACAATTCTTTGGAAGAGATGAAGAAACTAGTGAGTGACATTTATCAGAACCACCCAAACAGACCAAGAGCACCACCCGCTGCCCACTTGCACCATTCCCACCATCTTCCTACCCCACATCTTTCCCCTGTATCCTCCATTACTCAGCTCCAGCATCAACTTCACCCTGCTGAGGTTGAAAGCATTCGTGCTAGTTCTTCTAAAGAGGGCCCAATAACGCCATTACCGAATCCTCACGAGCGACATATGCTCCCACATCGATGGCCCGTGCCGTGCGCGTGCAGTCAATGCATGATGGATTCCATGAGGATGTCCTATGGAACCATAGCAACTAAGTATCCAGGGGCAACTCTACCGAGTCCGTCGTCCTTTAGGAAGTAACTAGTAACACTGTGCAACTTTTGTAGTTTAGCTCATCGTGACCATGTGCCATATCTAAAGAAATTGTGCCTTCCTTTAACCAATATGCATTTATTTTTTTTGTTTGATTCTAATCATTCATCATTGCTCCGGAAATGTATATTTTTGTGCATTTTTTGAGAAAACTTTCTTGGATCAATTACGTTTCAGAAATATACCAAATGGAAAAATCCTTGTGCTGATAAAGGTCCAACTGGTTTTGAATATTTATTGTGTTTTTAAATATGACTAAATTTGACTAAGAAGACAGTTTATATATCTTTTATGTACATAGTCTTGTGAATAATTTTTGTATCGATTGACTATGCATCCCAATGTTGTAATATGTGCATGAACATAGAATATATATGGCCATAAAATATGCTTTTTATACAAAGTTAAGTATTTGAAAATTAAACATGATCAATAAAATTGTAAACAATATAATAAAAAGTATATTTATAAACTTTTTTGTAACCCAATCAAGAGGATCGAAATTTTAATGTAAATTACAGATTATGCAGAAAAGTATTCGGAAAACAAACAAAATACCTCCTTCTGCAGATTTCTTAGAAATCTGCATATTTCAAGGTGTTTTTCAGTTACATGTACATGCATTAAATCTAATACATGTATTGTTGATTCATAAATGTTTCATTTTCGGTTCTCAGCCAAGGATTATGCTTATTTTAAGCGCTTAAATTTAATCTTTCAAGGACTTTCGTTCATTTTTTTTTAATTCAGGTAAAGTTTTGTGAATCTGAATTGTCTGGTGAGTTTTTTTATGCATTTAAACGATGTTACGAAGTATGTTTTTTGGTGGCAAAAATGCCCCTTTTTCTCAGTTATTCGGAAACCATTATGGCTTCATCATTTATTTCTTTTTATTCACTTCATAATTTTTATTTATTTGAAGAAAATAAAGAAGATTGATTTTGATATTTTACTTAAAAACTTTTAACATTAAGTCTATTATTTTATTTTAAATATCAAGAAATTAAAAAAAACTGCATATACTTTTAAAAGGATAACTGTTAATTCCCTGCATAAATGTCGTCATTGTTCTGTTTCTTTACTTATTTTTCATACTATCAAAACAAAAACAATGCCATAATAAGAAATTTTCTTCCAACGATGATCTCCCTTACCATTTCAAAATAAATTACAAACCAAGTTCTCCCAAAAGATATTCATTAAGAAATTACAAAGATTTAAAAGAAATGTTTCTATAAAAATAACATATTAAAATAACATATGAGTAAGACACATTGAAATGTCGTTTACTTACACACGAAGAAATCGACCCGATTCAGGTATCGTCAATATGTAACATATCATTCGTAAGTATAATATATCAAAAGGTTTCCAGCTAGGTCCCCCGTGGGGATAAGGAGAATTTTAAACTCTGTCAACGCCCCTCATTTAACCTTAAACAAACAAATATCAGGGACAGTCTTCACAAAGAACACTGCGGCGGTATACACGGGTATCTTACCACAAAAGTGTACTCCAATATTGGATCTGTCAAAACTTGATGTGTTAGTCACATTCAGACATATGGACAAGAAAATTAGTTTTTACAGAAAACTTTTCAGATGAGCAAGTAGGAATTTCTTTTTCACTATGTTACACAATTTAATTTGCAGCTTATGTTCATTTGTTTTAAGATTTTTTGATTTATTTTATGTTCAAACTCTTGTGAAAGAAGAATTAATTTTGTCTCGGTTACTTTTCAAATAAGATAATTTTCTGAAAAACTCTTTTCCCGCAGTTTGCTGCCAAAATATATAAATCATGCTTATTTGGATGTTTGTAAAATTGACCACTTTATAATTTATTTCATAAATAATATAAATAAAACGGTACAAAAAAAACCTGATTCTCACACAAAAAAATCCTTCAAACAGGTCTCTGCTTTTTTTTTTTTTTCGAAAAAGAAATACCCACTTCCTCCTTGATACAGATTTCAAAGTGAATATTTCTCTAAGGTCAGTTCGACGAACAGTTGGTAAGAATATAAGAATATATACAATTTGTACAAGTACTGTAGTATGACGAGTTACGTGTACTATCTAACTCTATATCCATAGCCTCATACAGATGTATGTGTAATAACATTAAAGTAGATTACTGTAATTTGTCAATAAGAAATAGATTAAATAATTTAAAAAATACATTTAAAAATATTAAATAGATTAATAAATAAATAGAAACCTTGCAATACTATTTTACTTACATTTCAAAACAGGGTGGTTATTTGCTTTGGGTAACTACTTTTTATCTATTCAACATGCAAAAATAGCCAAAAACAAAAAATAAACTATGTGAAGTAACCACAACTTGGGGGAAATTTAAGCTTTTAAATATTTGAAATAAAATTTGCGAACACATTCCCTCAGAATAAGAATTCACTCAATTCTGTTGGAATTTTTATTAGTAAATATAGTACTCACCTAGGCTCAATGATTTTTCCTCAGATAGATAGATTTATTTCAATTTCCTAGAGTATCCCAAGCAACTGTTTGAAGAACTGCACGAAGACTGGAAAACTGAATAAAAATTTGCATCAGGGTCAAAAATACAAAGTTTTTTTTTTTTTTTTTTTTTTTTTTTTTTTTTTTTTTTTAAATTTTCAGGTAATGAGGGTGTGTTAACAAAACAGAATTGGAGTTTTCTATGAAAATATACACATAGGTGAATAACATCCATGGTGTTCTACTTAAGAAATAAGGTATCATTTTTAGACATCTATCGGGCTATAAATACGGGTTGGTCACGAGATCAAATTCCATAAAGCCCGAAGGGCTTTATGTTAAATTTGATCTCGTACCAACCCGTATTTATAGCCCGATAGATGTTTTAAAATGATACCTTATTACTTATATTTACATTTGTGACTTATTCATATTTTACATTTGCCTGATTATAATCTTTAACGCGTAAAACGTTTTATTTTTCAAACCCAACGTGTTTGATCCACTGAATTGCGCGTCGACCCTTTATGACGTCACTGAGAAATTAAGTCGAACGTTTATGACGCGAGGAACCCGTGTTTATAGATACGCATTGCTTTTAATAGTGTTATATAAAAGAAAACATTTGCAAATGTAAATATATAGACTTTCATTTCATTATTTCAAAAAATAAGGATAGACTTCGTTTTGAACCCGACATTCGTTTTAGTAATTCCTGTCAATGTTTAATCTCTACGTATTTGGTCAATGATAAATACCCCTACAAATATGATTTTGTGGGATAGGACCTACGGAAACTCAAACTTAATGTATGTAAATTCTTAAGGAATCTCACATTGATAAGCGAAGACATAAATTTTTATTTGTTGTTTTATTTCCTTTTTTATGATCGACAGGAATGAAAAACAAAAGATTGTTTTATTCAGAGGGAACAAACCTTTCTTGCACAAAGGTTACTTGTTCTTGTAATTTAAAACATGAACTTAAAAAAATGGAATATTGCTTTGAATTGATATGGATGTAGCATACAGTGAATGAATATTTCATATTATACGATTACATTAGCAATTCATTTGACATTTATTATGCATAAAATGTCTAAGAGTCCTTTTCGAAGGTTTTGTGATTTTGAAATAGAGAGAAGACTATAAGAAATAAATATAGCTAGCATAATTTGTTTTCAAAATAGAATCATTCAGTTTGACAATACTTAGTGTCAACTTTGCTGTTACAGAATGGTTTGCATGCAGCATAAAAAAAAATTGTCCAAGACATTTTAATAAAAAAGCAGTGGCACAATGACAACGGTGTAATTAATGTAATTTGTAAATTTATTCATTACTATCTTATCTTAACGGCATGAAATTTTTTTTATTGAAATGTTTGTCAAAGGGACACTAACAATTAAGTGGATATTTTCTAAAGACTTTGTAAACTGAAGGACAAAACTTGAAACATTTTCACCCCATGAACAAATGACTTGAACCCTTCACACAATACGTCGCGCTAAATCTGCCACCTGTTTAGGAAACCTCTTGAACGTTTTGTACACAAATTGATCCCTTTAAAATTAGCAGATGACAAAGGGTCCTCCCTGTAACCGGTGACACACCGAGAAATTGACACCGTGCATCCAAGGTTCTTGGGAGAGCGCTGGAGTGCGTCTGAAGAGGCGCTGGGCAGTAGGACCACACTCTTGAAGTCATCCCTGGCTGGCTGCACATGCAATTAACCTTGCACATATCATACTTGTATGAATCAGCTCACTAATTATGTTCTTCAGTTTATCTTCAAAGTAAAGCGAATGTAAAACCATTTTCTTCTGAGCTCTGAGAGACGAAAAGTAGGCTCAATCAGATGAAAATTAAAGCATATCTCGAAAATAAAATATTTATTTTTTGTTCTCTTCAATTCTATTTCTAAATTCATATTTCTTCATATTTAAAGTTTCTTAATCGTTCGCACCAGGTGAACATTCAATTTTGTTATGTTAGATTTTAAAAGAAAAAGAATGACTTAGAAAAAAAAATATGATTAACAAAAATAGTAATTTGGTTTTCTCAGAATAAATCCTTTTAAAACAAACTGGACAAAAACGGTCTCATTAGTTTTAAGTTCCATAGAAAGTGGTCAATAATGTATAGCTGTCATTTTTTACTCAATCAGCTTAAATTTTTAAAGGCAGGGAATTTTGCAATTATAGCAAGAACACTCACGTTTAAAAGACTTTCGTCTTTTTTATATTCAGATATAGAATATAATTTCCAAAAAGTTATAAAATGGGGGAATCGTTTTAACTATATTCTCACAAAAAAAAATGTCTAGGGTGTATTTGTAAAGGTAACCAGCTATCACTTTTTGTCTTCATAAAACTATCTCAAAATAAAATGAACATCAGAAATCCTACTATTTGGTCTGAAAAAGAACCGTCAACACTTTTATTTTCTCACAATCTGAAAACATGCTCATTTCAATTTCAAATTCAATTGACAACAATCTCTGGTTAGGAACATGTGGCTGAGGCGTGGTCAACACGTCATCGCACACGTCACATCCGAGGGCCTCCATGTTTCCCTATGGTTCATGTCCTCAAGGGGCAGCATATGTTCCCATAATTAAGCAGAGAACCTAGAATCCATGTGGCTGTCACCACCATACCAATCGATCTTGTGTCAGGAAATGGATGAAAAGCTTTTCTGTTAACTGAATAGCATTCTTCTTCTCTCAAATTATCCATGTAAACTTTTGCGTGAAATGTATTTTTATCTTTAAAAGAAAATATTTTTATTAAAATCTCTAAAAAGAATTATTTCTTTGCTTATTTTATTCTTCAGCTTTACCTTTGGAAAGATAAAACTCCTCTGATATACATCGCTATAGAGAAATTTAGAAATTAAATAATGAAGTATCACTAAAAACCGATATTTCATATATACATATTACTTTAAAAGATCTAGGTGAATTGTTTACAAAAATGAGTTATAAAGATACAATGTTAATTTTTTTAATCATCAAAAGAAAGCGTAACATTGAAGATTTTTATGACAAAAGGTTTTGATCGAGTTACTAGGTTTTTTAATTACACAGCGCTGTTTGAATACAGCTTCTACCCGCGCCGCTGGCGAAAACGTCAGACCTTGTTACCAGAATCTCACAAACGTCCTTGTTTTACTTTGATGTAGTAATTGAGTTGATGACTTCATTGTGTCGTTTGAGAGTCTCTGAAACAAACTGTCATTTGCCCGTTTGATAAGGATATCTTAGCAGTACAAATGCACAGAGAAGCCCTTAAGCTCTCAATTAAAAGAATGATAATGAGACATCAAATGTGAATCTTAATGAATGTAAAATTAATAGCTATCGTTCTCTATTCTCAAAATGCAGATTAAAGAAAAAAATGAAACAAATAAAAAATATTGAACAAGAAGAGATGTTTTAGTTTCACAGTTTGATAACTATTTCAAATTATGCTTCAGTCAGTACCAGTCATACCATGTTAAATCTAGCATAGACCTTAATAAAGAGATATAGGAATAAGTTTACTTATTTTTATGTACATTATGTTTATAGAATTAATAATGAATGAGGAAGACGTCCGAAACAAATACTTGTTCCTCAGATAGATATACAAAACTACCCATTAAAAATGCAACCTGAAACCAAATTTTAAACACAAATGTTCAAATACTTGATATAGAATAAATTTTTAATAGTATTATTATATTTAAATATAATTTAAAAATTCTGTCACACGCGTAATCCAAAATTTACAACATCACAACAGCAGTAATAAAGATTGTCATTAATCTATATCATATATAGAGTAAAGTGCATTCAGGTATCATTTGAGTCATGCCTCTGCAGGGAATTCATTGTTTGGTACTTTGTGTTAAGTTCAAAATCGAAATGCTAGACTTGTGGACAGTAGGTGCTAAAATGATCTCTTTTAATATTTTTGAAGACAGTGCAGCACTAATTTGATTTTTTTCTCTATTTTTCTGCACATAAAAAAGAGGAATAGAGAGAGAGCACACAATTATTTAAAAATGGACCTTTTTTACAATCGAATAAGCATGGTTATTGTAAAAATAGTGAGCTATCATTTGAAGTCACATTTTCTGATTCCATGAAGTCTGTGATTATACGTTAAGTCCTTTGTTCGCAATGACAGAAAGGCATCAGACCAGAAGATAGCCCTCTCCTAGGTGTGCCTAAATGACGAAATGATGGCCCATGGATCAACAGTTTATGTTGCACTGCAGAGAAAATAATTATTTTCACAACTGTGCACCATACGAGCCAAAGAATCGTCTAAATGCGAGCAATGATCAGTGAAATCTGTGTCCCTTTCAATGTTAGTTGACTGAAGATCTTAATGAAAGATTTGTTCCCTGTATCTCTAAAATCCATTCTTTTAGCATATTTCCCTTCCAGATATAAATAATAAAGATATTCTCTTGATATCGTATCCTTATTCACAAATTACATTATTAAAATCTAAATAGTCTCGTTGAATTTTTATGAATAAATATTACAAAAACAACGTTAAAAGCCTTTTAAAGCTAGATAATGTTTTTTTTTTCTTACCTTTTGTTTAAGGAATATCATTTTCTTGGGAAAAAAGATAAAGTATACAAGAAAACAATTTTGAGCTTAAAAAGAATGCGCAATTTTAAGACAAGATTCACAATTGAAGTGAACTAAAACTTAAGCACTTTTTTTCAGAATGCTCAGGAATTCCGATATATTATATTTTATTTTACTCAGGTGCTTGTTAAAAATAATGAGAATGCATGTATTTCATTTATCTGTTGATTTCATGTAATTATGTGTTTGATTATGTTTTGTGCTTTGTTCTGTGTGATATTAGATTTTACGTTTACTCGGATGGTAAGTGTTTGTCAAAAAAGAATTAAAAGGATCTATTTATCTTATTTAACTTATTATTTATCTTATTTAGTATCTTGCGAAGAAAAACAAATACGAGGAAATTCGTACGTATATTTTTTTTTTCACAATTTGTGTCTCCACAGATCGGAAATTCCTTGTTAAACTAGAAAATATGTCCATAGGACATGAATGCCCCGCCGAGGGTATATAAGTAATGCAACATGAAAATTTGTATTAGTGTATGAAATCTGATGAGAATATCTTGAATAGTTTCTTTGAAATTGAAATCTAAAAAGTTGGATATAGATAATAAATTCTCATCAAATTATATGTAAGTGCATAAGCTTACATAAATATATCTTAAACGGTTTATTTTAAAACTAAGCAAAATGCAAATTTAAGAAAAGAGAGGTCAAGGTCACAGGAAAGTTCAAGATCAAACATTTTTGATGCAGTTGAATAGTTCTCACATATACATACATGTAACAGCATATTAAGTTTGATAAAAAAAATTTTGAATGGACTATTTAAAAGTGAGCTAAACACTAATTTAAAATAAATAAAGTTAAGGTCAAAGGAAATGTCAAGGTCAAAAAATGTTGATGCAGCTGAAAAGCTTACATCAGTATATATTAGCATATGAAGTTTGATAAAAATATAATTAATGGTTTCTTTAAAACTGAGTTGAACCCAAATTTATAAAAGTGAGGTCAAATGAAAGGTCAAGGTCAAAAATATTGATGCAGTTGAATTGCTTGCATCAGTATGTATCAGCGTATGAAGTTTGACACTAATTTAAGTAAAATGAGGTCAAGGTCAAAGGAAAGGTCAGGGTCAAAAAATGTTGATGCAGTTGAATAACTCTCATCAATATGTATCAGTATATGAAGTTTGATAAAATATCTTTAATGGTATCTTTAAAACTAAGCTAAACACTACTTTAGGAAAAGTGAGGTCAAGGTGTAAAAAAAAAGGTCAAGGTCAAAAAACGTTGATGCAGTTCCATAGCTCTCATCAATATCTATCAGCATATGAAGTTTGATGAAAATATCTTGGATAGTTTCTTTAAAAATGAGCTTTAAACTGAGCTAAACGCAAAGTGCGACGGAAGGACAGACAGAAGGACGGAAGGACGGAAGACGGACATGACAAACACTATATGCCCTGGCCATATTCATGGTAGGGCATAAAATAATGTCATCTTAAAAATGTCAAATATACATGTATTTCAAATTTCAAAAATATCAATAAGAAAATAAAGAGATTTAATATACACCGTAAATATTATTTTTAATTTTTAGAAAAAATAAGCCAGGGAAAAAAACATGAACTCATTCCCTACATATACTAGTAGTAATAATGCATTTAACATTACTATTGAAAAGATGTTAATATATAATTATGGAATTCTTCGAACAACAAACTCTTTTTCATATACATTTTTATTAAGTCTTTTTGCCTTTGTTGCCATTATTTCTAAACCGATGTTTCTTTTGTAAACAGCAATTTATTCCTTTTGTAGTCAAGGAAGCAATTACATAGTAGATAATTTCAAGGGCTAATTCCTGTTCTTTTGAATCATTTCATATGAACGCTGTGCTTCTAACTCAAAATGAGCTTTCTTAATCCTTTTTTGGTCAAATGGAGATAACTCTACAGAACTCTGATGTCAAATGGAAAAATAAATTATCCAGTCATAAATGCAATGGTAGAGATCTAATATAGGCATCTGTAGTCGATGACTTTTAATACTAGTATGTGAACAAAGATCTAATTACTTTAATTTTTTTTCCAAACAAGGAAATTAAAATTGAATTGTCGACGTCCTTGTTTGGAAAATAATTAAAGTAATAATAGATATCTCCATAAAACTCTTTTTTCAGGAAGGGGAATATTAATGATATGGCAAATAATTATGATTACTTCATTTAATTCTTTTGAGAAATAGCGTTATATAATTTGAATGCGAATTATAGCGCTGAAGAGCAAAAACAAAATCACTGAATTAGAACAGCTAACTAAACACTCTCTAGATCTTTGTTCACATATTAAAAGTCATCGATATAAAAAACATTTTGATTTTTCCCAAATATAACATACATGTATTTATTGATAACTGTTACTTCATTTAGACAATGTTTATATAATATATTTATTCATGCAGAGATTTTTTAGGGAGGACTTTTATATGGTTAGATATACCTGGGGTATGTGTTTAATTACTATTACCGCCTACAGTCTTCTCTCTACACCTCGAGAAATGTATTACACCATAGAGTGGAAAAAAACATTTCTCATGCTTACATTTTACATTTTCAAATCTTCTTTTAATGTCAACATTTTTGTTCAGAATGTATTTAATTGTCTATTTTTTCCCAAACATTTTAATATAATTACACCTTTTTATAATTATTCTATGCAACGCATTATCTGAGTGGTTCTAGACAGTAACATGACAGGGCTATTAAATCATACTTCCCTAACGTCGTCTTTTTTTTCATCAATCATGTTCAACCTCTTTGGAGACCTTGTGCATTTTCCTGCAAAACCTATCGGTCGTATGAAAATTCCGGAGAGCAGCAGAAAATACCTATACAATAGTAGAAAAGTTTTATCTACCATGCAGTGAAGAAGTTTGGGGTCTTCTTTCCAATATGGATGCTTAAGAAAACAAGGTTTATAAAACACTGTTGATCCCGAAGTCAAGGTCAAGAGGTAAAAAATATTAGTACCCGAAGAAAGGTCTTGTCACAAGGAAAACACATGAAATATGAAAGCCCTAGACCAACTGTTTTAAAGTTATGGACAAGGTTAAAGTTTCTTCAAAAGTAGGTCAAACTCAAAGGTCAAGGTCAAAGGGTCAAAATTTTTGGTACCCAAAAGACAAGATTATTCGGGGGCATATATAGTTTTTGCTCTGTCCGTCCGTGTGTCTGTTTGTTAGCAAAAACTTTAACCTTGCCCATAACTTCTGATTGTTTGGAGCAATGGCTTTCATATATATGTATTCCTTGTGACAAATATTTTCTTTGGGTACCAACATATTTGACCCCTTGAATTGACCTGGAGCTTGAATCACTTTTGCAAAATTTTATCAAACTTCATCCTTGAGCAAAACTTTTAAACGATTGGCACTAGGGCCTTCAAAATTAATATTTGTATTCCTTGTGACAAAACCTTGCCTTGGGTACCATTTATTTTGACCCTTTTATATTGGCCTTGGTGTTTGACATACTTTAGTTAAACTTTAACCTTGGCCATAACATTATAACAGCTGGTCAGGGGCTTTCATATTTCACAGGTCTATTCCTTGCGACAAGACCTTTCTTTGGGTACCAACATTTTTTATCTCTTGACCTTAGAGTTTGACTTAATCAATTGAGAAACTACAGCCTTCGCCATGAGCTGCCATACTGGGGTATCCGTGTTTCACAAACACATCTTGTTTATCAAAAGTTTGGTTTGATTCGGTATACTGTGCAAGAGCTAATTTTCTTCGGGGGTTAATTTTCGTTGTTTTCGAAGTATGAAGAGACCCACGAATTCATGTCCTCCACAAAATGTTAAATGTCATATATATTACTATTCAACAATTCTTCATCCACAAAATGAAATCCCCACGAACCCATATTTTTCCACCAAACCACGAAAATTTGACACCCCGAAAATATGTGATTTTATAGTTATAAACAATGCATGATTATTGGTAAAAAAAAATTATTCAGCCAAGAAAAATCACATTCCCCTGGAGAGTTTATCCCTCGGGGAATTTAATTTTTCTAGGTTGAATAAATCATATTTCTCTCACGATCATGCAATATACATATAAAGTGGAATGTTATTATCTCAATCCTTTCTTTATTAAAAAAAAAAGAAGTATGGCCAAATAAATGTAAGCACATAAGATTGTGAGACTCATGAAAAGGGTAATCATATAGTTTTCCTTTTCTTCTTGTGAATGGTAAATCCACATATTGTACAGATAAACTTAATCCATTCAAGTAGCTCGTAGCAATTCAAATTAATATACCAGTGTGTCAATAAAATGATTCCTTATCGTAATTAATTCAAGCGTTTTTATTCATATTCTACTGACATGTCACACAGCATTTCAGATAACAAAACTGTTTACATACTAAGTAATCTCGAGCACAATCAGGCATATGCACATTTATATGTAGAGTATACTTTAGCATAATTGCTCTATTGAATAGGGTTGGTTCATCTATCATTCGTTTTTGGCTAACTTTTCTGATTACATTTTCCGAGATCCGTCCTTCTGTATTTAACATTTTTGCCTTCTTCTCCATCACCACTAGACCTATTACTACTTTCAACCAAACATGCTAAAAAGCATTCCTTGTAGAAAAGGATTCAAGTTATAAAAAATAACGAGCAACACCCTCTTTCAAAGGGGAGATAATAAAGAATGAGTAAATAAAAAAAAAACTGTGGCATCTTTCCAAAAATCTTCTTCACATGAACTTCTCACCTGGATTTCGTCTAGTTTAGCTCATCTGGAATTAGACTAGTTGGGCTGGCGAAGATGTAAAACAATCTAATGTCCTGTATACACGAATCTCTGTTAAGTTTTACTTTGCATTGAGGTAACTGAGGTAAAATTATATTGAATTCTGCACTGTTCACATGGAGAGCTTTATTAGAGATTACGTGTAAGATACTACGCATTGAGTTTAAACTACGTTTACACAGATGTTTTAATGCAAATTATTTTTATTCAAATCAATTTAACAGATTTCAATTACTTCTAACGTTTGAACGGTAAGCGAAGTTAATTTGGTTTGAATTAAGCCGTTAAGGTCGATTCGACATGTCGGTTGATATTTATCAAAACCACTGCTACTATTTTTGAATTAAAATAAGAAAACAAATATTAATGACTAACAAATGTACATGCATCATGTCAGATATTTGTTCTGCATGTATGCATTTTAACGTACCTAGCTGTATATTTGCAATTGGTTACAAATTTAGTGTGTTTTCTTTGCATTAACTAATTGATGAAGCAAGTTGATGAATTAAGGGCATCAACTGTCTCGTTTGAAGTCATCATTCGAAAGTTCTATGGTCGATACAATGACCTTATCAGCAAATATAATCTATCATTCGGTCAAATGCTGACTGATGTTTTCCATACTAATTGTTAGGCCATTATTTACACAATGGAATTCCTACATGACAAGGCGCACACGGCAAGTCTGACCGGTCGACAGGGTATGCTTACTCCTTCATGGCACCTGATCCCAACTCTGGAAGGTCCTTGTTTGCTCTGCTCCTGATTTGCATAGTTTGAATGGACTTATGAGCTTGAATACTGTTCGTTATCTCCATATTTCATTGTTCTGTTTACAAATATTACACTTTCTATATATGTTGTATCTAAAATACGCAATACTAAGTATCTCCCCCGGAACGAAATCGAGGTAAGGGCGACATATTGTATTTCTTCCACCTTTGATCTGACCGATAATATCCTCGCAAATGGCGTGGACAATCTCAAGTAAAACTCGACAGAAATGTTAAATTATCAAATCTAGTTGTGCATTCAACATTTCCTTTTTTTAGAATAACCACCGTTGCTATACATATGAAAACTTCTAAGTCTCATTTTTCTAAGTAACTGTTCAGCTTGTTCTTTTTTTTTTTTTTAAATAAGGCTTTATTTTTTTCAGAACGTCAAAGTGATTTTAAAAAAAATGGAATCGCTTGGATATTTTTTAAATCTAGTCATGGAAGCAAAAAAGGTCTATTCATTTTCAATATATTTCAGTTTTCTATCTAAAGATATTTCAAACTGTATAATCTAGATTTATAAGTGTCTGTTCAGGTTTCTGGGGTTCAAAATTTCCAAAAAGACTGCCGCTGCCATGGAAACAAGAATGTGGTAAATTTTTGAAAATTTGAAATTTGCAATTTTTTTAATGTTAGAAGCTTACTCTGCTTTCAACTCCAATATTACACTATTTGGTTAGTTCGGGATTATGGGTGACATATGACATCGCCTGAAATGGCAAGGATTTTCTTTTAATGAGGCATTGTCTTTCTAATTACTAAGATGCAAGTCATCCAGACCTAGAGTACGTTTTACTTTTGATATTCACAATCCATGAATCTTTGTTTTCTATCATATCTTGATAACATACTCTCATTATATAGTTGTTACTTCTTTCTTAATTTTAACCAAAATTTAAATGTTTTTCAATGTTAATATATTTCTATTTGTATTCTACTCGATGCATAATACTCTACACTACTACAATTATTCTTTATTACACTTACTACTCTTTCACATTAAGTGTGAGCTTTTCTGATCGAAATTTGTCTTGTGTCTGTCATTGTTGTTTTCGCAAACATTTAATTTACATTTTCATCATCTTCTCCTGAACCAATAGGCAATTTCAACCAATCTTGCATTAAATCATCTTTGGGTAAGGAAGAATCAAGTTTTTAAAAAATTTTTAAAGAAATTTTCTTCTCAAGAACAAGAAAGAAGTGATAATTCATATGTACATGTATATGGAAACATGCATATGGTAGTCATATTAAATGTGTTCAAATCATGGGGTATGATGGGGCCATAATGGGCGATCGAAGTTTTACATAAGAATTTATCAAGAAAATCTTTCCAAGAACAGCAGAGAGCCATGATTTAGTCATATTAATGTGAAAACATTCTCAGGCAGTGTAGATTCAAAATTGTTCAAATCATAAACCCCCTGGGGTAGCTATAGGGTGTTACATAGGAATATATAGGATTTTTTAAAAATCTACTTCTGAAAAACACAAAGCCATGATTAGTCATATTTATATAATAAAACCCTCAGGTAGTGTAGATCAAATTCGTTCAAATCATGGCCCATGGGGTAGGGTTGGACCACTTCAGGGATCAAAAATAAAAAAAAAATCTTTTCAGAAAAAATAGGTTCCGACTCTTTTTTTAGAGCACTACTTTACATTTAACATTTATTTTTCTATCATTTAAACGTTTAGATAGAATGGACACTTTACCCATTTGTATTCCAGAATCTTTGTATGGCTCCTATAGAGCCATTTTCCAGTAAATAAGCTTATCTGTCATCTAAGAAACAAATTATCAATTAATAAGCTATTCAATATTAATAATAAATGAATCAAATTTGTTAAATACGACATTACTTACAAGATATTTTTTTTGAAAAATACAACTTTTCCATTAAGTGAAAATTGAGAAACATATCACAGCGGGGGATATTCCTCGCCATATTCGCCCTCATTCTTTCCTTCTAATTTGATTAAATACTTCAATCTGCGTGATACTGATTTGTAAGACTTGCTGTCTCCTCAGGTTCTGGCGTTTAAAATTTACAAAATGACTGCCGCTGTCATGAAAGCCAAAAAAGGTAAATTTCTGAAAATTTGAATTTTGCATGGTACATGCCAGACCTGGGGATAACGATAATATGTAACGGAAATGCATATTGTATTCATTACTACCATTCAAAGTAAGGGAAAGTAATTTTTAATGGTCCATCAATTACAAGTAAAGGCAAAGTAATGGATTAAATGAAATATGGAGATAACGAACAGTAAAAAAGTGTCAGTAATGACCAATACTTTTCAATAATTGCGTTTTGTCTTATCTTTATTTTTATTTATTTTTTTTTTTTGAATCTGAAACCAATCGAGGTCACTGACAGGTGATTTTTTTTATATAAAACATACGTGAGAATAAATTCTTATTTTACCTCTTTTTTTTAAAATGTTTATTCAATGGCTATTGATAGACATCCTAAATGATTGCTTAGAGAGAAAACATCTTGACACACAGCTATAAAATCAATTGAAAAGATCCAGGAAAATATACCTATAGAGATCTTTTTCAACAGTAGCCACAAAACGAGTGACAATAGTACACTCTACTGAGCTCTGACCAAGTTTAGTGAAATACAAACTAAATTATTTTTTTAACTGAATTTCCTACTTCACAAAATTCATTCTTTGTGAGCAAAATGCGTATAAGATCATTACGATCTACCAGAGCTCACAAAGAAAAAACTTGAAGGCCAAATATATAGATTTATGTCCATTATTTATTATTTCTGGTAAATTTTAATTTTAAACAGTGACAGTGAGGATCGAAATTAGCTAAATCTTTTATAATGTTGATCATTTCAAAACCCTTATACACGCGTTTTAAAGATCTCTTTTCCTTCAACCCCCCCTTTAACGATGGTTGGGTACCTCATTCTACATGTATGCGATGGAACCGCATGGGGGGGGGGGGTGTGATGGGAAGGGGAGACCGAAATAATAAACTTCTAAAAGTTCTCAAATTTCCATGTAAATCTTACATTTGAGAATTTAGAAATTTAAGGGGGATAACGATGTACTCAGATGATAACGATGTACTCAGATTTCAGCAGATCAATCAATCCATTTATTATGATATACATGTGCATGTATTATTTGCTCATCTGTGTATACCTGGCGCAGATGGAAGTTTATAAATACTACATTGAAACATCGGGTATACACATACAGTGTAGCAACGAAGAATCACGGATCGATCAGTTATGTAAGTATATGACATTACAGCTTATTGAGAAGCAAAAAAATAAATAAGAATAGATAAATAAGTATAGGTAAGAAAAGGAAAATAGTGAGAGGATTTAAATTATCTAATTCTTTCTAACAGTGTGAAATTAATAAAAAAAATTAGATGGTTATTAGTTAGAAATTCAAGTTACTTTTAACATTTTCCACTCTTTTTTTCGATTGTTTATTTTGTTATTTTTCACCTTCATTATACAGTTAATTAATTATCAAATCTAAAATTCGTGAAATGTTGAATCGATAAAGAACATTTTATGGTTTTTCATTTTTTTTTTAATCTTTTTTTTTTCTTTTTTTTTCTTGGATCGATTATAAATTTATATGAATACATATACAATAATTCATAGAAATATAATTATTTTATCACGTTTAAGCTAGATCCTAATTTTAACACGAAAAAATAAAATATATATCAAAAATACATTTAGATTACAACCCGGCCTGGAAAAAGCACAATAAATTTAAAACTACACTGTAATCAGGTGGCTAGAAATATTGGCAGTTATTCTCATCTACCTCAGAAAAATTCAGAAAAGAATGTTTTTAATGCTAACATTTTCCTTTTTTTTTTTAAATCCCTTTTTAAATAGTTGATTCGACATTTAAATGCTTATTTTGCATTAATTTATAGATTTATTTATTTTTTTTTAATTTAGTAGATGGTCGTATTTAATACAGATATTGGCATGAATGCGTGCATTGTAAAATAACATCCAAACAAAACAAACGTTATGTCTCTCATTGAAAACAGAACAACGGAGGATAAAAATCTTATTTTACGGGTGTTTAATTAAATTCTCTACACCTGGTCAACTCTGAATACCTTCTGCGCTATGTATTACTTAATCGGTTTATTAAAGCGCCCAATTCAATATAATATCGTCTGCTATATGAAGATAGTTTATAACCGTTAGATAATTACGATTTTATTTGGAAACTTCTTTATCGGCGTCAGCCAGGCAAGGAGAAATCGATAATCTACAGGGCTATTTCTTTCTTTCTCTCTCTCTAGGTCGATTGCAGGAAATTTTATCGTCTGCTAACATTATTTATGGATGAGTCATCTTTGTTATCGACGTAGAGGCAGACGATCTGACTTCGTTTCCATAGCACCCACTGAAATGTAATTATCCACAGTGATCCTAATGCCGTTTTGCCGTGATCTTATTAAACGCGTTCAAAGAGCTCTTGCTTCAGGTTGAAGAATCACTGCATCATTGAGGTAAGAGCTGTATATATTTATTACAATTTAGCTGTTATAAAATTGTGCACTGCTATCGCGCTGTATTTTGTAAATAAGGTTTATACTAACTGGGTCGGCTGGAGGGGCATTTATTTTTATCTTAGATAAACAAAACACGGATTTTTCTCCGGCGAAATCTTATTTGATTGAAAACATTTGTTAAATTAACTTCACTTTTTAAAGTTTTCAATACAGCATACAAATGCTTGAGATTTTAATGCAAATGTATATAAGGCATACATGTACAAACTCAGAGGTGTACACTTTTGTGATGCGTAATATCAATTTACATTGTACTTCCAAAAATAACAAAACGTCGGGAGGGTTCCTTTGTTTACGCTATGCAGCTGTTACTGATTTAAATGTGCGCATTTTATGTAGTTAATAACGAAAATAAATTGATTTAGAGCATGCTCTCGAACAAGTTATTGAAGTCTTAAAAATAGAGCTTGAAAAAAAAAAGATTTGCCTGAAACATGTTTATTTAAACAATCATGCATATACCTGTTTTATAAACCCTTATCACAGCTATTTATACAAGATACTCGTTCACGCAAATTTTAGGACAATGTTTTAGATTTTCACTTTACCTTGTTATTTGTCATTTACTGTTAATTTAACGAAATTAAATGTCTTGCTTGTGTGTACTTGGTAAGAAGAATAAACTGACTGTTAATTGAAAATCGCAATGGACTCACTAATTACATGTTTTCAATAATTATTTTAAAAAAAATATATATCAAATTTATTTCTTTGAAAAAAAGCTATTGTTAAAGGACGTAAAATAATTAAACATTCTTCAACATACATGCGAGATATTGAAGAAAGGAAGATGTTTCGAATCGCCAACTACATTTTATTTTATTTTTTTCCAAAAAAAAAAATATTTAAACAGGCAAATATTATAGGCTAGTATTTTTTTCATATCAAATTGATTGTTAAATGTAATTTAACACGTTTAACAGGCGATGGACGTTGACGGAGAGACGAATGAAAGTGATGACGTCACAATAGTAGAAGAGACACCAGAAGAGAATAACCATGGAAAAGAGAAAGTCTTAGCACCGCTGGCACCAAAGCCACTTCCTGTAATGATTAGACGATCAGTTCCGGGTCATAAGCTCATGCCAACTCGATACCTTACTAACACTAGTCACCCAGGTTTTATCAACGCATGGCGCATGCTCAAGAAACAAGAACAGTTGAAGAGAGGTCCGAAAGAAAAAGAGACATTCCGAAGAACCATGTACTGTCTTCCAGATAAATACGCAAAACTTCCGAAATTCTCCTCTGCCGATCTAGCAGAGAAAGCTTTGGTGCAAGAGCACCAAGATATGGGATATGGTATGTAAATAATGCGGGAAAATCTGATTTTTATTGAAATGAAATTCTTTTTTTTTTTAAAAATAATCGAAATGTTTTTTGAAAATGACTCATTTTTTGGGGGTCAATTCTAAACAGGCAATGAAAATACTCAAGTTTCATGTGTATGATTAGATTTAGAAGAAATAATTTTGATATGCCTTTTTGTCAAATTATTCAAATTTCTAATTTTAAAGTAAACTTCTTTTGCTTTGAAGGATATCCTGCTCAAGACTATGATTCTAATCAAATTCCCAGAAAAACGGAACTCTGTCTTTCTCTGTCACCTCAAGAATTTGAAAAGCACCTCTCTGAGGTTCTTTACCCAAGCCTGAAAGGAAAGAAATTCGAAATCTACAAGATAGACAAACAACGCCGTTTGATCCGCCTCGCCAAATACACTCCCCGAGCAATCAAAGACTCCAAGTATCAAGGCAGCCTCATTATCATACCATATGTAAGTACACGAACGGTACAGTAATTATGTTCGTGCTCTAATACACTGATACAAAGATTAAGATTGTTAACCAGTTCAAGGATAGTCAATGAGGAAACTAAAGACTCAGAAGGCGCTCTAAGGGGAGCACTTTAAGATAACAAAATTAAACTAGTGTCTGCTGCATTGAAACAAAGGACTACTCATGTCTTTATTGTTATAAGATATACACATGAAATCATATTATCCATCACGAGTTATTTAAAATTACTATTTAAAAATCATGATATGATCGAGTCGCCTAATCCATAAGTACCTTAATTCCCAGAGATGTTTCATGAAGATTTTTATTATTCACTTTTTCGCAGGTAAAGGAGGAGGATCGCCCCCCTCAGGTCCTTTACCGTTGTGGGGAGGAATACTTCATGCACCAAGTGTCTTCTACGACCAGTCCCCCAAACCAAATACCTCTCATCGGAACCCCTCCAGAGTTACCGAGACCTATCAGTGAGGGTAGCGTTGAAGGGGCTTCACAATCGTCCATTGCCACGTCATCCACAAATTTTCAAGTGACGTCACCAAAGCACCATGTCATTCACCGAAATCCATCACCATCTCCTCCAATGGTACAACAACAAGTTATCGTGAGTTTGGGTTTTTATACATTACAGTGGCGGATCCAGAAGTCCACGTGGGGGGGGGGGGGGGGGGTTTGAGGTCCGTAGGGCCGAAGGGGGAGGGCATGGGAGGGGATGTCCCCCTCCCATAGGTGGGGGTTCGGGGGGCCTCCCCCGAGAAATTTTCTTTAAAAATGGCTCCAAATGGTGCATTTTCCAGCATTTTAGATTGAATTAATTAGTTCTTGGCCACTTTTTTCCTATAGTTGTTTTTCAAGACCGACCTACCCAAATTTTCAAGAAATTGAACAAAAAATTAAAATTTTGGGATTATTTTTAACTTCCATGTTAACTTGAAAAATGAGACTTTTCTAAAGAAAAAGTTAAATGTAAAATCTGATAAAATTAGAAATATCGCCATTTGCTATATAATATCCAATTCTTCATTATAAAATGCACGTCCTACACACTGTCGCATGTGAAGCTTTGTCTACCAAAATACAACTGCATGATGTGCAATTTTCAAACACTTAGAACATTCGAATTCTGTGTAGAGACCCTAATTACTCTTTTCAACTACTTGACTATACAGTTCATATAATTTGCAATATATACACATAATGATATTTCATATCGAAGAATAAATATAAATTATTTTGGAAAATAATTGGAATTATTGCTTATTCATTGGGGGGGGGGGGTAATTATAATTTCTAACATAAATGCACTCTTTAATTCTATTTTTTTTTTACCCATTTACCTGCCCAATGTTTGAAAAAAAAAGTCTTGAAAAACAATCAATAAAAAATTGGCCAATTCTTGTTTTGACAGGACCTCTAATTTATTCGTATTAGTTTTACCACAATTCATTATACAAAGTTGTAACCGTTAGTTGGGTTTTATTCAACATCATTCAACTGTAATTTTAAAAAAATGCAGATCTTTTGCTTTTTAAAATTGCATTGTAACTTCCATCTACAAAAGGAATACTTTCAATGTGCTTTTTGGTACAGGTCACAACGTATTTCAACTAGTATACGTCCCTGATGTATTAATTAATTTTTTTTCTATTAAATAATAATCACAGTTTATTCACGTAGTTCAATAAAGTAACATTCAATTATCGAAGAAAGAAGAAAATTCTCGAAACAATATTACTTTAGCCAAAACAAAACCGTAATAACTATGTGCAGTTTTGGTTGTTAGTGTATGTCGTTGCGTCATCACTAGCTGCACGGACTATCATGATCTCTGCATGTACAGTACTGTTGATTACCTGTATATTGTGTGCGCTCAAGCGGAAAGGGATTTCGCATGGTGACTGTATATTTCACCTCTTTGTGTAAAACAATGGGCTTGGATAGAGTTGCATTTATGCAATATATTGTTAAAATGACACTGTAAAAAAATTTTTTTTGATCGGGCGGGGGGGTTTTCCCGAACCCCCCCCCCCCCCCCCCCCCCAAACCCCCCTGAATCCGCCACTGCATTGTACCATACATGTTGTTTTATTAATTTTCATCGAGATTAAATTTCGTAAATACAATTTCGTTAATGCGTAAATTGTTGGACAGGTACCGTGTCCTGTTCTATATAATCAATAAAATCTTTACTTCATTTATCAACTCAGTTCGTGGCATTGCTCAACCACGAAATCAAAGATAATTACTTTTCAACGAAAAATGACGAAATCACAATACATCTAAAGCTGCAATAATTTTTTTTTATTTTCACGTTGGCTAGAAAAGTATTTACATCAATTTATAAAGTTTAACTTAACATACTCAGGAGTGCAGTTTACCAGCCAGATCTTTACATATCTCATTCATCTGTATGCAGATCTGATTTTAATTAGTGGGTAACTGCTTCTTTCAGCTGGACTTGACTAACACCGTTATTAAATGTGAAACAGAACATGTATCAGAACAAAACGTTCCCAGAGCCAACTTATCTATTGAAACTAAAGGTAAATAATGTATTTTTTTCCTTGAATATCCTACTATAATAACTTTGAAAATTATTCTGCCTTTTTTCATATTTTCTTTGATCCGCTCACATAGATTGCTAAAAGGATCTGAAGAGATCCGGTTAAGGGTTATCTCCTGATGACCTTCAATTTATACCCAATCAAACGTTCATAATTCTCTGGTTTCGGACATATAAACTTTTCGTTGCATCAATGCAATTGATATTTGCACTTGATCTGTTTTAATTCGTTGATTTGTATGAACTTGAAGATCTTTTCTACAGCTAATTTCACTTCAATGTTCGACACCCTGAAGGTCGATAAAGTGCGAGCTCTCTGATTGGCTAAAAGTTAGAGGAATGTTTTTGTTTGAAAGATTACCAGGAGATGACCCTGAATGGGATTTCTTCAGATCCTTGTGTTATGATCTATGTGAGCGGATCAACTGATCTGGTTTTAATCAGATTGTTTTATTGTCAATTTAGTAAAATATAAATTTCATGTCGTGTTTTATATTTTTCACAGCAAAATGCAAGATATTTGAAATATCTGAATTCCTCAGAATGCAAATCCAGGAAAAAACTTTAATTCATATCAGAAGATCCCATGTGTTGTCGGATGTCATAAAAATCTACCAGAGAAACCCGGCAATACTTCAAAGTGATTTTAGCGTCTGCTTTGAGGAACATCCATGTAATGATGACTCGGATCACGTGCCATTGTCACCATATGCGATGTTTGTTGAGTTTTGGAAGGAAGCATTTGCAAATGTTTTTGCAGGCAATCAAGAATCTGTCCCAATGATAGACCTCTCCATTGATCCAGAGTTTTTCAAAACGCTTGGTAAAATTCTTTATCATGGACTTATACTGTTAGACTATTGGCCCGTAAAATTATCACAGGCTTGCGCATGCGTAATGATTCTGAATACGTGTTCTGATCGACAACTTCTGACGTCACTACATCGAACCATGTCTGATCAAGAGAGATCTGTAATAACTGAGGCAAAAAGAGAAATCCGATCGGGGTGTTCTGAATTTTCTCTTTCAACAACAAGAAGCTTGTACCAAGTTCTCCGCTTATATGGCAATACACAAAGACCAAAGCCTGGAAATCTAGAACAACTTCTACTACAGATATCAAACTACTACTTAAAGCAGAAGTCGTACTGGGCGTTGTTTGAAATGAGGAGTGGCCTACAGTCTACTGTATCAGACTTTCTCGGTCATTTGGAGGAACAGGACGTGTTCACATTCTATTCACTCCTCACCCCAAACGCTTTATCCTTATTTGAAAAGACAATCTACATGTTCTCCGCCGCAGACAACAGCATTAATGAAATGGAAGAAAAGCGTGTTAAAATGTATTTTGAGAACTTTGTAATGAAACTTAATTGTGAAACCCTTTCTGCACTTCTCATTAAATGGAGCTACTCGGATTGTCTCTGCATGGAACACTTGTATGTGCGGTTTTTGCCCAATGCTATTTCTGACAGGCCTCATTTTGATCCAAATGAGACCACACTGACGTTGTCGTCTGTGTATACGTCACAGGAAGAACTTCATCAATTGATGATGTCAGAACTGGAGACGTAGTTTACATTCCGTGAATGTCTAGAACACTCTGGTGACACACATTTTGTGTTTAGTGTATTATTGGTGTATTGCATTGGCAATCAGAATGAAAGAAAACAATATTACATGTACTTATGTTTGTTTCAAAACATAAAAAAAACTTGTTTGGTATAAAATTCTTGATTACATGATTGAAGTGATGTTGTGATTGCAAGGAATCAAGGAGAAGATTATTCTGTCTTCGAGTATGAGACAAGACTTTTTATTTTACAAGAAACATGTCACTCATTCTGAAGTTTAGAAAATGTTAGGCTTCTTTGTCTGAATTTAAAAACAAAAGATAAAATGATATATTTTTATAATATTTTCCAAAGATATTTCCTTGCAAGAAGTAAATTATATTATGTTTCGTTTGAATTTTATCAATAGGTCTAGGAATTTTTATAAAATCTAAATGACAAGGGATTCGCTATTCTAGTTAAAGGTTTAAATGAGTCTGGAAAGGACACGGTTTCAATGTCATGTGATGACATGTACCGATGGACGACAATATGTGCAATGAGGGTAGGTACACATTGTCGCCGGCGACAATATGAACAGGACGAAGATTTGTGCCGTCACAATCGCGTTAGTGAATAAGCATATGAGATACGTCAGTGTGATTTACACAAATTACATTCACAAAATTAAAAAAAAAAAAACAACAAAAATATCTTAAAGCAACAATATCTGTGGGGCGACAATATGTGCAGTGAGGGTAAGGCACATAATGTCGCCGTCTATCGCACCTTTGCGACATTGTACACTTGCTCGATGGTGTGATAGTGAACTAAGTGGTTCTATCTGATTCAATTTTTTAAAAAATCTTACAAAACGAAATTTGCAGGGGTCTTGCTGCATAATCACGCCCGATTAACAAAATTCAGTTGATTTTGAACGTTTCGAGAATGAATTTTTTTCGATTCTTTAGGGAAAAAATAACTTTGCAGCCACTATATATTACTAGTTTTGTATGTGACAACAACCTACTTAACACTATTACAGCAGTGTTTAAAGGAAGAGGAACGAATTTAATACCTTCAACCTAATGAATAAGTGTAGTTAAAAATGTATTAAGACTATCCTCTAGATTGTTTCGTTTTAACTATCATCGTCATGGTTCCTTTTGGTTCCTGGTGGAACATAGGGCCTTAGTTTTAACTATCCTTGTCCTTTTTTGTTGTTTATATCACTTTGGAGCTATACATGTTTAAAGATGGACATCAAAGGTCAAGGCGATTTCTGATAACGCGATTCGTAAATTAAACACTTACAAGTCTGAAAAATTATTTTGTATAATGTCTGAAAATGAAAAAAAAGAGAGAAATAACGGCAATTTTATGGCGCGGGCGTAAAATGTTCTACTTCTCAATATCAGAACAAACTCATGTAGTTCAGCCATCACACATCTAGATATGAGATTAGATGAACATACATACCATAAACTCACATTCAAATCATAAACAACAGTGGCGTATATTCCGTATAGGCAAAAAGGCTGTAGTCTACACATCATTTTCTCAGGGATAAAATTTGGTTGAAAAAGTTGATAAATCTAATCTATAAATTTTATTTTGTTGCAAATGCCAAAAAAGCATTCTTAGCAATCCGAACTTTTATACCTATCCAATGTTTACAGTTTTAAAACTATTCCTAGCCGGAATTTTTCAAAGCCGAAATTTAGTAAAGTTGTCTTCATATCATGACATATACTGAAAATATGTTTTAACCGTAGATGTCTTTGAGTTCGCAAAAATGAACCCCTCATACCCCCTCCCTATCGAGAGGGGGTGTCCCGCTTCTTACCTACTCACACTTTGCGCCTCAGGTTAAATCTGTGACTTCACACTAGCCTACACATTAGCAGAAAGGAATATACGCCACTGAACATGTAGATCAAACTCAACATACCTATATGTAGATCAAACTCAACATACCTACATGTAGATCAAACTCAACAAACTCACATGGAGTCTTCTTTATTGTAGATCAAACTCTGTCATAATTCAAACTAATCTCACTTACGTACAGACCAGACTCAAAGCATTTTCATTAAAAGCAGACTCAAATCACTTAATTGTAGGTCAGATCAAAAAAAAAAAACGGACAGGTAGACTCAATAAACCAATATGTTGATAAGACAACACATCTACACACAAATGTCATTTTTAACAATTTGCTCCTGTCATATAAATAAAGTCTGCGGACATTGTTTTTTATCGGGGGGGGGGGGGGGGGGCTTATCAAAGAATTTCGAATTTCTAACATGCTTTCTACCTCCTTCCACATCATTCCCAGTCCTTTCATAACTTAAATCTTCCTTCAGACTTAGAATTGAATGCTTATTTCAAGTGTTTTACGATTTAAAAACTTTATCTCTATAATGTTACATACAGGTATCTTGAGGAGGGCGTCTATGCGCGATAGAGGCAACTTTGTAACAATTTTTAAAGCCTACAATTTGCTTGATTGAATGGCTCTATTGCTTAATTGAATGATTTTAATTTTCCCAGAAGCATGGTTAGGACCTGTAATAACGTGAACATTTACTCAGATTACGTTAATGGCCCGACGGTTAATCATTTAACACTGTCCATTCAAAACCTTTAAGTGGAAAGCTATGGTTAGTAGAGTAGAACCATGCAACAAGTAAAGATTATAAGATTATATATAGTTTTATTAACAGTACGTATTTGAATAAAACACCAAACGAACATCTATATGCAATAAGAAAATATGAAATACCGGGTAATGCGTAGAACAACGAGAGAGTCATGATGCAAGTGCATTTTGGTTAATATTCAACGCAGCTACACGATGTCTAAAAAAGACAAAAATCATATGCCTTGCATTTTAGTAAGCATATAAATAATGTTCTTCAAACATATAAAATTAAATGCGCAAAAATATAACGCAATGATCAAATTGTGAACTGGGAAACAGTATTTTCTGTTGTTTGAAGTTATCTCCCTTATAATTTTATATTACATTAATTTTTTTGCAAAAATAAACAATTCTGCCAAATCCAATTTAAAGTAAAAAGATCAAGAATAAACATTTTAAAATTTCTTTTATAATAACGAAAAGAAATTTATCTTTATTCTAGAAGAAGTATTTTGTCATTATTTTTATTGTAACTAACTTTGAAACATCTATATTGTGTATATATATTAGTTTTTTTTCACAAGTCAACAGCGTAACTGAGTCAAACGGTCAAACAAAAAAAAAAGAGAGAGGGAGAGAGTGGGGAGATAAGGGGGAATGAGAAAGTTGGAAGAGAGAGAGGAAGTGGGGCTAAGGATTGGGAAGAAAGATGGGAAATGGGGGAGGGAGGAAGTGGGGGAAGTGTGTGAGAGAGAGGAAGTGGAGGAGAGGGAGTGGAGAGAGAGTTCGTGGGGTGAAGGAGTGGGAGAGACAGTGAGTGGGGGGAGGGGGAGTGAGGGGGAGAGTAGGGAGAGTGAGTGGGGAGAGAGAATGAGTGAGAGGGGAGACAGTGGGGAGAGAGAGAGTGAGTGGGGAGAGGAGAGGAAGAGAGAGAGTGGGAGAAAGAGTGAGTGGGCAGAGAGGGGAGAGAGTGAGTAGGGAAGAGAGTGAGTAGGGGAGAGGGTGAGAGAGAGAGAGTGATTGGGAAAGAGGGGGAGATTGGGGGAGAGATAGTGTGTGGAGGGCGTGGGGGACAGAGGGTCAGAGAAAGGGGGCAGAGAGTGGGAATGGTGAGGGAAAGTGAGGGAGAGAATGAGAGGCAATGGTGAGAGGTATAGAGAGAGGGGAGAGAGAAGGAATGATGACAAAGGAAAGAGGAAAAACGATGACTTGTGTCAATTCTTAGTATAATAAATACCTCTTTCATTTTTTATGTAAAAAGCTACATTTTGTGAAGGCTTTGTTGACACTAGCAAACGACAACAGAAATTGGTAAAGATTTAGAACTAATCACATTTTCTGCCCCTGATATCGAAGGTTAGAGGCATATTGATTCAGTTCTGTGTGATATTTTTTCTCATTTTTTTAAAATTAATATCAATTGTCACATACCGTGCTACCTCGGTTTATAGCCCTCCGTTATATTGCCACCCTCGCTTATTGCCAAGAATTCTCGAAGAACGGATTTCCCCCTGTGTTAATACGCCCGTTATATTGCCACCCCCGCTTATTGCCACCCGCCACTGGTTTTGGGAAACAAAGGGTCAAATTATATATTTATGAAAACCCTCGATAACAATGCCAATTATCTAGAGTCGGGTCGGTAAGTTGGACAACACACACGTGCTTTGACAGTGGTTGCTATGAAGCGTAGCGGGCTGGACAAGGATTTACTCTAATTTAAAATTAAAAATAATTGGTGAATAAAGCTCAAAATTAGCAATGTCTTTGGGGTGTTTTTATAAGATAGAAGAATTATTTCATCACAATAATGAAAACATCAGGCAAGAGAAAGCGTACAAATTTGGATTACGAGAAAAAAATTGATTGATTAACATTCTATCTATTTGATTGTAAATCGCCGATTATTGTGTATCATGGATAATGCACCAAAACATAATAAATGTAAATATTCATTTGAACAGTTTTTTGCATTCACAAACAAAAAAAACAAAAAAACAAAAACAAAAACAAAAACAAAACAAACAAACAAACCCCTGAAATTTTCATAAATTGTTGGGCACATATTGGGTTGATGGATAAATATCAAAAAAGAATCGGAAGAGAAGTACACAGGTACCAGCAAACATAAGAATGCATGGTTGACGTAGTCTGACAAGTGACTTGGCATTCGTCAGTCATGACACTTTACCTACCGAACTTTTTAACTGTATCAGAAATTCTTGAGACGGTGAAAAAAAATCTATTATCGATTCAGATGAGATTAATAATAATTCTCAAAAACTTTTTAATACCGAGGCTATAACAGCTATTGACATCTTTGTCATCGGGTTATCAAATTCTTAGAGCATGGCGAAAGAACAGGGAATCGATAAGTGTTCAATATTCTGACATTTTATTTCTTTTCAGTAAAAATATTGTAAGCCCAAAAATATAATGACTTATTTTTCAAAAAGAAATGATAGCTGCCCTTATACATATTGCACAAGCATGACATTAACAGACTGTAACTGAAATAAATTACGTAAAGTATTTATTTTTGTTTTGATTACCCACTGAATTGTAATTTATGGCAGAATTCGTTATATTGCCACCCTCGCTTTAATGCCAAAATCTGTCTTGGACATAGGCTGGCAATATACAGAGCTAGCACTGTACATGTTTATAATATGGAATAACAACAATATATCATTAATGAACCTAATAAACAATACAAAAAATTATAATAGGACAATTGAGAGAGGGAGAGAGAGAGAAAGAAAGAGAAAGAAGGGATAGAAAAATGTGAAAGAGGGAGAAAAGAGCATGATAATAGAGAAATGTCTGTTAATTAAAGTACTGGTAAGAGTATGTCCAAGAATTGCAAAATGTCTTTGAGTGCCTGGTTTCAGGGTTTTACACAGTGAAAGTTGCGGGACCTTCGGATGAGACCTTAAAAACCGAGGCCCCGTGTCACGGTAGGCGTTGGCACGATAAAGATCCCTCACTGCTCAATGGCCCTGAGTGCCGAGTAAAGGTCTAAATTTGAAGCCTTTGATCGGTATATGGTGACGTCTCTATATGAGTGGAAAAATCTTGAATGGGACGTTAAACAACAATTAATCAATCAGTCAATAACATTGTTGACTGTTTCAATATATTTAATATCTTGAAGAAGTGAGTAATTATATTTCCACAAACCTTTCCCACGTGACAGCTTATTTAATTTAATCTTTAGATATACAGCTCCGCGCACTTTTTAAGCTCGCGTGGTTTTTCGCACAAATTAAGGTCACATTCTTCTTGTACTAAAAATTAACATTATCGAACTTCAGTACGACGACATAGCCCTTAGTTGTATTACATATATAATGTCAAGGGTAAATGTCCTTTAAAATTATTATCGTAAGTTTTCAAAGTGGCTGCTTTAAAGGGGAATTTATCAGTAAATGGTACGATATAACAACTATATGATTCTACGATAGGTATTTACAAGTTGAGTAAAACGTGCTTTCTTTGATAGCATTTAGTTGAAATTTGTAAATTACCTTCTTAAAGGTAAGTATTTTTCTAAATACTTTGCTCATTTACCATACTCGTCTTGGTATTGTTGAAATGTACAGGCGAAAAGGGACAACTCTGCAGAAAGAAACCATGCCAGTAGGTAGGATAATGAAGTATTGGTTTACATTTACGGTTTGAAACTTTAAAAATTTGCAGTGGGAAGGATCTTTCATGATTCTAGATTTTAGAAAGTTACTCATCTTGCGCTATATCATCTTGCGCTATAGAGTCAGAATGTACAGAAAAATACAAGTTAAGGGAGTTGTACTCTGCCTGTGTCTAGCTACTGCTTTTAAAAGAACGGAAAAAACGACGGCTGCCATTGGCAAGAAACCATAAAAAATCATTTGGGAATAATTGTAATTTATCAGACAAGAGTAAATCGAAGTCCTTCCAGTTATGATGTGTGAATTATGTTTTTAAAACGTGAAATAAAATTAAAATAATGTAAACAATCACTTTTAGAATATATTTTGTTGCCTCGATACACAATATCGCCTTATAACAATGTGACGTTAATTTGTACGAAAAACCATGTGAGCTTAAAAAGTGCGCGGAGCTGTATTGGTGTGTTTTAAAATTTTACTTTCTTCAACACTATCTATATAAATAAGAATTTGGCATAATAGAAAATCAAAGATTTGTACGGGATCGAATTTTCTTAACAATCGCCCTTTTTTAAAGCAAATTTATTTGAGAAAAGTTATAAAACGTTAACATTTCTTATAACTTATGAAGAAGAAAGAAGACTTTATTTTATTTTTTTTTTTGCAACTTTAAGCGATTAAAACTGTGGAAACTGTGAAAAATTATATTATTAATAAAATGTGATAAAACAAATCAAAGAAAGAGCGTATTCTTTTTTTAATAGTCAAAGAACATCATTAAAGCCTTGTAATGTTTTCCTTTAATGGGGTACAAACCACCTTGTATTATTTATGTAAAGTATAGTATAACCTTTTAATTTTGTTATTTTTATTTAAAAACCTTAAAGCTTTTAGAAATGAACACTTCATATCATAAGGCTGTGTGATATTAATGACCCTATGCGTTTGCCTAACAAGAATTTTCCTTCCAAAACCATGCAGTTTTTTTTTTGTATCAAAAATAACACAGGGTCATTATTCTACGATGTCATTTTTCTACAATCCACGCGGAGAAAAATGACCCAAAGGCCATAATTTCCACGAAAACGTGGGTCAATTTTCTACGTAGAATATTGACCAAGGGGTCAAATATCTACGTAGAAAATGATCCCCGGTCAATATTCTACGAGGGTCACTTTTCGTCGTTACACCAGCTATAGTCAACCTGTTCAAGCAGGATGTTGACCCTACAGACGCCAAATTAAAGTTACGTGTAAAAATGTAGTACTTACTCTCAACCGGTTTTGAGATAATACAGACGCTAAATAAAACAACAAAAATAAAACGAATTTTTATCTATACAAATTAACTTAAATAGTTATGACTTTCAAAATTTCAGTCTTAAGTCAAATAGCTTAATTCATATGCGTAAGGTTTTTTGACGGTTAAATAATCTGGTACCCTTCCCACAATTCCGTTTGCGGACTCTCTACATTGAGAGTGTGCAAACGGAATTGCGGGAAGGGTAGCAGACTAGTTCAAAAAATGTTGTCGTAGCCAGGGGCCCATTTTACAAAAGAACTTAATTACGACTAAAACCAAAAACTTTAGCTGATTGTAAAAATTTGCAAAATTAATGATTCTATGGAAAATTGCTAGTGTAAAAGTATCTTACAACATTCCTTTGAAAAAGATTAAATTAAACCATTTTCAATATAATTTTGATTAGAAAGTTATATGCAGAATTGAATTTTGGTCTTGTTCATAAGGTCCCTTGTAAAACGGGAACCTGGTTCTCGACAAAGGACAGGAAACCAGGCTGATCTGCCAGGTTAACTCTAACCTTGGTAAATTCGGACCGTGGTATTAGTTCATAAAATAAATTTGGCATTAAGACCGTGGTATTAGGTCCCAAAATAAATTTGGTATATCATTAATTTTACATTTATATTGATTTTTTTACAATAAATTTTTCATACGATTTTTCAATTTTTTTTTCAAATATGATATCACTGAAGCCCTTATTTTTATTAGTAACAATATTATTTTTTTAATTCAGCCCGACTTACAGTACTCTGAGTACTTTGATTTTTTTCTGCCAACGTGGTCTGAACGAAGCACGTGACATTCGCTACCCAATAGAGAGCGAATATTCCACGCCCAATGAAACGCACTATTTCAGTCAGATGCCAAGTAAAGTCCGATGACCTGACAAATCTCTACAATTATCAGCAGTCTTCGTATCAATCGCGTACATCAAATTCTACTCCTTCAGTTACCCTAAAATCTAACACCTTATCCTTGCGGCCATTTGCAACAATTATAAAAGCAGTCGACACCTTTTAGGGTTGTGTTTGCAGAGAATACCTGAACCTAAAAACGTCAAAATGCTGAAGTTCCTACTGGCAGTCGTGTTTTGCACGCACTTTGTATGTGCCATGCCCAAAGAAGAAGAAATGGTCTTTAGAGAACTGCTGAATGACCTGGTCGAAAAAGAGGTAAAGTTTAAATTGAACATGTACTAGAATTACTATTCATTTCATAAAGTTTGGTCAAGGAAAAAGTATGATAATGCGTAAGTGTAAAACTCAAGAGAATCCACTTTTTGACGGTACATTTATATTACCTCCGAATTTTCAAGAAATAGGAATTTACATGTGTCATTGTATGATTGCTCAAGAATGTCTGCAAAGATCCGTTAATTCTGAGTTTATCTATTTTTTTTTTTAATGCGTGCCAATGTTATTGTTCGTGCAGCAAGCGTGGGTTGAACTCGCATGCAGTTTTGCTTTCCTCGCGAGTGACAATGAACTATACAGTTACAGGTATACACAATACTTAACGAAGCATTTCTAAAACAACTTTCACCGAATCGCAGCTTTGTCGCAGATGGTTCTTGCTTCTGTACAAATAAAATAAAAGATTATGAAAATTTTACATAGTGAACACAATTCAACAGGTTTAGCACAGTTTCTTTCTCGCATTTCTTGTGCACTTTTTACTAAAATGCAATGGTTTGTTACCTTTCTTGAAAAACAACAACAAAAGCCTTGAATATGGGAATGTTTTTATTACTGAAAAGAGGAATAATTCTGTTTTATAGTAATACTTCCTCGAAAAAGGAACTGTGCCCAACCTGTTCAAAGGTTTACCAGTTCAAAACTTATAGTTCTTTAAAACAAATGTACACGTACTCTGTTTAGAAAAGGCACGTCCTTTCAGTATTCGTCAACATTTTTTTATCTTCCCTACTTAATGTTCTTTCTTGAATTACATGTACTTTTGTCTAATATGCATAAAGTAAAGGATTATCATCTTTCATATTTTTTCATTCACTTTCAAAAAAAAAGATACATCCATAGAGATATAAACAGAAAAAAAGAAAGAAAAGTGAAATATATATAAGCATTGTATTTAGGCATAAATTTTAATAATTTTAACACATTCAAAAAAAAATTAATATAAAAATAATACAACCTCATTGCAATAGAAAGACAAAATCATTATTGAAAAACCATTTACAGCACTTATATTTTTTTTTTCAGAAAGTAGGCAGGTCAAATGGTGGCGAGATGACCGATGAAGAAACGCATCCGCCATCGGAAGACAAGCGAGAGATCGTGAAAAGGTCCGCTCTGACGGATTCCGAGAAGCAGGAGTACGTGGACGCCCACAATGAGTTCCGAAGGCAGACCACGCCCACTGCAGGAAACATCAGATATATGGTAAACTTTCAAATATAAGTTTTTTGGAAGTTTAAAAACCCTCCTTTTTCTGCCCCCCCCCCTTTCCCCTTCTGAAAAGAAATGTATAGGCTACATATGTTAAAGTTATGTTGATGTACATGTAAACCAAAAAAATGAATAGTTAAAGCTAAAAAGTAACTCATACATCCTGCATGGCACACGCGTTTGCTTCTTTACTATATCATCAGGGAATAATTCGCGTTTCATGGAAAATTATTGCTGAAAGCTTTCAATATTACTATTATACTTTTTTTTGTCAATGTACATGTATCTGATAGATGAAAAGACTCCAATGAATATAATCTATAGGCGGGGAAGGGGGGATGTTATTTCATAAAATCATCTATATTGAAAAGTATGTCACGCATGCGCTTTATCTTTCGTAGAAATGGAGCGATGAATTAGCCACTGTAGCCGCAAATTATGCCGCCAAGTGTAAGTGGGCCCACAATGGCGCAAGAACGTCGTCTCAAAGGACCTTCAATTATGTCGGAGAGAACAAGTACATTAACTCGGGTAGGAAAAAATTCTAAAAAATTATATGTATAATGATTTAATTCTTTTTTGGGAGGGGGGGGGGGAGGATATTGACATACATGTACTGTATAAGTTCTTAACTTCTAAATTTATTCTTTTTCCCTAATGAACACATCTACATGCAGTAAGTGCATTTTTCTATGCAAATTCACTTTTTATTTGTTATTTTATGGAAACGTCATCTTATCTGCTTTCTTCAGTTATATTATTTTTATTTTTTAAGTCTTTTTGCACTTGGCGACTGACTTTTTTAAAACCTTCTGAGGGTTTTTAGGCTTAAACCATCTAAACTATGACAATTACACTATAATAAAACTTCCAAGTGTATATAAATAATTTTAAGATGCATTTTTGTTGCTTCAATTGTAATCAGAACGGAAAATAGATAGAATTGACTGACCACATATAGCAGTTGATTTTTTCCTTCGTTCTATAGCTAAGAAAAATATTCATAGATCGGTGGAGTATTGGTGGCTAGAGAATAGCAAGTATGATTATGATACACAGACTTGTAGCTCTGGAATCTGTACTCACTACACACAGGTAAAACAGTCTTCTTTTTAATCAGTTTTCCATCCTGTTTTGCACCCCCCCCCCCTCCCCAAAACGTATGTAGTATGGAAAAAAGGAATGAGTTAACACACATTGAAAATTCATAAATAATTATATAACAGGGGCACAGCAAGGCGGAGCATCCCCTCGCAAGGAGCACATCTATAAAATAAATCAAGACGGCATTGGGCATCGATCCCGATGCAAATTACGTCACTTCCGTTTTGCATATCATTAACTCACTCACCCACAATTAACCCTCCACACACGATTGCGTTATTATAACCCCTCCAACTCCGTTCGAAGGGGATAATGATGTAAATTAGTACACGTACACATCTCCGTGGTGGCACAAATGATCTGTACATGCATGTAGCTATATAGAAATTTGAATTTTTTAAGGACGCCGTAATAGTCATAAAATAGTAATAAAAAAGAAGTATACGTTGACTTATACATGTCGAGTGGAGGGTCGATATAGGGGAAATAGCTTGCAATTAAATCTCTACCATAGGCATAAAATAACGCTCGGAAATATTTTAAAAAGTCAAGGATTGTCTTATACCTTGATACCTGGAATTGTCTTATACCTTGATACCTGGAATTGACAATATTTCGTTATTAAGTATATTTGGCCTGAGACTCTCTTATGAACTTAAGCTTTTATACATTGTATGTATTAATTTATGACAAGAAATGTGAATAAAAACAAATAATACGTTTTTATTTATTATTTTGTATGTTTAATAATTGTTTTGTTTTTTTTTTCAATCAGAAAATACCTTTAAGCTATTGACTTAGGGTACCTGTAAAATGCGAAACGAAATAGAAACGAAACGAAACGGAACGAAATGAAACGAGACGAAATCTACCGAAACGAAACGAAATCTTACGAAACGAAACGAAACCTACCGAAACGAAACAAATCAAAATGAAACTTACCGAAACGAAATCAAAACGAAACCTACCGAAACGAAACGAAAACTACAGAAACAAAAAATGAAATAAAATCGAGCAAAATGAAATATATATATAAACATTATGATTTAAAATATATTATATAGTAAATATTTTAGAAATAACGAGTCTCTTTTGATTCGCAGTGAAAGATAAAAAAGATTTTTTGTGCGTTTCTAAACGTGCGCATTTGTAAGTATGGATTACACTTTTAAATAGATATTGCTCATTTTAGTGCAAAACAAATATATTAGACTGAGCCTAATAGATACATATAACCCAAGTTATCACTTTCGGGTTCTTGTTAGTACAATCCATTTGTATGTATACTTGTATACTCAAAATCAGATTTTAGGACCTGGCAATTCTTGGTCTGCTTTTGTCCAACACCAACCTATATCAGATCACGCACTTTCATAAACAGTAAATTAAAAGCGGAGGATAAGCAATTTTTAAAAAAAATAATACGGTAAAATTGCAACATCCAATTTAAATTCAAAGCATACATTTATTGAAATTAAAATTCAATTTTTATCAAATCATTTGAACAATAAAATACCAATAGAAAGGCTCAGTGATAAGACTTTCAGATGACCGAGCTACATGTATCGCATAATTTCACATCTCTCTCTTTCTCTCTCTCTCTCTCATTCTTGACTACTAATTATTATAATTTCTATGTAAATGAATAAGAGCTATCGACCAACTTCTTTTATTCAAAACCATTTCACCAAAAATGACGTTTTGCAAATAAAAATAAGCATGTTGCCACTTTTTTTTTCTCCCAAATACACGTACTCCCGTTGCCAATATTTTTTACAACGTGGTTTGGGGGTACCTGTAAAATTTTATTTTTAATTTTATATAATAAACCAACGAAAACATTAGCCTTGAAACCACCAGAGGAAGGGGGCGTCCTTTTCGAAACTACCTCTCAAAAAAAAAAAATAAAATAAAAATAAAAATAAAAATAAAAAAATAATAATAAAGCTGAACCCGACAATAATCAAAAGTATAATAATAATTAGGCTTTGTATAATTGATCACATATGTATAAATAACAGTAATGCACTTTTTTTTCATTTAACTCAATGTGTACAGTTTTTTTTTTAAAGTTATGTTTAAAGACATTCGCAAAACAACAGTACAGTAACTTTATTTCGATCCGTAAATAAACAAGCTTTTACATGTAGCACATCAATTATGACAAATTCATTGTATTTCGATGGTTAAAGGCTAAAAATAAAAGTAAGACATAAAAATTAGAGAATACTACGCTTATTTTGAAATTATATAGTATGCTCGCGCATATTTGTAGCTGGCAGTTGATTAACAGTATTATAATATATATGCATCGCAGCATGTATAGGTAAATACATCAATAGAGAAGGGAGCATTTATCGGTGTTTAAATTTTATATCAACAAGTGCTTGAACTATATAAATTTTATGTGAAGTAAAATAGTCCATATGCAGTTACACATTATATATAATGATATACCTTGATTTGAAAAACATTCTGTTTCGTTTCGTTTCGGTAGGTTTCATTTTGAGTTCGTTTCATTTTGTTTCGTTTCGGTAGGTTTCGTTTCGTTTCGGTAGATTTCGTTTCATTTCGTTTCGTTTCGTTTCTATTTCGTTTCGCACTTTACAGGTACCCATTGACTTAATAGGAAAAATATCAAGATTTTGGCGGAAAATTTAAGTAGTTTAAGTCACAAGTTAGTTAGGACCCCCACCCCCAGCTTTTTTCGATCCAGTTCGCCTCCCCAATATGTCAAATACTTGCCGATGCCCCGGTAACGTACGTTGTCTATATTACATGATACATGTATTACGTGTAAATCGACAAACACGGGTTGGAGGGAGGGTCCTTTTCAATTACAGCCATTGCTCGTGTTATTGTTTTTACACTGTGAAAAACTACACCTTTCATAATTAATATGAGCAAATGTTAGGAACTACAGAAAAGTCACAGGCCAGATTTCGCTAATATCAGTTCTACTTTTAAAAGGTAAAAAAAAAAAAAATTGGAACTTTTACAGGTTGTCTGGCATAACTCAGAGTACGTGGGCTGCGCTGTTCAGTTTTGTTCCTCCATGAATGGCCTAAGTGGTTGGAATAACGTATACTTCCATGTCTGCAACTATGGGGAAGGGTAAGTGCGCATGCGCATATTCTTTACAGGCCAACCAAAAATTACATCAAATTTTCATAATGTTTTTACAGAATAAGAAAACAAAATACACTGTAAATGCAAATCCTGAAAATAACGACGAAAAAAAAAAAAAGATAATTTTTTTAATACTAGGAAGACTTTTGAACGACCTCTCATTCATAAAATTTACATGATTTGTAGACTGAAATTCATTTCTTATAAACACACTGCTATAGATTTTAATGTGAAAAATAAAAAAAAATCAATTTCGATTTCCGCTGAAAAAATTAAGAGACCCTAATAATAAATATATGTCAGAATTAAAATTGAATGCGCCTTAAAAATCCCCTGCAGAAGTTAATATTTTCCCCATTTAGTTACTGAGGTTTCTTTTTTTTTTTCGCAGAGGAAATTATGTAGGACAAGACCCGTACTCTAAAGGAAGCAGCTGTTCCGTATGTACAGATGACTGCTGCAAGGAGGATTTGTGTGTCCCGATCCGTTAAATATCGATCGAACAGTTCTTCTCATGGGGAAAAAGGCCATGAATTCTTAGAATTTAGAGTTTTAAACCAACCTGGTTAATTTGTTATAAAAATTGGAAGTTTCTACACCAAGCTAATCCTTCTCCATTCATGTGTGACAATTTTTTTTTGTTTGTTTTTTGTTTTGTTTGTTTTTTTTTCTTTTTAATTTATGAACTTTTTACATGTAAGATATAGACAGTTGTCTGGTGTAATTCTGCGATTTGAAAAGAAGAAAAACAAAATTACTATAAAATAAAATTACATGTAGAAGCAGAGAATATTCTTTTGGGTTGATTTTTTATTTAAATTTAGCAAATTTGAA
This sequence comes from Saccostrea echinata, assembly GCF_033153115.1. NCBI lineage: Eukaryota > Metazoa > Mollusca > Bivalvia > Ostreida > Ostreidae > Saccostrea > Saccostrea echinata. Next base: position 2,356,230 of record NW_026889793.1, read on the forward strand.
GAAAGGATATTCAATGGGTTTTGATGAGAAGTTAGATTACAAATTTGATTTCATCAGTCAAAAGCTAGAATCGAATGGTTTGTGCATTTTTAACTAAAACAAAATTGTAAAAATTACTCAAGGTGTTCCAATGCCAGAAAAAAAAACTGAATTCAGTCAATAGCGAATTTCTTCACTAGACCATCATCTGATGTGGGTCCATAATACATCTTTATTATTTGCATAATTACATGTATGCCGCATATAAATCACCTCTCCCTTCTAACATGTACATTAATTAATTCGGTTAACATAATTTTCATTTTAATAGTTCTTGTTTAAAAAAAAATAATTTTTGAGTGATAATAGGTATTCTTTGTAGAATCGGTTTTTTTTTTTCATAAAAATTTCTCAAAATTAAAATTGCCGCACATGTACATGGGACAAGGCATATTCAGTCTATAGATTAGATAGAGCGGTAGCGAAATTTGTAAGAAACTGGGTACTTAATTCATTTCTGAGTGAGAAAATTAAATTAAGTTTGTGGATGGATGTTTCAGTTGGTATGCAAAGTTAAATTATTTTTTTTATCTAAGCAGTTATAGGACAATTTCCATTGAAATTTATAGCATTTTTCTGATTTAAAAATACAAAGTTTTTCATTCAGACATATTTTATGTACAATATAAAAAAAATAATAATAACAATTTAGGCCAAATTTGAAATAAAGTTTGTTTGCCCTCTCCCGACTCAAGATGAAAATTGGGTCGGTAGGCAGATGATTTTTTTCACAGAAAATTTTCAAATCAAATAATGCTGAATCTTTAAAATCTATGTTCCGGAATGAATAAAAAAATAATCGTTTCCTGGAGGTTAAAAAAGTTTTGAGTCGGGCCCTTTTAGCCAATCGGTCGGGAAGGGCAACCAAACAATTTTTTAAAGATGGCCTTATATGATAAGATAAAAGATACAAAAATAAAGGGGGTACCTCTTCATATTTTATACTCAAATTGAATTTTAGTAATTTTTTTTTCGTATGGAACACTCTCTGGCCAATATCAAGTTGGTGACTCGACCTCGATTTTATAGAAATCAATATTCTTCGTCATTCTCGGCGAAAAAGTAAAAAAAAAAAATGTGATCGTAGATTAATTGTTCTAATTCACAGGTGCTTGTGGACAGGACCACCCCCCTCCCCCTCCCCGGGTCAAAGGATATTTTTATTTGTCTTTTTTTTCCCATAAATTAATCTTCTAGTACAAATTTACAATGTAAATCCAAATGAAAAATAAATGAAATAAAATACGTAGAATCAACGTTTTATTAAAAAAAAACAAAACAAAAAAAACAATAGCTGCAGTATTATATATAACGTTATGATTTTTTTTCACTGCTTCGTTAACTTGGATGGTTAAAATTTCTGCACTGGTCTGAAGCCAGACATAATTATGCAAAAAATACGGGCCTGAATTTAGACGAGGGTGCAGCCCCCCCCCCCCCCCTTTCCAAGGAGAAAGAATATAATATTATGTCATGCTAGTATTGCACATTTGTTGTTTGTTACATGAAGATGGTAGCAGACCTGTTTACTCTTACGATTTCGCCGTATTTTGTACGGATTTTGAGTCCAAAATACGTCTCACGTTTTGCTATAATGAAAATATGGAAATCGGAAAATCCTTTCATTTGGATTTTAGCAGCTAGTTTTCATTATGATGTCTCATTTTGATGCTTTTTAATCGCGAAAAAAGAGAAAATTTTCTAACACTTAAGTGATGTCGGGTTGCCAAAACGCGGTGGTTTAAAAATGACAGAAACCCCTCGAAAGAAAGTAAGGTATTATCTTTTTCTTTGTTATTAGACCATGTTTATTTTTGGTAATCAGAAATGTAGTTGTTCTCTAGTAATATATGTACATGTGCAATCGATGAAAAGTGAAATCTTACGGGGAAATGCCAAATCTCACTGACAAATCTAATAAAAAATACTGAGACACAACAATATGGGTAAACAGGTCTGTGGTAGGGTACACTTTCTTTAATAACGCATTAACTAAAATAGATTTTAAAAAATATATGATTATTATAGAAATAAGCACAAAATAACATGGGGGTAATGATATCCACCGATGTCCCCCTAAAATAATCCTCACTAGGGGTGCCTGAGGCTCCCTAGATCGAATATAGCTAAAATGGATGCTAAAACTTATTAGAAAGGAATTAGAAATTGGCTTAAGTATGCATGCAGTATGCAACCCCCCACTGCCACAACTTAAAACTTCGATACTTTGTATTTAAAAACTTTCATTTAATAATATAATAAAAAAAAAAAATGCTCAAAATCAATTATCTTGGTATGTAACTGCATCATTAGTCCCTTTTCTTTTATATAATTTATATCAGACAATTATAGAATTAGAATAAAAATGAAATGTATAGTCATCAACTATTTGAATCTGAGTGGTCATTTATGTGGGGAAATTAGTTGAATACTTTTTCAGACGTCCGCGCCCTAGAGAATTAATTGTGCAGTCTAACAACAAGGTCAAATGTCAAATTAAAGGTACTCAGAAGAAGGCCTTGTCATAAGAAATACTAATGTGAAATATTAAAGCCCTAGCACCAACTGTTCAAAAGTTATATCTAAGGTTAAAGTATTTCAAATGTAGGTCAAACTCCAAGGTCAATTTGTTGGTGTCCAAAGAAAGGCCTTGTTACAAGGAATATACCTGTGAAAAATGAAAGCCCTAGTCCTAACTGCTCAAAAGTTATGTCCAAGGATGAAGTTCTTTTTTTAAGTGGGTCAAACTCTAAGGTCAAGGTCAAAAGTTCAAAAATATTTATATCCGTGGAAAGACCTTCAAGTTATCAGAATGTATATACAGTGAAGTATGAAAGCCATAGCACCAAGTGTTCAAAAGTTATGGCCAAGTTTAAAGTTTGGTAATTTTTTGTAAAAGTGAGACAAAGTCCTTGTCACAAGGAATACACATGTGAAGTATGAAAGCCATAGCTCCAACCAATCGAAAGTTATGGGCAAGGTTAAAGCTTTTGCGGACAGACAGACAAACAAACAGACGGACGGACAAGGTAAAAACTATATACCCCGAATCTTCGATTTCGGGAGCATAAAAACTTTTATTCTACTATCTTATTCCCTGCTAACCTTGCAGTCTTTTCGGTACTTTGATTCTCTAGAACTTGACATCCCGAACCCGATTACTAAAAAATGCATCATGGCTGAGCACGGTCCTTCAACAACCAAAAGTAGAAAGCTGACAGACTCCCCTCTCTTGTTCAAAGGCGATTTTTTACTGAAGGATGAAATATCGGCAGTGTTGTTTAGTCTTTGTTCATGTAAACCCGTCCTGTTACCATACAAATTTGTCTCCTGCAATGCAGCTACTTCTAATGGAGGGACACCATTCCTTAAGGCTTTCTGTGATGTAGAACAACTGGAGAAAGGTTTCGTTTTGGGAGATATATTTAGAAGAGGGATAACAATACTTATTGACTTTCTGTATGGAAAAATACCAGAGGCAAAGCACGAAAGGATTTTACTTGAAATACTTGTAAGATTTTTGAAGTCAGGTATGTAGAAGTTGGTATATCCATGTACATGTATTACGATTCCTAGACATCATCGGTGACAGCTGATCATGCGTATGATAAGAAAATTTGAAAAGAGGAAATCATTCCCTCTAATGTCATTGTATTAGAAGCCTTTGACACGTCAGCATTTTCAGACCTAAATAAAAAAAAAATGTCCAAAAATAAAATGAAAAGTGAATGAATGTGTTATGCAATTTTTTTAAAAGAGCATGAAGCATTAACTAAAACAATATATATCCAGATTTCTCAGTCTTAGAATAAGTGTTTACTAACAAATAGACACCTTTATACAGAGATCAAGTCATGAAGATACATGTAGAATGTTCCAGAATCTTTTGTAAGACTGAATTTGGAATTGAACATGATAAAAACATGTCTACATGTAGCTTTTGAACTTCATCACTGAATTTACAGGTGAAATGGTGGACTTGGACTTTGAAAATAAGGCAGACATGACAGCTGTGTTGGCTAATCATCTATTTGGAAAGTTGGCAATATCATCATGGTACACAATCGATGAAGGAAACAAATTAAAGAGTGGACAGAAAGAAAATAAATGCAGTTGCAGTGATAAAGAATGTGTGTTGACTGGAGGCTATGGAGATACAAGTATAGGTAAAAATAGACTTATAAACATGATAACAGAAAAAAATATATATTGGATGGAGTTATCAAAAATTAAAATTAGAAAAGCTACAATTTTTTACATAAAAAAGGATTTTACCCTACGTAACTTTCTTAATTCGATCTTTCCTGATAAAAATATAAGAATGAAGGTATTCTTTACTCATTATTCTTTTTGGTAGATTAACATGGAGTATAAGGTACCTATTCATCATGTTCATCATGTTCTTCAGACTTTTAAATGGATGTTTATCTGTACTGTAGTTTTTTTTTCTCTGTGAGACATAAAATAATATCTTTCAGTTTTTGATAATTTCAAATTAGACATAGTTTGCAGGGGTGTGCAATTACCATCGCCCGACGCCCGGGCCTACCAATTCTAGAGATCGGGCTATCATAAATCTATACTGCGTTAGCCCGTCGGGCTAGTAAATCTAAAACGAAAGTATACGGCGACTGAATTGATGTACGAAATAACCTTGTTGTAAAATCATAATCTTTAATTCGTTTTAACCTATATGTTTTGTGTGTTGCTATCACCAGTCGTTTCAGTGACATAATAATTATAGTCGATAAAAATAGGGAGAAATACCTGACAATAACAAAGCGCAAACCATTATTTGTTTTATTTATTTCAACTTAAATGTTTTTTTTTAACCTTTTTGTTATACTTATACGTGTATTGTTTTCGGTAGTTAATGGGCTAGTGACTGGCAACCTCGGGCTAGTAACTTTGTTACTGCCACTAGCCCAATGGGCTAGTAACTAATTTTTGTAATTGCACACCCCTGGTTTGTTTATGAAACATTCCAGCCAGTGTCATGCAACACTGCACCTGGATAGATGTAGATGTATTCCAGGTAGTGAATATTCAGGTTTATTCAAATACTAAGAGTGATGTCAAAGAGAAAATGAGATATTGTTTAAGATGGGGATGTAAAACATTTAAAATGAAAAATCTTTTTCACAAGAGATGAGTTATTTGTACAATACAGAAATTGCATGTCTATATTCCTTTGAATGTCTTTATGACATCATAAGTTCCTACCACTGTGTGACAGCTGTAGGGCAGATGAAAAGGTTTTGCACTGAGAAAAAGGAAGGTTTATAATTGGTCAGAAAGATGTTTTTTTTTTTAAAGTTTATATTGAATTAAAAATATATATTATCTTAACCTACCAACCCTTTTTTGTATAGGCATGTAAATGTGTAATAGTTTGGGCTGTGGATATCGGCCTGGGTAGCTCAATAGGTAGAGCACCTGACTAGTGATGCAGGGGTCCCGGGTTCGATTTCCTGTGCAGCCATACATTTTCTCCTTTACTGTCACACTTGGTAAATTGGAATAAGAAAAAAAACATATTTCTTCCTATGCCTAATATGAAAACATATTCAGGCATTAGATAAAATGTTGCATCAGTCACTCAGCAGAGCTCAGTAAAAATTCTTATGGCCCTTTAATCATTTTAATATATAGCAAATACCTTGTTTCCACATTCTACCAATGCCTGAGAATGTATGCATGCAGCTGAACTTGAAGACCCATTAGGAGTATGAACAATCCATACACAATAAAAAAAATGTGTTTTGGACAGTGAGAAAACAGTACTATAAAGGTGTAAAAAGGTAAAATGTTGAGGTAATATCTATTTCAAATTCAACAGAGGGTGCCAGCCATTTACCTCTAGGAAAAAGGTCAAAGACAACAAATATATATTAAAATGAACAGGAATCACTGCCCTTGACTAAAATCAGGAAATACCTGTATGCAGTTGATTATTTAATTAATTTATCTTGGCCTTAAAACTTTTCAGCATGCTTGAATTGATTACAAATTGAGTACGTGGTAATTCTCTGAGAATTCAATTTATTTTAATATTTCAGATCTAAGGGCAGATAACTCTTACTGCACAAAAATTACATCATTTTGAATTAATTGAAGAGCACATCACTGTAATTGCACAAAGAAGCTCTTCCATGTGCAATGTATAGAGAGAGAGTCTTTCAAACTCTTGAAAAGAATCTTTGATTCAAAACTTTGCATTGCTTTTTGTTTACAAAAATTGTACTGTTTCATTTGTTTTTTTGTCTGCAGGCAATCCCAATGCCTGGCATGGCAGTGTAGACATCATAATAAGGAACGAAATTGCTATCCAGAATTTAGAGGAAGAGTCGGAAATTCCAAGTACAAAATCTCCCAAACATGTGAATCTGAGAAATGACTCGCAGCTGGTTGCAGGAACTGTTGTGTCATCTTTTCTACAGAAAAGGTTGCACCCTGACCTATCTAACTTCCTCATTCCAAGTATAGGTATTGCAGATGATACCATGGTGATAATGTTCTATGATTCAGAGCATGATGTTTTTCTGGAGAGTTCTCCTATATCAATCAAATCTATTTCCTGTGAATACAAGTTTTCTCTTCAGGCAGTGATTATTACCTGGTTAGCCATCAACTACAGGTTTTTGTGTACAGGCTTAACAGACAGTATGATTCCATACAAAGCAGGGTTCTTCCAAAAGGCAAAGGACAAGTTAAATATATATGAAAATGAACTTAGAATGCAGAATGTGGGTCCAGCATTTGTAAAAGACACAGTCTTACCAAGTAAATGGCACTATAGTGCCTTTTTAATCAAAAGTCGAAAGAGAATTAGTGAATGGCCAGGCCCACTCAAGCTTGAAAATTAGTGTCATAAAGATTGTTACTCTGTCATACTTGAACATTTAATTTAATAGTGTTATACATTATGTTTTAAACTCCTTACCAAAGTCCAATTACATTCCACTGTACAGCTAAAAGCATATGAGAACATTTTTAGAGCATTGAAAAATATTAATTTGAAACATGATTCTTATTCAAAATGTCACATAGTTAATTGTACATGTTACACTCATTTTCAAACGGAAGGCATAAAAAATAAACCAGTCATTAAAGTAGGAAAGAATTGTTTGTGTATCGGTCATCCCATACTTCTTTAATTTAGCAAAAGCACAATTGAGCATGCCTGGTCATAGGTGTCTGACATTCACAAATCCGTCAGTTGTTTTTTGGCATTTTTTTTTAAAAATCCATTTTCATCCTATTATACATGTACTCCACAACTTCTGAGCCAATTCTATCAAACCTTACCACAAAAAGATGCCTGGTTGATAATTATGCAAACACCCCAAAGCAATGCAGATTCTCCTGGTTAGGTTGGGCTAAAATGGGTATGGGAATTCTACGTAACATCTTTGGGAAATTAAACGAATTCTTTTACATGTGCGTACTTTTTCTATAGTTACAGAATTTGAGTTTCAATTCCTTTTATACGAGAGAAACAAGGCCGGTCGTAAGGCAAGAACGATAGCCAGAGTCTCGCCCCATCCTGTATCTCTCATGTAGAATAGGAACAAGTACTGCACAACTAACTTAAAAGCTTATGTCATAACCAATCAGGTGTCTCTTCAGAAAGTTGAACTTTCGATAAATTCTAATCAGTCGCGGACAAGATAGCGAGTGTGATGGGGCGTGCAGGGTGGCAACGCACTTTGAAAAAATTACGCACTTTGAAAAAATTTTTCAAAGTGCGTTAAAACTGGGACAAAATCAACGCACTTTGAAAAATTTTTTCAAAGTGCGTTAAATTTTGGACAAAATCAACGCACTTTGAAAATTTTTTGCAAAGTGCGTAAAGATTGTACATCAACATTTTTTACCATGGAGACACTTAACGCACTTTGAAAAAATACGTATAAAACAAAAATTCTGGACTTAGATTTTCATAATAGACAGCATTAATTTGTTCTATTTCTTCCGAAAAACTGATGAATTGATCTACCCTCATCGAGAACGAGGAGAAGACAGGTAGAAAGTCCCTCAGCCCAACTCTATCTTTCCTACACAAATATTTGTATTTACATAATTGGTATGACATTGATATTATTTCTCTGAATAAATTTGAGTGAACAAAAAATAGATGAAAAAATTTATATGAGCTTTTCTGAAAAAAAAAAAAATAATAATTACGCACCCTATTATATTAAAGAAGAAAGCCACATAACCTTTATTCAAAATGTATCCACACTGATTCCTCAGAAAAAATGCATTTACATGGTCATTAAAACATGCTTTTTGACATGTATATACCGGAGCGTTTTTATGATATCAAATTACAGATTTAGAAGTAATCTGACTGCATAACTTTTTTGAGAAAAAGTTATTAGTGAACGAGGTAAAAATTTCAGTCGCGTAATGTGGCTAAGGTTTATTTTCTTACTATCAAATAAATGAGTCAACCATTGTTTCATATATGTTCACAATAGATAGATGAATATGATAGAAAAATAGATGAGAGAGAGAGAGAGAGAATTTTCGTGGCATGGAAAAATCATAATTGCTCCCTTTTTCCTAAGAAAAATGCGATGCTTTAAGTCAGTTATCGACACCTACATCTACCAAACTTATTAAAGACTGGATAAAATTTAAAAAAGAAAAAAAAAAACTGTGTTATTAAACAATCATTCCTCCATTACTTCTAAGACCCATTTCCCTTTTATAACAGTTACGAGAACCTTTGGATACAAGACAACTCCTAAAAATCTTTAAAACGTCTACATCTCAGATCCTGACGTCATCATCGAAAAGTTGTCCAACCAGGTTCAAATAATTATTATAATTATTTATCATACCTAAAATTTGCAAGAATATATTGACCAAGCTGTGCACATTTTTTCAAAGTGCGTTAATATAGTCGATATTAACGCACTTTGAAAAGAAATATTTTTTTTTTCAAAGTGCGTTAACGTGGTCCCAAAATTAACGCACTTTGAAAAAAATTTTCAAAGTGCGTAATTTTTCAAAGTGCGTTGTAACAGTGCAGGTAATACATCGGCGAACCGTGTTTAACTTTTATAATGTTTTCCCAAAATATCGCTTTCTACCTCCATTTGGATTTTCCCTTCGTTTTCATAAATTATTTTACTTTGCTTTCAATTTAATCTAAAATATACAATAAATAATGCACACCATTTTGATGCATAAAACTGGTGTGGAAAATGTTGAAAGCAAAGTTTACATATTTTTAGAAAAATATATATAAAAGAGTATAAACCACAGGCACTTGTAAGTTGATGCTGTGATAATTTTTTAACCCACACTGACTGTATAATAACAAGCATTCTGAGAGTACTAGTCCCCTACCGGCAAGTGTAATCTGGTTCCCGTTAAAATTTGAAAATGCCATAATTCCGTCAAAAATCAATGAAGCGGAATGAAATGCAAAGATGATCTATAACTCATCAAAGTAAAGTCACATACCGAAAATCAGCTCAATATCTGCAAGCGTTTAGAAAAAAAAAATCGAAAAACCCTGAAAAATTGTAAAGGTCGTTATTCCGTAAAAAATCATTGAAGCGGATCGAAATGCAAACATGATCTTTAACTCATTAAGATACATGTACACTCACATACCAAAAATCAGCTCAATATCTGCAAGCGTTTAGAAAAAAAGTGAAAACCAAGTGGGACAGATTGACAGACAGAAAGAGGGACAGCTAGACGGACAGACAGCTAGACAGACGGACGGACAGACTCAGAGGATCCGGAAACCTATCATGGTCCCCTCCGGTTTCACCGATAGGGGACTAATAACAGAAGGTATCATGAAGTCATTTACATATTCAGAGAAAATGCACTGGCAAACTGTATTTTACTATTATCTTCTACGATAATTCATTTACAAAACCATGTTCAGCACGTTTGTCTTTATTTTCCGTAAACAGTGTCTAAACTCTGCTCGCCGACTGGAAAATTCGTCTCACACCAGAGAGGGACCGGAGAATTAAAGATCAGCAGGTTTAAAAATTCATTTCCAATGTTTGAATATTAATTGCAGTGAATAAATAAAAATTCTTAACGATTTATTTTCCATAAAAACATCACATTTTTCCGGTGTAATTTCAGGAACAGACTTTAAGCCAATCAAAATCCAGAAAATATTCCGTCAGAGATAAGTACATACCTTTTCATGGTGTGAGACGAATTTTCCAGTCGGCGAACAGAAGACAAGCATACGCCATACATGATTTTGTAGATAATTTATCAAAGATTATTTGAATAAACAGTTTAATTTGCTAGTGCATTTTCTGAAATTGGAAATGACTGGGATTCTCGGGAGGCGGTACTACATGTAATTCGGAGTTAGATACCTCGTGTTATTATTACATCATGTGCCCGTGGTATAATCATTAAGGTCAACTTTAAAAAAAGGTTTGCTTGTCCTCTCCAGGCCCAATATGAAAAAAAATTGGGTCTGTAGGTAGGTGGGAATTTTTTTCCTAGAAAATTTTAACATCAATACTGAATTTTCGAAATATATTTTCTTGAATGCATAAAAAATAATTGCTTCCTGGAGGTTAAAAGAAGTTTTGAGTCGGGCCATTTTTAGCCAGTCGGTCGGGAGAGGGCAACCAAACAATTCTTTAAAGATGGCCTAATATCCGATAATTTAACAACTGATTACTAGTATTTTTTTTACCTGGCTCGAAATAGAACAAGCAAAACGATTCTGACGTCTCTTTGATATATATCTTTCCACCATCGCTTTAAAATCAGCCGATCTGTATTGTAATTAGTGCACAGTTTTCCTTGTTAGCATGCTAAACACCCATGGTCACAAGAAGTTTTGTGTGTGACGCAATGACTAGAATGATGATATCGGTACGGTTTAGTGTTGAGTTGAATCATGGGTTTAAATTCCATAAAAAAATTTTGAATTTACCAAGGGAGTACAGCATATATCTCAATGACTTTTCTTTAATTTGTTCGTACAGCACTGGTACTTTGATTTGCTACCCGCCAATATTAATATTCTCCCTTACCCCTTAAGACTTATTCAACGGATGCATTCAAGAAACCAATTCTAACTTGGTTTTAAGATTATGGAGTCAATAATTCTGATGGAAATCTTTCTTTTAAAATTAGCTGACACAAAGGAATTTTAGACGGACAGACAGGCGCCACTACCCCATCGCTACCCCGTCCCCAAACAGAAAGCACAAAAAAGAAAAGTTCATGTAACCCCAGTTTTAATTATTTGTTATACAAAGTCTAAGAGTGTCTTGATCATATTTTGCTTACTGTAAGACCTAGGACCATCAAACCTCGTCAGCTGATGCATTTTCAGGGAAGGTGAATAGTAACCTAAAATTAGGCCACCACATGGTTTCATTCTGGTATTATAGGCAATGGCAGTACATAATCAAATCGTGTCTGGATAATTATTTTTGCACTCTGTGAGATAACCATCAATCATTGTCTATTGATGCATCTTTGAGGAAGGAATGAGAGTAGCAATCTGAAAGAAGATCAACATTACCAATTTTGAAAGGATAACTGCACTTAACGCTGGGTTTTGAGTCTTTTTACGTCGATTCTGTTGCTTTTATATCTTAGCCTTATTTCACTTTTGGATATTAACTAAAGAATTCTGTCAATTTGGCACCAAATTTAAATGTTAAAATGATTTTAGACTGTGATAGAATAAAATTATTCTATGTTTTTTGTCCTTATTGCTTTCCAAACATAGAGAATTCATACTTGCCTGCCCTTGATTAAACATTAGGTATATATGCATGAGACTTTGAGAGGTGGAGCTAAGATTGTAAGAATGGTTCTAAAAGTAGACTAGATAAATAACAATGAGGTGTATAAAAATACGAGATTACTCTTTCCCATCTCCCCCTTTATTCTTTATGGCACAAGTACATTATTTACAAAGGTTTCAAAACGAAATTAACAATATGAGCACGCCCATATAAGTAAAGATCATTTTGAATCGATATCTGACAATTCAGCGTGTTCGAGCACAGTGTCCTACATCAGGTCGAGACCACTAGATTTTCTGACGTCAGCATAAATTTGCATGTAAATTAGCTGTCTGTTTACTTTACCCACTGATGAATGAGTCGCAATGCTTTGTGGGTACTACAAGTACTCAGTTGTGTTGAAAATAAAGGGCAACTTGAATTGTCCCTTGGAAACTCATTTTCAATTCTTTTTTGAGATTTTTGAAAGAAATATTTAAAATGATGTATAATCTTTCATTCCCGTGCTCACATTTACACAATTTGCTTTAGGAAGCCTTATATCAACTTATAATACATCGGCCTAAACCATTGTTCAAAGAGACGTAGGTGCTAACGTGTCGATAAAGTATTGAGAGTTTTTTCCCCACGTGATATACGTGTTTGTAGTTTTAGACAGCAGTACAAGGTGCGCAATTATTATTTAACCCCTCAATATTATCAAAAAGGTTTTATGTACATGCAAACGTCAAAGCGTTTGTACGGTATTTGAAGCAACTATTAATCATCTAAAACAACTCCAATATTAAATGTGAGAATGGGACAGTGTCTTTGAAATATAATCTTTCAATCTTGGCCTTATAAAGTGATAAAGAAGCTTTACGGTTTTTCCGGTGACGAAGTAAATATTATGCAGTAAACCGACGAAAACCACGTGTCGCTATTGAATCGTAAACACGTAGTAGACTGTCATGCTTTGGGACTCATTCAATTGACTGGAGAACGGGTGTGACGAAGACATCGTCACGTGTTGAAAATTGCCTTCCATATAAGGTAGTGTACCCGACCTGTACATGTAGTTAGCACAAAACATGCTCCCTTACAAATCACGTGACGGAATTTAGTATTCACCTGAGGTAAGAAATCATGTGGTGAATTATAATAAACACAAACATGCGCCGACTATGTATAAAGTCAGGGAAAAAGTGGGCGTCCTCATTATCGTACGGAGATTCAAAAAATTATGATGACCCCAGCGTTTGCAATTGAAAACAGCTTAGTACTTCGTAGATACATGCTTTTATTTAATATAATTACGTAAAATTGTAGACTAGATGTTGACCACTCCTGCAATTAAAAGAAAAATGCTTGTTTCGAAAGTTTATTTTGTTGCACTTTTTGCATGGCCTTAAGTGTAGTCATCCTTTTATGGCTAAACATAGTCAAAGGGCGTCTGGATCATGTATTTCTTGCTCACTTTAAACATATAGCTATCATGTTGTAAATTTTGAATTTACTAGGGGGAGGTAAATGCAAAATTTACAACAATTATCATGTTGTAAATTTTGCATTTACCTCCCCCTAGTAAATTCAAAATTTACAACATGATATAGCTAGGGCAATTCACCTCATCATTTTTTTTTCGGGAAGGGGGGGGGGATGAGTTGTTGAAACTTAAAAGTATGTCACCATGGCTTCATTTTGAGTATTATGGCTATACATATGTAAATTATATATCCGAATCATTATATTCATTCTTTGAGTCTTAAGGATATAAAATTTTGCCAGTTCATGTATCTTGCGGAGGTGGGGGTGGGGACGCAATCAAAGTATGTTAACATGACCTCATTTTAGACTTGTTTGGCAATACACAGTCAAATTAATATTGTGTTTCGATCACTTTGCAGACTATGAGACCTTTGACAGTTAATGGGAGGGGGGGGGGGTCTTGCAACCCCAAAATAGTATTGGTCAGCATTGTCTCATTCTGAAATTTTATGACTATGAATAAATTGTATCTGGATAATGTTTTGCCATTCTGAGGCATAGGTTCACAAAATCTTGTCAGTTAATGCATTCTGGGGGTGGGGAGATTTGTAGCAACTTGAAAGTTAGTCAAAATAGCTTGTTATTTTAGGACAGAACATTATAAATTCGTGTGTCTGGATCATATTTTGCAAACTTTGAGGCTTATTACCATCAGTATTTGTCAGATTGTATATCTCAGATATGGGTTGGGGGCTGATACAATCCAAATATAGGTCAACATAGTTATTCTCATTTTGAAATGTATCGCTAGACATGTTCTTGTAGTTTCAGACTGGCATTTCTTGTTCCACAGCAGTGCACTTTATTGTTTTTCCTTAAAGTTTATTCTTTTGTTTTTCTTTTGATTGGGAATTGGTTTTCCTTGTGAGGAAATTTGACACAGTCTTGCTTTCGGTCCATTTTGAAGTATAACTTATTGACTGAAAGGAAAACAAGTTTTACACTTAAACAAATTTATTCAGAAGAAACAACAATTACATTAAGAAAAACACTAACTCAATAACTGATTGATTATAGAAAACACACTGAAAATCAAAAGAATACATATTTGAAGCAACCAAAAAACATAAACAAGATGTGTTCGTGAAACATTGATGCCCCCGTATGACAGCTTATGGCGAAGGTCAAAGTTTCTCAAATGCAATTCAAACTTCAAGGTCAAGAGATCAAAAATGTAACCCAAAGAAAGGACTTATGTCAATGGGTATACCTGGTAAATATGAAGCCCAAGCACCAACTATTCAAAAATTATGGTCAAGTTTAATGTTTTCTAAAAAAAAAAAAAAAGGTCAAACTCGAAGGTCAAGGTCAAAGGGTCAAAATTAATGGGAAGATCTTGTCATAAAAATACAGATGCAAAATATGAAAGACCTAGCACCAACTGTTTAAAAGTTCCAGGTCAAAAGGTCAATGTTGTTGGTATGCTAAGGAACGGCTTGTCACATGCAATGCACCTATGAAATGTGAAAGCTTTGGTACTAACTGTTCAAAGTTATGGCTATTGTTAAAGTTTTTTGGAAGTGGGCCAAACTCTAAGGTCAAGGTCAAAAAGTCAAAAATATATAAACCCATGGAAAGGTTTTGTCACGATAAATACACATGTAAAATATGAAAGCTTTATCACTTACTGTTCAAAAGTTATGGCCAAGGTTAAAGTTGGGTAAATTTTTGCAAAAGTGGGTTAAATTACAAGGTCATGAGGTCATACATGTACAGTGTATATGGTACCCAGAGGAAGGTCTTGTAACAAGGAATACACATGTGAAATATGAAAGCTATAGCTCCAACGAATCAAAAATTATGGGCAAGTTTAAAGTTTTTGCGGACAATGACATACAGATTAATAGACTACCAGACAGGCACACGGACGTACAGTGCAAAAACTATATATCTTCGATTACGAGGGCATAAAAATTTCTTTTACTTTGTTAAGTTGAATGATTAATTTTTTTTATTTCAGTTGAATTATGGATTGTTTGATTAATGTACAATTTCAACGCACACTTAAAAATTATATATATATACATACATACATACATACATACATATATATATATATATATATATATATATATATATATATATATATATATATATATATATATATATAAAAGACCCCCTAATACAGAACTTCGTGGAATTTACCTGTTGCATGACAATGCTGCCGCACACAAACATAAAGAAAATGTTTATAAAGAGTTACAACACCCGCCGTATTTGCCAGGCTTGAGTCTATGCGACTTTTTCCTAAACTAATGGAAATGATATATGGAAGTCGCTATGACTCCAAATCGGCCATTGGAAGTGTTGTCTATCAGACTGGTGCCTTTTAGGTATCCAGAAGAATGAGTTTGCTGAGGCCTTCCGGTTTTGGACAGTACGACTTGAGAAGTGTATTAAAGGAAACGTGGAATATTTTGAAGAATTAATGTAATAAATTAGTTGAATTGAAGGTTGTGTCATATTGTTTTGTATCCAGTTGCATTTTTTCATGATTGACCCTCGGTAGAGGTTGTCAGAAACAGATGTCCATTGTCTACCTCAATATCGGTGTAAATGACAATTACCTCGCAACTTGTCGTCCTTTTGGTACCAATATGACATTGAACCATGTCAAATGAATGCTGTAAACTAACTACTAGTATTATTCGCGATTTGTAAAGTTCAAACCCCGCTGCACAGTCTAATTATCGAGAATAAGGAAATATTCACCATAAATACACAACAGAATAAAAAGTTTGCTGCGAGAAATATTTGCAAAACCCGCGGATATTCGTGCATTCAGATAAAAATTGGTTTAAGTCATAAGTTTTGAATCACGCGTTTAACTCCTTTAAAACTATTGAAAGCAGGTACAAGTACTTAATGCTTCTTATTAATAATAAGGACAATATGCACATAAATTTCGATTATACACAAATATACAAGGAAACAACTGATGAAACACTTTTAAATAGTCACTCAATAAATTAAGAAATTGAATTTACATTTTTTCTTCTTCGTGCATTAAAGAGCTAGTAAGTTCACAAACTGTTTTTGTTTAACAATAGAGACTTCATTTACATGCATGTTCTACGCTTTTTTGTGTGATCATTATACTTTTCTAAGATAAGTAAACATAATTTTGGATATGAGACTATATATATTATATTATTGAAACTTGAAATCGTAGATTTTTTATCACAACATAAAAAAAATCATGAAAGGATTTTGCTTTACTTTATATAATTCTGAGAATATCTTTGAAATATCCCCATGCCAAAGAAATTTTCTTTATTACTTCAACAAGCGAAACACCAGAGTCCCCCCCCCCACCCCCACCCCCCCATGTGTCCCATGTGTAGAGAAGATATCAACAAACTTTGGAGATGTTCACTCGAAAATCGGGATAAAGTTTTGCTTTACGAGTACGTGGCAATTTTTTATGTGGATCTTGTGTGAATCCTCCAGTATTTTGTTAGGTTTTCCGTGTTAATAGAATGTAAATCACTACCATGATGAATGGGACAAACGACTTCTTCTCCAAGTACGATATCCTTCTCTTGAATGAAATGTCCTTCAATGTCCATTCCTATTGATTGCTCATTTTCATTTTTACAGCTAAAACCCTTCTCAAAGTCAATTTTTCTATCAAATGTAGCTGAAATTTTGTTTAACATTTCCTCTACAGAACTTTGGATATCTTTAGCTTTTTGCACATCGAGTGATTGACTGGATATTGGTTGGTACACCTGAAGCTGGATGGACGTTACTGTAACTGCAATTGCAATGTGATGATCATCAAAAGAAAACAAAGCAGCATTTCTGTAAAGACAAGGTATATTTTGGTTTTTGCGCACAATCCATCCGTCTTTGTGCATGCAGGCGACAACAAGACGAAAGAATAAAAAGTAAGGCAGAAAATTAAACCGAAAGGCTAAAATGGAAGATTTTTTCTTTATCTCAAAAAGTTTCCTTTGAGTTTTTTCGTCAAATTCTTTACGGTTCATGCACGGAATATAATGAGATTCTGAGCCAGTGGCTATTAATCCAAGTCTGTCCATAAAATTCAAAAGACTTTTTCGATGATTTTGGAAATATTGCATGGTTTGAAGATTGCCTTCGCTTGTCTGACGCAGAGATTGATCTTTTATATTGAAAAAAATCTCGTCATTCGGAAAATCAGAGTCATCCAAGCTATCATGCTTTGTCAGTTGTTTGTCTAATTCCTCATCTTTATGCTTCCAAATTGCTTCAAGAACACCATCCTTTAGATATCCAGTATGATAGTACTCCTCCCAGTCACCCCTTGTAACAGGTATTCCATCCAAGTGAAGTTTGTCTGTAATGATGTTTTTAAAGGCATCTACAAACCATTGTATGTCAATAATGACAGAATCCTCTAAACCCTCTTCGTTAAAATACAGTACTTTTCCTACGTCGTGAAAGTACCGTAGCATAGTCTTCTTAGATATCTGCTTTTGAGTGTAATCTTGTAAACTTTCTTTCTGAGTCTTCATTTCAATATCCTGCTCTTTCAAGATTTTCCATTTATTTTTTCTTTGATTGAATTTTATATCTAATAAGGCCCACTCTCTCGGTATCTTCAGCTCCCACTTTTCCTCTGAGATAATGTCTATGATATGCTCTTTTAAATTATCCAAAGGTTCTAGATAAAACTGTTTTAAAACGCTGCAATTGTTCCTTTTGAGAGAAAACTTAATGAAAAAGCAACTCTTCCTCCGTACGTATTGTAGTAAATGCGAATCTCTAGGAATCTTGCTTTGCAGAGCTTCTAGAAATTTAGCTTCGTTCTGAAAATACATATCAATTTATGATTAATTACCTATTCACCAAATACTAGTTAAAAAGGTGTGTAAATGAATAATTCAGTAATGGTCTTGAAAGGCTAGGTTAATTATAGTTCTGCTGCAAGTTTTGAGAGAGAGAGAGATAGAGAGAGAGAGAGAGGATAATTGATACCTTGTAATGTTTGTTATCCCAGTGTGTTGCTACGATGATAATTCTTCGTTGAAGTGTTTTTCCAGTTTCTGCTCCGCAGTATGTGTGTATGGACTTCAGCCAAAATACGAAGTAGTCTAAAACATAGTAAAATATATAGACTATGAAGTTATGGAATACAGTCAAAGTCTGTTTATTTACCTTTTTCTTGCAGAATCAACGAAATGTTAAGACAGACATTATGCATGTAAATATACAGTAAAACACGTCTATATTGAACACGCTTACAATTATTGACGCTTACAGTGAGTTGATTTTCATTCCCTGGGCTTTAAAATATCATGCACACTTAAAATATAATGTACACTTAACGGATATGAAGGATTACGTTTAATATGAAGCAAAATCGTATGTCCCTGGTATAAAATTCATACAGATACAGTTGTTCATTTGGTAAATCATAAAAACAAAACTTAAACTTATGATTATGTAAGTCAACTTGATTTTTAAAAGTTTTAAAAGATGTTGGTTTGCAAACAACATGTAAAACTTTTGGAACATCAATTAAACATATGATTTAACTGGATTCGGGATTCAAAGTTATTTTTCCTAAAAGTTTTAGAGAAAAGGGATATGATCCACAAAACATTTTACTACCCCTTATGAGTTTTAAACAAAAGGAGAGCACAGCCGTTGAACAGTGGTAAGCTACCACACAACTACTGATAAAAACGTAGCATATTGATTGATTGATTGTATATTGTTTTTGTCCCATTCAAGAATTTTTAACTTTCATAGAGACGTCACCATATACCAGTGAAGGGCTTTAAATTAAACCTTTACTCGGCAAATCGAAGTTTCCATGGAGTGTAGTTAGAGTACTATATAGTACGCAAAGAGAAACGAAGCGTGAGAGGCAACTTTTTCTCTCCTATTCCCAAAACATATCTCCCTCCCTCTCTCCTTCCTTTTTCTATACTTTTCTTTCTTTTTCTACTGCCTATCTTTCTTTATGGCAATGAAAAGGAAGGAATTTCACAAAGAAATAAATTACATGATTGATTGACTGTATGCTGTTTTACATCCCATTCGAACCTACAGTGACACGGGGCCTCGGTTTGTAAGGTATCATCCAAAGGACCCGGAACTTTCACTTCAAAGTGCCGAGCGCTTGGCGAAGGAATAGTTTCTACGTATACCTATTTTATCGACTTAGGTCAGTCGCGGCCGAGATTCGAACTCACGACCTTCCGATCACGGAGCGCTCTACCGTCTGAGCTACCGTTACGGTCAAATTAAATGAAAAACAAATTCAAAGAATTGTTATCCCCCACTTTTGGTGTTTTAGTGATTAGGATACTACTATTTGTGGCATGTTGTAACTCACTTGTATCTCTTCCTTCCTTGTCTTTCATCATACAAAATACACAATACTATCTAAAAGATCTTAACACTGAGTTATGCATTAGAGTAAAAAAGTCTGTAACCCCAATCTCTTCTAAAGCAAAAGTTCCGACCAAAGTTGGAAAAAATAAGTAGGGCAAACTTCTAGGTATATGACAAAGGCATGAAGTCAAACATGACTCTTTCTGAAAGGTGTTGTCACAGGTTATGTATAAGTAAAATTTAAAAGCTTATTTTCTCTCCTTCAAATGTTATAACCAATGTCAAAAATTTTGAAACCTACTGTAGATTTAACTTATAAGTTAAGGTCACATGATAAGACCGCGGAACATTAACTGGCAAAATTGGAAATATGCAGCTTACGTCATTTCCATCTGTTACAGTCAAAACATTTCATGATAGACAATGAAATGGGTGGGTACAATTTGACACGGACGTCCGCGAAAACATTGGATTGACATTGCAATTCGAAATTCATTTTCAATCCACCTCAGCTATGCTAGAACGCACAGTGTTACTGACTGACCCAGAAGACAAATTATTTGAAATATATATAAATCAGAATTTTTCTATCCCATGTTTTTAAAGAAATATAAAGGGACAAATATTTGATTCCTGTTATATGAGTTTGTGTGTGCTGGGGGTTGGGGGGGGGGGGGGGTTGAACGATGTTGGAAATGAATAAGAAAGTTTTCTTTTAGTTTGGACAACCCCTCCCTTTTTTGTTTGTCAAACATTTTTCAAAGCTAAAAAACTAAAAAATTAAAAGCTCTTGTCATCCTAGAAATTAATATAATCTTCATGTGAAAGCATGATCTGACTCGACAATTTTTGACAGCCCCCCTTCTAGAATCAAATGGCCGTCCCCTGAAAAAATAATCTCTGTTTTCTATGACTTTGACGTGTACTTAAAATTAGGCTAAAAACTCATATTAATATGAATTTCAAATAACATGTATTTGGGAATTGAATTTATTTGTCTTTTGGATCATACATTCACACTTAAGGTTTTCACACAGCTCAGGTGGATTGAAATTGAATTTCAATTTTTTTTTCAGTGAAGAAGAAATTAAATATATTCTTTTATGTGATGCATAACCATAACTAATCTGATTCGACAAAATTTGCCAGCCCCCCCCCCCCCCCTACTCTAGAATCAAATAGCCGTCCCCTAAAAGAATATAGTTACTATAACTTCTGTGTGTCCTCAAATATGGGATAGAAAATTGTTATACATTAATTTCAAACTATACGTATTTGGGAACTGATTTTATTTGTCGTTTGGATCATACATTATAACTTTGCGAAAAATAATTCAGGTGGATTGAAAATGAATTTCGAACTGCAATTTCAATCCAATGTTTTCGCAGACGTCCGTGTCAAATTGTACCCGCCCATTTCATTGTCTATCATCAAGTGTTTGACTGCCACAGATGGAAATGACGTAAGCTGCATATTTCCAATTTTGCCAATTAATGTTCCGCGGTCTTAAAAACCAAAGTAAATTTGGAAATATGAAAGTCCTATATTCTCTCATTCAAAACAAATTATCAATATTATAATTATTGAAATGTAGATCAACCTTCAAAGTCGAGTTTAAATGTTTAAAAATGAAAGTACACTTTTTAAGGTCTTGTCATAGGTAATGCAAATGTCAAAATTGGATGTCCTATCTTCTATTCTTCTTCTATTATAATCAATGTGCATGTAAAATGTTTTAAAAGTAGGTCAAGTTCAAGGTCTGTGGGAAAAAAAGTACATTTGAAAAGAATTTGTCACAGGTAATGCACATCTCAATTATGAACACCTTATCTCTCTGATTCAAAAATAACCATCAATGTTAAAATTTTTGAAAAGTGGGTCAAACTTCAATGTAAAGGTCATTTTGTAAAAAATATAAACTTATAAAAAGAACTAGTTAATGAAAATGTTAAATATGATTCCCCCATTTGTTTTTATTCAAAATGATCACCAGTGTTAGAATTTTTGTAAAGTAGGTCAAAGATGAAGATCAAGGTCACAGGTAAAAAATCATATTACTTTTGGAAAGATCTTGTCACAGGTAATGTACATGTCTGATACAATCCTAATACATGTCTAATCCCCTTTCTCACATTTTTTACCTTCATATGCAAGCATACCGATATAGTGAATTCATATATGTACACATAATGGCATGATAGCAATCACACTTTAAAGATTATCAAGCGCAGTCCATGTAGGTTGGAGATTGTTTTTCCCTGAAAATGTTTATTAGATGCAAATGAATCTAATTAAATAAGATAATGTTTTTGGCTTACCACCGTACGTCCATTCAGAGAACAAAGTTCCTTTTTGATCGCACACGTTCTCATTTACTTTATCATCAAGGTTCTTTGAGGCGTCTACCACAACAATATAGAAGGCTCTCTTTGTTAGATAGATCTGATGACAGGCATAATACGCACACTGTCCTCCAAAGTCAAAGAAACTCAAGGTTTTTCTGTGATGATCAACTACATTTTCAGACGATGATGTAGCTGTTTTCATATTTGAAAAAAATAGTCGCACCATCAAAACCTACCACTTGCCACCATAAGAGTAAATGAAAAAAAACCCTTTTCTTTTTAGCCCTTTTGAAGCAGCCGTTAATCAAGTTCATTAGTCATGCGTATACCAAGTTTATTTGTCATGTATGAATATGTGTGCGATATTTAAAATATATGGTAATGTAAACAATTATATACACTGAAATGAATGATATATTTAATTTCTTAAATAATAACTGAAATCATACCTTTAAGAGATTTAGTATCATTTTCCTCACAAATCTCAAGTATCTTTTCGTGGACCTCCAATCCTTCTGTTGGGGTGATATTCAGAATCTCCCTCTTACTACACCCTATCAGACGTTTCAGGAGCGTGGTTTTTCCAGCTTGTGCACAACCTACTATCATCCCCCTGGCATGGTGGACCGTATGTATTCCTCTCATAGCGCACTCAACGTACTGTTCCCGGGCTTCTTGGTCCCATTGTAGTATTTCTTCTGGGACTTTCACTGTTAAAATATTTTCTTTTTTCAATACTTTAATATACCAGTCCTGTGAGCACAGTTCACCAATTAAAATGTGAAGATAACTAAAAGTGATCAATCTCATAAACCTAGTAAACAAGAGGCCCATGGGCCATTATCTCCTTTGGAAGGGGGCTTGGCCCTTCATTTTAACAATTTAAACTCCCCTTTACCCAAGGATGCTTTGTACCAAGTTTGGTTAAAATTGGCCCAGTGGTTCTTGAGAAGAAGTTGAAAATGTGAAAAGTTTACAGACGAACGGACAGACGGACAAACGACGGACAATGGATGATCAGAAAAGCTCACTTGAGCTTTCAGCTCAGGTGAGCTCACAAAATCATGAACAGGGCAAAAACTCAGACTAATTGAAACACCAAAGGTGGGATCTGGTGCCGAGCATGTTTAACCATTCCCTGTTGACAGGTCAAAACCTATGTATTGATCATGTAGATGGAGTACTCAAGTTCAAGGTCTGTGGGGAAAAAATCCATCGTCAAATTAAGCATTAAAACAATGACTTAACACAGGGTGTGATACATGTAAGACAAAAAACGATCCAACGATAGGTTGAATATACAAACAAGGTCATTGATGAAAGTTGTAATTGTAATGTCTATGCCAAAACAAGCGGCTCATGGGCCACATCGCTCACATGAGCACTCTGTCTACAGAAAAATAGAAATCAGTACTGCGTTGAAAAGTTTGAATATATAAGTGGTCCAAATCTACTCCAGAAAAGGGGGAGGTGATTTGTACAAACTTGAATCTACATTAACTGAGGATGCTTCCATATTTCCTTGGCTAATGATGTCTTTATTTTTGTTTAAAGATTTTCCTCTATACATTTTATGTAAAAAATATTGATTTTCTATTGTTGCCGCGCCATACCCCCGGGGAACATTATGTGAACATTACCTGAACAGACTATGATCTGTACTATGTGAGGATGCTTCTGGATTAACTGATCATGGCTTTTCTGTTCTTGAGAAGAAGATGTTAAACGATTTTTTCTTTATATTCTTAGGAAATATTCCAAAGTAAGAATTTTACCGCCCTTGTAGCTATGCCTTAACCCCGGGGTTATGATTTGAACAAAATTGAATCTACACTATCTGAGAAAAATCCTGATAATATGCAATCCTGATAATATGACGAGTCACGGCTTTGCTATTCTTGAGAAAAAAATTAAAATATATTTCCTATATAGTCCTTTGTAAAAGCTTTTCCTCTTCTATAGTCCCTCCCTACCCGACGGGTTTATGATTTGAACATATGTGAATTAAAACTTACGTTATATATTGAAGCTTTCACATAAGCTTTCTCTTTATTGGCAAAGTGGTTCTTTAGAAGAAGGTTTTTATAAGATGCCTTCAAATTTTCACAAATATTATCTCCCCTTGAAAAACTTTTCTTCTTATCAAAAAACTTAATTCCCCCTCACTTAAGGATGCTTTGTGACAAGGTTGATTGAAATCTGAGAGTCGAAAAAGTGAAAAGTTTAAAACAACACACGACATATGATAGACATACAGACAGACGCCAGTCACAGAAAAAATTAGAGCTTTCGGCTCAAGTGTACTAAATACTTATACTGACCATAGAATTTACAAAATGCTGACTTTAAAGAGATTTTTGAAATTCTTGTAACATAACGTTATTCGTCAGTATCTTGTCTATGTTTAAAGATTTTCAATTGATGCAAAATACAATTTACTAAAACATTTCATAAAGCACAATGTGTATTTAAAAAAATTAAAAAAAAAAAAAACAAAACAAAAAAAAAAAACAAAACAAAAAAAAAAAAAACATTAAAGCGAGTGAATATAAAGGGCAAATTTCATAATTTTGTATTTAGGCGCGGAAATACGGGGGCTGTTAGAAAAGTTCGCAGACAAACTGCATGTATTGTGAGCGCGCTGTTCACGTGAATCCAATTAGGTTCTAGAAATAAAAATACAAGTTTTTTTTCCCAATAAATATACAAGTATTGGATGTATCTTTTTTTATTATTTGAAAAAAATATATGCAGCTCTATCATTAAGATAAAAATGCCGCATGTTGCAATTACATTTTTGCACATTTTAATTATGTTTAATTTTGTGAAATTATGAATTGCATTGTTCTGGCGAATAAAGATTTTCGATACTTTAACAGCCGCCACAGTATTTGTTATATGTCATTTATTTTTTGCGGAAGTGGTAATGATTGTTCCATATAGCTAATAATAGTTGATCAATGCATAAACAAAGATCAGCAAGGTCTGGTGATTTGGGACCAAAGTATTTAATGATAGCAAAATTTTAAGCGGGGGATGCCTACAATTTATGATGCTCAGCTCCTGCGATATCCTGTCTGAAATTTCCTACCATGGATTTTATACTGTTTCCAAACTCAACATTAAACTGCGTATACAATAGTACTAGGATATAACTGAGAAAGAAACACACCTTGCTAAAGTAATACATTTCTAAAAGAGAAAAAGACAAGACAAGTTTGTAAAACTGAAAGATATTTAAAATTATGAAAAAGATTAACAGGTTTAGAATCAAATTGTCAAGTCACCTAATGTCACGAAACTTTCAGCAGCTGCTCATTGAATCCTATGACAGAAAAAAAACTACGAAATCTTTAGTAAATATACCTCAATTTTGCATCCTTTTTTGTATCTTTTTTCAGTAAAAGATTACAATTAAACAAAACATATGTAATTCTCCAAAGTTCACGTTAATCTTCCCGTAAATCACTGTGTCTGCGAACTTTTCTGACAAACTTCCAGATATTATTTGGAGTCTAGTATATTTGTTTCCCTTTATATTTCGGCGTCAGAAGAGGAGTATCAATTCCCTGATGGCATAATGAATTTTTAAAGTTATACACTGTATATAAGACATAATTTTAAGTTGGCAAATTTAGTCGATCAAACTTTAATTGAATTTGTAGAATAACGAAATAGCCTGATTTTAAATCGTGAAATATAGCAAAATTTGACAGATGTAGAAAGGTTATTGTACATATGGTATACCTGAAAAGACATTGTTCACAATATTACAAAAATATACTCACAACATTCACAGATCTTGCTATGAATACTTTGATCCGAAACAGTGCAGTGTTTGATGATGTCAAGCTGTAGTTTATCAATGAAAAATTCGTACAGATCCCTCGGCCTATTTGGTATATAAATGCACCTTTCTTTTTCCTTTCTCTTATAATTCCACGACCTACAATATTCCGATAGTACACGACTAGACCCCGTAGTCAGGAAAAACTCCAGATCACTGTCCTCCACCAGACACTCTGTCGCAAATGCGTACATTACGTCATGTCGGATGTCTTCCGTTAGAAATGCCACGGTATTGCTTTGTGTTTTTACGCAATCATTAGGAAGAAGTATTGAATCAAAATCTTTAGATATAGCTTCTTTTGCACAGTATCGTTCTCTGATCTTCTTCAGTAGACTTTTATGAGAAATATCAGAGACCTTAAAAGTGTAGTCGTCCAGTAACAGTATGCAATAGAGCAGACTTTTGATATCCCACGAGTAACCGTGGTACTGACCTAAAAGAATGAGAAGCGATTTAAATAAATAAAAATAACCCCTAAGTCAATATGATTTCAATTTCTTAATGAACACGTGCTATTTTTTCTGATAGATAATATTTCATTGTTCAGCCTCAAAACTGCATATTAGTAACAGTTGTTATAAAAATGCACGTTACAATGAGATTGACAACAAATGATAGCTATTACATTTTATAACTGGCATCACACATGCATGCAAGCATCAACAGGTTAGCTAAATTTAGATGAGCTTATTCAGCATGGTCATAAAGCAATATTTAGCCAAACACAGCAAAAGCAGTTTCTTATAATACAACCGTCTTATCTTTTAGCATGAAACCCTACTTGAAATATTTTATTGTTCTACGCTTTTTATATAAGTATTTTTATCATTATGTGACCCTGAATAATCGCGTGTATGGCACACCAAATTCACAAAAATCAGAAAAAACATAGTTTTACGGTTGATAAGGCCAAACAAAAAAATATGTGTGGTTCCGGTTACATCTCCAAAAAAATTAGGGTAGGTAGGTAGGGATTTTTTTTTTTTAACAAAATGATTTTCTTAAAATTGTACATAACACTTATTACTGCTTTGCAAGTGGCATTTAGATGTGGTATGATAATATACTAGTCAATATTGGTAGGGGACGCCTACATGCTAGCTTGCTTTGGATTTAACACTATTAAACACTTGCACTATGTTTTGCAAGGAGGCCGTCATTACTGAAACTAAAACTTGATTAAACCAGAGCCATTGATGGAAATCGGGGAAAAATATGAAAATTGTCCAAAAAAAAAGTTTAGGGTCGGGGGTATAAAATAGGGACGGTCGGGTAACCGGAACCACACATGTTTTTTTATTTGGCCTAAACTAGGTTTATCGATAGTAAACTATTATAGTCTGCAAACCGTAGACTATAATTAACAATTTGTTAACGTTGACTTTTATCTGTAAAACTATATTTAACGAGCTTAAACTGGTCTGGAGAGACCCTCAAATTCACGTCTTTTACAAAAGGAAAAATGTCAAACAACTCAACACGTTGCCAACCACGAAATAAAATTCTCACAATCAAGCATTCTTTCACAAATCTTGAAACTATATTTATCAGAAAAAAATATGTCTTACATTCCTTAATTTTAGATTTCGGTCGTAAGCTATAGTTAACTGTCATGTTTAATCACAAACTATATTTAACAGATGTAAACTATAATTAACGATTATTAACAATTGTATTGAAACATTAATTATGACTTACATTTGTAAATCATAGTTTATCGTCATAAACTATTATGCAGACTCGTTAACCATAGTTAAGAGTTATTAAATGTAGTATATGATTTCAAGTTCTATTTATAAACAAGAGGCCCATGGGCCACAACGCTCACCTGAGTTACTTTGGCTCTGCTGTTCTTCACAAGACCTCCCCTTTGTAACATTTATTGCGGCCCTGCCCTACCCCCAGGGCCATGAATTGAAGAATTTAGAATCTACACTACCCAAGGATGCTTCCACATAAGTTTCAGCTTTTCTGGCCCAGTGGTTCTTGAGATGAAGATTTTCAAAGATTTTGCCTATATATTTCAATGTAAAACTTTGATTCCCTATTGTGGCCCCGCTCTACCCCCGGGGGCTTTGATTTTAACAATTTAGAATCTACTCTACCCAAGAATGCTTCCACATAAGTTTCAGCTTTTCTGGCATAGTGGTTCTTGAGAAGAAGATTTTCAAAGACTTTGCCTATATATTTCTATGTAAAACTTTGATTCCCTATTGTGCCCCCCCAAACCCCCGGGGGCTATGATTTGAACAATTTAGAATCTACACTACCCAAGGATGCTTCCACATAAGTTTCAGCTTTTCTGGCATAGTGGTTCTTGAGAAGAAGATTTTCAAAGATTTTGCAATTGCCTATATATTTCAATGTAAAAATTTGATTCCCTATTGTGGCCCCGCCATACCACCGGGGGCTACGATTTGAACAATTTAGAATCTACACTACCCAAGGATGCTTTCACATAAGTTTCAGCTTTTCTGGCATAGTGGTTCTTGAGAAGAAGATTTTCAAAGATTTTGCCTATATATTTCAATGTAAAACTTTGATTCCCTATTGTGGCCCCGCCCTACCCCCGGGGGCCATAATTTGAACACTTTAGAATCTACACTACCCAAGGATGCCTCCACATAAGTTTCAGCTTTTCTGGCCCTGTGGTTCTTGAGAAGAAGATTTTTTAATGACCCCACCCAATTTTTGTCTTTTCTTGATTATCTCCCTTTGTAAGTGGGGTTGGCCCTTCATTTTAACAACTTAAACTCCCCTTCACCCAAGAATGCTCTGTACCAACTTTGGTTAAAATTGGCTCAGTGGTTCTTGAGAAGAAGTTGAAAATGTGAAAAGTTTACAGACGGACGGACGGACAGACAGACAGAGGCCGGACAACAGGTGATCAGAAAAGCTCACTTGAGCTTTCAGCTCAGGTGAGCTAAAAAGGGAAAACAAATCCTTCATCATGCAAACGGAATTATTTTCTCTTTCTGATAATCTTAAATATCTCCAGCTTTCAGCCACTTGTTTGATACATGTACCAGCGATACTAAGTCATCTTTCTCTGCTATAAGATAAAAAAGTTGGAAGATGGCACGCAGGGATATACTGTAGATCACTAAATTTTCGCGACACCTTATTTTAGCGAAATAGTCATTTACCCTCAAATAGCGAGTCAAAATTTTCAAAAATTGTGGTTATTGCTCTATATAATCTTAAGGAATACAAATATACGCGTGAATTAAATTTTGGCGGGTACACTGTCTCTGGTAAGTACGTGAGAATAAAGTTCTCGAGAACAAAAAGTGATTTACAGTATTTCCCTGATTTATAGAAAAACTTTTAATTCAAACCGTTTGTATTTTCTTTACTTGTGTTTTGTTCAGAGCTGTCGACTCATTCAATTGTTAAGGGTCATTGTACACATGTCTTTTTATAAGTGTGGTGGCTAAAAAACAAGTAATGACGAGTTACATGTACTTCTGACATGAAATTCATTTTTCAGGATTTGAAAAGAATTTCTTCACAGATATTTCAATTATGAGTGATAAATTTAAATATCAATAATAAAGTCAAAAGTCAATGCTTAATCGTCTATTTGTTGGTAAATGAAAAGCAGATACACCTTACAAATATAGGTATCTGAAATGTGTAGATTTGATAAAAGAAAACCATATAAAGCTTATATCAATTATCAAAGGAATGCACCAACATTTCATGAATGTAAAACCACACAATTGTGAATTTTCCTGAGCAAAGGATGCATAGCTGGTGTATTTACTTTCAGGATGTTTAATCCGTCTTGTTAGAGAAGATAGTTTATATAAGAACCACATGCTCTGATTAAATTACAAAAGTAAACACCGTTAATTCTAACACCGTATTTATCTTACATGTACTTACTTGGCACTCTGTAAGCCTTGTTATTAATGATGTAAATATCCATGTGTGAGTGATGCCCTACACAGGATCGCACAATGGCAGGTCTCCAGAATCTATGAAACCATTTGACTTGTGCATGGTTTTGTGGTTGTCCTCTGATATATACGAGCTCTCCTTTTTTCTCTAGATTTGTTATAAACGTTGTCCTTTGAACCTCATCTTCATTTAATATATATTCAGGAATATTCACTATTTTTTTAAAAAAAGATTTTTTCTTAAAATAAAGAAATGTTTAGTTAACTAACGTAATATTCAATTTTCAATTAGATCAAATTCAGATATTCTTATATTTTCTTTAGCGCAGTGTCGTTATTGCATGTTATAGAATAGCATCTCCTTTTCAAATAAATTTCAGAAAATACGAAGTCCATGCTCGAAATACCTTTGCGTACATTATTGCAAATACTAGAACTTCTCAAATACTTAACAATAAAATTAACTTTTTAAAAGTATTTTGAAGTTTCATTTCTAAATGTGATGTATAACAAAGTGTATTTTGATATACAGTGTATTCCTCATTATAATTGATTTTCTTATCGATCTCTACAGAATATTAATTTCTAAAAACATACGTATCTGGAACACGTAAGGAAAGATGTTCTTATCCACCATAGTGACATGTGTCAGTATGTTCATTTGTAGGCGGTGAATTATGATTTTATCACCTTGTGAGCTCCCACTAAGTAGGCATTTTTCTTGAGGCTTCCTACGGTATCCACGCGTTCTTAAGTATTTCAGTGTTGTGGTGAAACTAAATAAGAACAATCTGTAGACACTATACTTTACGGAACGCTGTAATATACAGTATATAGTTTCATCTGCGGCATCCTCAGTTATATGTACTTCATTTTGATCCTCAGAAAGGAATTCAGTTGTCTTTAGTTTGTCTAGAATTTGGTATGCCTCCTCACTCGATAAAAAATCTTTCTCAAGGCATTTATGTCGGGTTAATTTAAGACTGTCACTGGATTCAGTCTCCATATCGCAGTACTTTCGTATGTGATTGAATATACCAAGCCTGTCTTTGTCATTGAAGTCAGGACAACCGGTGTCGGAGCACAGAAAGGAGAATAGCATGGAGACCTCTTCACCAGACATCGCTTGGAACGCATCTAAAATTTTTTTGTATTAAGAACATTTCTTTCAGATACATATAGAAGACATTCCAAAGCTTTCAAATTATAGCTTTCTTAAGGGTACTTCTTTTATATGAGTCAAAACCAGGTAATTTTTATCACATTATACGTGAACTTGTTTTTTGCATTATACAGATGTTGAAAAAAGCCCACACAGGTCCAAGTGTGAAACGTTATAAGAATTGTAATAAAAGGTTTGAATTGAAATCCTTTAAGAAATAAAGCATCATTTTTTAAACTTTTATTGGGATATAAATACGGGTTGGTCATGTGATCAAATCCCACAAAGCCCGAAGGTAGATTTAATCACATGACAACTCGTATTTTCATCCCGATAAAGCTTACAAAAGATACCTTATTACTTACAGAGTGTTTTACATTTATGAATGATTTATTACAAACAATTGAGTACTATAGTTTGAAACTCATAAAATGATTTTTTTTCAAACCTCAACATTATAAATTGAAGGTGGTGAACACGTCGATCACTTATGACGTCACTATGAAATTAGTAGATCGTTTATGACTAAACAATCACTTCACGGCCACTTGACGAACCTGTTTTTACACAGGTGTAAATTAGCCTTGTTTTAATAGTGTTATATAAGGGAAAACATTTGCAAATGTAAATATGATTTTATAAACAAGTAAGGCCGAATAAAAATGAAATATGTTGTAAAAAGGGTTGTGTAATTTCCTGATATCTTGGAAATAAATAACTAGAAAAAAACCCGCAAAAAATATGTTTTTGAAAATGCCAGAAAAAGCAACGTCGACCATCAGAGCGAATCTTTGCCTATTTAAAAAATGTGTGTAGATATGGTTTAAATGGGGCAAGAGACTAAAACACTATTCAGTCTATATACCGGAAGTATTCGGAAGATATCAAGTTCGTTGATCCGCAGGTAGTATGTTACAGTCTTTTGACGGTAGAGTTGGAAGACTTCCCTCTTAAATGATGATAATTCGCTATTCCTATAGAGTAACATTATTAAAAAAATCTAGCTTTTTCGCAGCTAAAAAGAATATCTATGAAGACTCTCGTAAAATATTGTGCCTTGCTTTCATTTTAATGAATGTCATCTGTTATGGTCTATGAAGAAAAAAAAATATAATAAACATTTAAAAAGAAAAAAAAAATAGTCTGAGAAAAAAAAAAGAAATACAATATCAATATCAAAACAAATATTATAGAAACTATGGTTAGTATGTAAGCTATAATTAGCTATAGTTGACTATTAACATCAATTCTCTGTAAGGACCAAAAATGCTTGGCCACGCACTATCATGGAATTTTATTTTATCACTATAATATTATAGAGTGCCCTATATAAAGACTATTGGTGGGTAAATTTTGGACAGTACCTCCTTGGTTTCCATAGCAACGACTTTGAAATATTTTGTTACGGCAAAACTGACCTGATTGTCATCACCATGTAAAATAATTCCGTGCTTCCTTAATGTAGGAAAGTTGTGAACATAACATGGGTTTCATTTTATAGCTTAGTAATCAAAGTTTCTGTGCTTCTAAATTTTATTCAATTTAACCCAAGGTTTTTCATATGATACAGATCAATTTACATGAATTTGTCATAAAAATGAATACAAAGGTGCCTATTTCTTGATATGCATATTAATTTTTGCAGGCAATTGAAACTTAGAAAAAAGATCTTTTTAGTAAGATCGAGCTTAGATCTAAAAGATGCAAAAAGATTTGAGGTGGGGAAATCAGTTAAAAGTCATATTCCAATCCCCTCAAATTATAACTTTTCCTAAAAATTAACCTAGAGTTATTTCCCTTTGCTGACTCTTTTGCACTGAAGACAAAAAAAAATTAAACTGGTGTTATTTCCCTTTGTTGACTCTCCTGTATTGAAGTCTAAAGAAGTTTATAACAACATGTGGCAAAAACAGACGCCAGAAAAAAAAAAACATGAAACCATAACAGGAAAAAGATGTTTTTTCAACTTTTTAAAATGGAATTCAGGTGTGAATGACAAAGGAAGTCATCAAATGAAGGAGACACTGCTTTCTCGGCATTCGACTTGATAATGATGTAGATCTTTATTAATAGTAGATTTTTAAAGTCAAATTCACTTTGCGAAATATTGAAAGAAAATTTATGAAGTCTGACTTGCATTCCCATCATGTGGGATTCCATGTACTCTAAAACCCATGAGAAAAATGCAAGATGCAATTGGGGGAAAACAACAAGTAGAAGATACGGCAGTCAGTGGGAATGGTTAACAACCCTAGGCACAGGTATAAAATTTCAAATAACTTATTCTTTTTTGTATAAAAACTGCATGTAAGAAGCTTTTTCAAATAAATTGACGTAATATTTAAATTAAATATTCTTTTTTTATATAATAGACTAAATTGGTCTATATTCAAAGATCACCATGTTAGCAGGACATTCCAGACATATATCTTACACTCTGTAATAATATGTTTGCATTATAGGAATTTTTGCTTGCTTCAGAAAGCAACTTACTTTGGCAAATCATAACTACAAAGTTTATCAAAAGGAGGAGAATGTTATAGAAGATGTAAGTGTGTATGTAATGAAAAATATACACAAGGCAATATAAAAAAAAATATTTTTTTTGGTAATGTTGTAAACAGTGGCGGATCCAGGAATCTTGAAAGGGGAGACCAGTTTGTTTTTGGGGTAGGGGCTCAAGACCACACTAGAAAAAATTAATTTATTAAATCTAATGTATATTTTTTACACAAAAGGGGGGGCTGCCCCCCCCCCCCCCCTCTAAATCCGCCAGTGGTACAGTTTAAAATCTGATTTGGCCAAAGAAGTAGTAGGGGTGGTGGGTAAAAGTTAGAAATAGTCGACTTAACGGAAAAACATAAATTTTTTTTTAGCGTAAAAAGAAGTCATATAATTCAGATTCACTGTAAAAAGAACAAAACATATTTTACTGCAGCTATAAATACACACTATTAAGATATAAATATAATATACCCATGTAAATGTATGTATTCATGATTGACAATAAGAATGAATTTCTTTAATTTGAAAAAAAAATATTTTAAACATATTTTAGATGAACTGGTGCTTTGAAAAGAAAAAAAGAAGATGAAAAGATACATAGAGAAATAATTTTCAGTAAAAAGCAGGTGATTTTTTTTTAATATTACAATTGTCTGGATATGGAATTTCCATTTTTTTTTAATGCCAACTACCACAATGAATTTATCGAATCTTTTTTGAAAGTCATGATTTTGACAGATCATAGGGATGTAGTAATTATGAAAAGAAATAAAAATTGGTTGTTAATCATACTTCTATGTATTGTTACATTTTAGGACTGTGACACAGTAGCATCACTTATGAAAGGTTGCACTCAAATAGTACATCGATGAAGGACATATGAGCAACTGTAAGTACACTATAATTTAGTTAATTCAATTTTCTTTTTTATTTATTATAATTTTTTGATTATATTTTGGATTTTTTGGATTATATTTTGGATTTTTCAATTGCAATACTTTGTGAATGTTTCGTAGAAAAATATATTTTATATAAAAAAAGTCGGGGAGAACCCTTGGGGTATGGAATGCAGGGGGGTGGGGGGAGGCATCCCCGCCCCAAGCACCTGTGATATGAAGCCTGCCTTTTTAAGTACACATGCAGGCATTTTGAGGCAATTTATTTAAAGTATATATGTATTTTTTTATTCCAGGGGAAAAGATGAAGATAATTATTTCAAGTATCACTTTTCAAACCCATTTAAAATTCTTCTTGACTGGTCAGACACAACACCACATAATGGTCAACCTCTGATGGAAAGAGAAATCATGGAAATATCAAGCCTAGCTGTTTTTATTGTTTACAAAATTGCTATATAGTAGCTATTTTTCTACATTTTGTTTATCTCTGAATACATATTTTGTATAATGTTTAGATGCAGATTCTTGCTTGATTAATAATTTGAAAAAAAAAAACAAAACTGTTTTTAAAAGTAACGATAAAATTATACAATATACACATGAATATGTGTATGTTTTCTGATTGTAAGACTATACATTAATGATGTTATTAGCTCACCTGAGCTGAAAGCTCAAGTGAGCTTTTCTGATCACATTTTGTCTGTAGTCCGTCTGTCAGTCCATCTGTCTGTAAACTTTTCACATTTTCGACTTCTTCTCTAGAACCACTGGACCAATTTCAACCAAACTTGCCACAAAGCATCCTGAAGTGAAGGGGGTTCAAGTTTGTTCAAATGAAGGGCCACGCCCTCTTCCAAGGGGAGATAATAAAGAATAAGTGAAAAATTAATAGCATCTTTCAAAAATCTTCTTCTCAAGAACCACAGGGCCAGGAAAGATGAAACTCAAGTGGAAACATCCTCAGGTAGTGTAGATTCAAATTTGTTCAAATCCTGACCCCATGGGAGTAGGGCCGGGCCACAATGGACAATTAAAGTTTTACATAGAAATATATAGGAAAAATCTTAAAAAAATTTCTTCCAAAGAACAGCAAAGCCATGATTGGTCATATTTATATGGAAGCATCCTCAGGCAGTGAAGATTCAAGTTTGTTCAAATCATGACCCCGGAGGAGGGGGGGGGGATCGAATGTTTTACATAAGATCATATAGGAAAAAAATTCTTCTCAAGAACAGAAAAGCTATGTTTAGTCATTTTGATATGGAAGCATCCTCAGGTAGTGTAGATTCAAGATTGTTCAAATGATGACCCTTGGGATAGGGAGGAGCCACAATGGGGAATCAAATTTAAAAGGAATATATAGGAATTTTTTTTAAAAAATCTTCTTAAGTACAACAAAGCCATTTGTTATATTGACATGGAAGCATCATCAAGCAGTTTAAAATTCAAGCCTCCCCCCCCCCCCCCATAATCTTTTCAATGCTGAACTGATTTACTGATTTGTGCTTTTGTCTAGCCAATGTACTCAGGTGAGCGATGTGGCCCATGGGCCTCTTGTTTTTAATGGCGTGTTATTTTATGGTCAGTCTAAATAATTCTAAATTTCTTTAACCAAATAAAATTGATATATAAAGATTTGCATCTGGAACAAGCAAAATTTAAATGGAGGAATTAACATTAGCTTATCAAATTTCAAACCTGCAAAATTAATATCTACCTACCTATGCATGAAAAAGCAATAATTTATTATTTTTTGATACTATCATTAGAGTTTTTATCCATTATCTTTTCCCATTTTTTATTTAGTATATGGAAATGTTGTTTACTGAAATAAGTTCCAGTGAAAAGTTGAATAGCTAATTTTCTTTAGATTTTGAGTTATCTGCCCTTTGTAAAGGATCATAGAGAAACAATAATAATTCATTTAATTCTGTTTTATCTTATTTATTATCTTTAATAATATTTATTAATCATTCCGTTTGTCTTATTTATTAGTGAGAAAAATGTTTGGAAAAGAAATTTTATAAAACAACCAGTGTCTAGTAACATTTTGAACAAAATATTATTTGGCAAAATGCCAATTTTCGAAGTTAAAAATACCGAAAACGAAATAAATCCCCACTCTACTTTTCATAAAGGTTAACTAATATTGTTATGGTGTTTCTAAAATTTCAGGTGATTTTTTCTTGAATTGCCTGCATTTCTTGAAAGACTTCTTGAAATATAGGGTAAAAACGACCATTTTCAAAATGTAAGAATTTGGTCATCTTTGAGCCATCAATTGAAGAATTTGCAATGACTTGTAGAATTTTTTTTATTGTGTTATATAGTGCTTTTGTTCTATTCATATAATGCATGAATTATCTCAAAATAATAAAGATGACTAAACCACATAAAATCAAGTATATATCATTTTTATACTTGAATTGAGAGTATATGGGGCAAAAATCTATATTAGCCCGTTACCATGGCAACCAAGGTAGTAACTTTAATTTTGAATGTTGATTATGTCATAATGTATGGGCATTAACCACCTGAAAAAGTTTCATGAAAATCGCTAATGGTGTTTGCCACAGCCCTACAGTAAAATTTTAGTCCTTACAGAGAATTAATGTTAAAACTTATAGTTAATTATGGTAAATGTGTAAGGAATGCATCTCAAATTTTCCGATAATGCCACTTCCAGATTTAAAGGTATTGTTTCTGACTTCCTTGGCTAAAATTGTGACAGCAACAAAATGGACAATATTGTAGTGTTATGAAGTCAAAGAAATGCGAACGATAGTATTTGCCGCCTATCTCCAAGTCAAATTCAAAAGTTAACATATTTGAATGATTTTTCATATTTATATAGATATTAATGTGAATTTTTATAAAACATAACTTATTTGAGAAAAATAAGAAAGATAACTTCTCAATTTTTGTAAAAATTGCGTTTTTCACTATAGAAATCAGCGGAAAACGGAAAATATTTTTACCCCCCCCCCCCCCCCCCCGTGAAACAAACATTCCTTTTTATGGCAATTTATGAATTGTTATTTCACAAATTCATACCAAAGCGTTTGTTGTTTCACGGAGCGGGGGAGGGGACATATGTTTACAGACAAAAAACTGCAAAAATGGTCATTTTATTATCAATTTCAAATGAGATTACCAACAATAAGGTCTTTTATCCATCTTCTATGTTGAATTTTACATAGCTTAAACGTGAGGAAAGTTTTAAGGGTCATTTATCCATTTCCATGCGTTTTTGAAAATCTTAGCGATTTTTAAAGCATGATTTCAATGGATAAAATTTTCAAATCCCGTTGAAAAGAGTCCTAAATAAGAGAAATTAAATTTTTGACATTGGTTTTAAAATTACTAATCAATTAATAATGAACTCTTCTTTGCATTCAATCAAGTTTTAATGGTCAAACTGCCATTTATATTGAATTAAATGATGGTAAAATGTAGGCGGGAATCGAGAGTTAGCGTGCGTGGTTCATTATCATAATTGTTTATTAGAAGTGGAAATGATGTGTATTATTCACATAAAAACGTACATGTATCTTCAAATTTCCAACTTGCTTGAAGACATCTCTGATATATTCTTCTCTAATTAACCAGTCAGCCTGGTGGTTCATTCGCTTAGTGATAGCGAGGCCTGAGAAAGATTCCCATTCACCGCACCGCGTCAAACTTGCGACGTAGCAGTTAAAGCCACAGGTCTTTCAGATATGACCGTGAAATTGTAGGTCCCGTGACACGGTAGGCTTTGGCACGACAAAGAACCGTCACTGCTCAATGGCCCTGGGTTCCGAGTATACATTGTAAGTCTAAATTTGAAGCCCCTTACGGTGACTTCTCAATATAAGAGAAAGATTCTCAAATGAGACGTTAAACAGCATACAATCAATCAATCAACTGATTCAATCCTGGTCTAGCATATTGGGTGTCTTGTAAGATCTGTGAAAAGATGTATGGTATGTTGTTTTACTACCCATTCGAGAATTTTTCACTCATATAGAGACGTCATCATATTCTGGTGAAGGGCTTCAAATTTTGACCTTTACTCGGTACTCAGGGCCATTGAGCAGTGAGGGATCTTTATCGTGCCAACGCCTGCCATGACACGGATCTCGGATTTTAAGGTCTCATCCGAAAGACCCGCAACTTTGGCTTCAAAGTGCCAAGCTCATGGCGAAGGAACAGTTTCTAACCGTTTTTATCGATTTAGGTCAGTCGCGTCCGAGATTCGAAATCACGACCTCCCGAACACGCAGCGAGCGCTCTGCCGACTGACCTACCGTGAACGGTTATGTGAAAAGAATGATGAAATGGAATGATACTTCCATTATTCTGTATTATTATACTTTCATGTTAAATACTAAAATCTGATTGGTTAAGACGCATTTAACAATCCGTAATTGTACCCTCAGCGTGAGCAATACACTTGACAACACAGCGATATTGTCACATGCATGCAAATCATTCGCGTACGGTTCACCGTAGAATTCACAAAACGTCAGTTGTGCGTTTGAAAGAAGCCGGATAAACTTGACGTCAGCTTGCGTCCGATGTAGCTTACTTGAAAACAACAAACGACAGACGAAACATGTATTAAACAAACAATAAAGAGGTCGGTAAATCTTTTACGAAGCTTTCTTAATAAGAAAAGTTTGTCAACGACGAATTTTTGTGCCGAGATCCTAAATCAATAACAAGACATTCAGTATAATAAAATAAATGGTGTCTGTTTTTGGGGGGTACAGTTAAAAATGACACCTCTCTGAAAACAATTGGCAACCTCCGCTGACGCGTCGGTTGACAATGGTTTTCCGAGGAGTGTTAATTTCAACTGTTACTCTCCAAAACAGGCACCATTTATATAGTGGTATCTGCCATACATACATTGCACAATGAATGTAATGTAAACTTATTCAATGTACCTTCCTTACATACATATAAGCTACTACTTAAAATCTCAATTATGATATATAAAATGAGCATGCACAACATTTTCTTGATGAAGTTAGATTTTACAAAACAAAGATTTATATGAAAGAAAAGAACTATGTAGTTAAACAGAATGATTTAATACCATTAATATACTATACACTTCATAAGATAACAAATATAAAATATTCTTAGTAAGTTTGATTACTTTTCTGAGCCCATATATATTTTTAATTCCCTTCATAATGTGTTATTAAAGAGGAAAATTGATTGTGATTTGGATTATAGCGACAAAAAAGACGATGTTTTCAGGGACTCTTTCAACTATCAGCTCAGTATCAAAACTCAATAACAAACTATTCTTTTTAGCATCAGTCTTTAAATAAAAAACACAGAAATTCTTTGTGAATTCAGAATCATTTATACATACCTGATAATGTTGTTTTCCACACACTGTAATCTCCCAAATAACGACAAATGAGATCATCTATAGCAATCAAAAGATGGAAAAACTTAAATACTCTGTACAATTTTTATTACGTCAGAAAGATGTTGAATAATATTCTCTGTCTCTATGGATTGAAAATTAAGATAATATAAATGGAATTAAACTTTAAAATAATTTTTTACATTCAATGGGGTATATTATCACATATGAAACAGTAATTAACATTTTAAAGAGTTAAATAAAACTTTTCATTCTTCACTATATTCTACTCAATTCAAAAACCTTCTTCAGTTATATCAATAAGTTTCAATAAAATTAAATTAAAAAAAAAAACATAATCAAAATCACTATTGAATAGACCTAAGCAAGCAGCGTTTGAAGCATATAATGTTTAAACCAATAAATATTGAACATAAGACCTATCTTTTTAAAGATATTTTTTGGGAAGGGTTTTTAATCTTATTAATGATGCCTTACTTAAACATTCTTCATGGGTACTACTTTGGCTTTGGTCATCTTTTCCACTTGACTCAATAACAGGAATAAGTAGTTCTTCATCATGTGAAACTGTTTCAAGAAAATTGTGGTATTTAAACAATAAAACGTATAAAATGTACTTGTATATTTTTCATTGATTAACAAGGAAAAACATAAAAATAAAAACTTCGAAAATTTAATATCTAAACTATCAAAACAAATTCCCATTATCTAATAATGAAGTGAAATATTACAAATGTTACAAAGGTTGGTTACCACATTTCAAGGATTATTTCCTCAGACCACAATAGGAGACATTATTCTGAATCTTCCTTTATGAGATTAATTTATGTATGTGTTTGTAAGAGTTATTGAACATGCAATCCCTTGTACTTTGCAACATAATTTTGAGATTATTTTCATATTACAAAATCGAAATTTGACGCCTACTGTTTACCCATCCAAGGCTGAAGAGCTTTGGATTAAAAAAAAAATGAATTCACATCATGTACTGTGTCACTAATTTTCCTAAGGTTTATTTTTATTGTTTTTCTGTGGTATGGAGCTACACACGATATCATGCCACTTATGAAATGTAAGATTTAAGCTGCAAAAACGTGTTTACTATCTTAACAACGATAGAAAATGCCCACAATCTAATGGTTTTCTTCTCTAACCATGAAACTCTCGCAAATATAGATTTAACAGGGTGTGGGCTTTACTGGTTCATAAATATTTTTCAAATGACCCTATCGTAATTTTACTCTTTATTTTTAATTTGAAGGAAGCTCGGCCATTTATTTGAACAAACCTTAATTCCGATTATCTTAGACAATTTTGTGCCAAGTATGGATGATATTAAAAATTTGGAGTAGGTGATGGAATCGAAAATGTGTAAAAAATAACATGTAATAGATAGACGTGTTCTTAAACAATAGAAACTTTTCGAACAGAAAACTACGCAGATATATTAAAGCAGCTCCTCAGGCATTCATCACAAAATATAATTTCTCAAATAATGTTTAAACATCCATTAAAAGAAAGACATATTCCACTGCACAATTACTTTATTAATATAATGATAATAATTGTGCTTTAATGCTTTCACTATATTACTATATCACTATATTATCTTTTGTTATAAAAAGATATTGTATATTCGCAAACATTAATTTCCATTGTATTAATCAATGTGACAATTTGTATTACAACTGTAACAGTTGATATACAGCTTTATGTTAATCACACAGTTCGAGCTTAATTCATATACTGCGAAATTGCCACATTTCATTCTTTTAAGGACAAGTGCAAACATGTTGTGATCACGGAGAGACTGAATTACAAAAACATTAAATATAAAATTAGAATACCTCCTGTAAGCTGTGTTAAATTCCCTCTCCTTTTCTTGAAGAGATAAAATAGTATACCAATTATAATTAAGAAAGAAAACAGCGATCCCAGTGTGATAGCTACAATAGCTGATGAGGACAAAGATGCTGGCTCGTCACTAACTGTTGTTGCAATAGTAGATGAAAACAGGGATCCTGTTGTGGTAGTTCTGTAATAAATATACAATCAAAAGTATGCAAGGGGCATCATTTCGGGAAAAAAAGTTCTATTTAAAACTCAAATTTACTGGTATTTGACCATAAAATCAAACAAAAAAGACTCTCCTTTAACATACGTATTTGGACATGCAGGATTCGCATAGAAGCATCTTTCTTGTTGATTTATCTCATGACAAGCTGGATCTAAAGAAAAATGATTTTGGTTAAATGCACACTCCTGTCCTGGAAAATGAATACTGCTATTATATATATATATATATATATATATATATATATATATATATATATATATATATATATATATATATATATATATATATATATATATATATTACTCTATTTGAATACCTCCCATTATTTTGCCATGAAATACAAAATATTTTATGGTGAAGTTCACTAGAACACTAATCTCCAGAAGATATCACTTTAAAAAAGATTTCTGTAGTAGGATACATCTCAAAGCAGTATATCTACCAAGAAAGTTTTAGCTATATTCTGTGAATCCAATATTTCCATTGTGACTTTTAAATTGCTCTGTATTAAATAGAATTACAGCTACAAGTTACATATAATTCGTCTAATTTTTGAATCGGTATGATAAAACAGTTAAAGTATATCATTGAGGGAGTCAGCAAGATTCCATTTCCCATCGAGCAAGCCTATTTCCCCCCGGTTTTGCCTCGGGCAAATAAGCTTGCTCTTTCGGAACTGGACTCTTGCTGACTCTCCCAATGATACATTTTTAATGTATACTAGCATTAAAGCCTACATTTAAGAATTCATACATGTAATGTAATGGACATAATTTCAGGTTTAAGAAAAAACACCCCTCTTCCAAAATTAAAAGAAAAGAAATCAAAAAGAAATTTAAAAAAAACTAGATAAAAGCAAACAAATAAGATACAATGTAAGACTATTTACCAAGAATTTACACGGTTTCACAAAACATAAAATTCCTGAGAATTTTTTATATATCAAAGGACAGCATTTAATTCATTTGAAACATATAGGTGTATTCAACGATTACTTTCCCTTTCAATATATTTTGTAACACGTATAAGGAGATACATGATACATAAAACGGTATCTACAGAATATAGTAGCTGGAATACTGCATGATTCAGTCCCTTAACTTTCTTTTATCCTAGAATTGTAAGCATACTGTGAGGGAATAGGTTACCAAAGTGCAATAACAAGGCTGAACAATTTATGATCAAAGGAAATGGTGAACGAAGAAAAAATGGAAAGTTATAACAAATACCAGACTAGAGCATAGCACGAACGGAAATTAAAGATTTTCCGAACGATAAGCGAACAGAAATGGAATTATGGTGGGTCCTTCTTTTGGTGTATTTTTAATTAGTAAATAAAAATAAACGATGAGAGATAATCTCCATAAAACAGTATTTGAAGAGGTTAAATGATGAAAACTGCTCAGTTACTAGGCTTTGAAATAAAAAGATTATCTTAAAGTTGCTTGGTCTGTTTGAGACGTTTCTGTTTTTTACTTACACAATAAATGTATATGCTTACATAGAAAATGTATTTTAAAAAAAAACTTGCGACCGTTTTCTTCGGATAAAAACAGACTGAGTATTCATTTTTTGTATTCAAAAACCATATTGACAAAACATATATTATTATATTAAGTTCTAAATATTTAAATTGGTAAAACCACGTACGTGACTTCCAAAAGCTAAACAAACCTTGAGGTGAGAAACACGTGAAATACCCTTTGGCATGATTCGCATCATGTTCTGATTTGCAGATCAGTCTTAGCGATTCTCACGGGTTGTCCATTGTTGCATTCCCTTCTGTGTTTTCCTATATGAATACACTGCTTCCTAGTTTGCGTTATTTTTACGGCTAGAGGTTCTTTGGACTACCAAGTGTTCGTTTAACTTCCGTAGTGTGATTTGTATACAAAGGCAATGCGCATGCGAAGCTTTGCATTTGCTCCTTTTTTGTGTAACTAAACACAAATGACTCTTAAACATTTAATGTGCTAGTATTAATATCTTTTAGAAGACACCGACCCTGAGTATATAGTTTATTTTATGAAAGTGGAAAGTTCCTATGGAGAATTAATTTTTATGCTATTGAAATATAAAATTTTACTCAATGAATCAGATATAGTTACTGTCATTGATTTTGATCAAATTATACATAACGATAGATGAAATAGTCATTCATACATATACCTATGTTATCAAAATCCGATCATGCTTTAACGCCTGATATAGATGAACACATTTGTACGTCTGATTATTAAAATAAAATTTATCAATCAATTGACATTGTTATTAGAATTGTTAATAAATTACTAATAAAATCTAATTTGCATTAAGAAAAACTTTATTAGCAAATTTAGAAAACGTGTTAAATTAGGTGTATGTAAAAAGTAGAGAAGTATCGAAAAGTTAGTGCTTGCAGCAGCTAGCCTTTAGAAAATTTCCATCAAAATCCCTCACGCAAAATTTTATGCTGATTCAAATTTATTTAAAATAGTACAGTGTAATTTAAAACGATCGATATAAAAATCAAAGTTGCAAAAACGCGGTGATTTTCCACAATTTCACATGCAATTCTTTATTTAAACAAAGATAATCTTTCAAACGCAAGAATATCTTATCTGAGCCCCGTTGTCTATTTTTATTATTTTAATACATGTATTTATATCCATCATAAAGAATGATGATATTATTAAGATTAATAAAAAAGAAAGTAAATATACAAAAT
Organism: Saccostrea echinata; assembly: GCF_033153115.1. Classification (NCBI taxonomy): domain Eukaryota; kingdom Metazoa; phylum Mollusca; class Bivalvia; order Ostreida; family Ostreidae; genus Saccostrea; species Saccostrea echinata. The sequence goes on from NW_026889793.1 coordinate 2,400,721, forward strand.
AAGATATAAATAAATAAAACTTACATTTATACAGGTCGGAAATAAAGAAATTGTCTGCAGGGCAACCTTCTCTGAAATCAAGACAGCTGACTTGGTTCAAATTACCATTATCCAAAACTTCCAAACAATGCCCTGAATTATATATAAATATATAGAAAGCACTAAAAAAGAAACAACAATGTATATCCTAAGTGTCGGATCTACTAAATAGATACAAGGTCAAGGATGGAAATTTATTTAAAGCACTAAGAATGACCGATTGTACGTTTTTAGTGCTTTATATATATATATATATATATATATATATATATATATATATATATATATATATATATATATATATATATATATATATATATATATATATATATATAATGTTTACCTTAAAGTTGTGATCTTTGTTTAAATTATGATTTGAATTCAGTTTACGAGCTCACCTCAGCTGAAAGTCAACTGAGCTTTTCTGATCACCATTGTCCGTCGTCCGCCCGACTGTTCGTTCGTCTGTTAACATTTCAACTTCTTCTAAAGAAACACTGGGCCAATTTTAACCAAAGTTAAAGTATTCTTTGATAAAGGGGATTCTTAATTTTTCAAATGAAGGGCCAAGCCTTCAAGATAATCAAGAAAAGGCAAAAATAGGGTGGGGTCATTAAAAAATCTTCTTCTTAAGAAGCATTGGGCCAGAAAAGTTGAAACTTACGTGGAAGCTTTCTAAGGTAAAGTAGATTCTAAATTGTTCATTTATGACCCTTAGATGGTGGTACGATGGGGCCATAAAAGGGAATTCAAGTTTCACATTGAAATATATGGGATTTTTTTTTTTTTTTGAAAAATCTTATTCTTAAGAGCCACCACAGGGATTAACATTTTTAATAGAAATATACAGTAAAAAACTTCAAAAACGTCTTCTCAAGAAAAACTGAACCAGAAAAGCTGAAACCTATGTGGAAGCTTCCTGAGGTTGTGTAGATTCTCAATTTCTCAAATCATGACCCCCAGGGGTAGAGTAGGGCCACAGTAGGGAAAATACTATTTTCACATAGGATAATATAAGAAACTAAAGGCCCATGGGCCACATTGCTCACCTAAGCACTGTGGCTAGGAAAAAAGCAAAAATTAGTTCAGTATTGAAAAGCTTTAATGCATAAGTGGTCCCGACCTACCCATATAAAGGGACGGGGGGTGGGTTATGATTTGAACAAAATTGAATCTACACTAACTAAAGATGCATACATATTTCTCTGTCAGTGACTTTTTTCCCTTCAAGTTTGAACTTTCATTATGGTCCCACCCTACCCCCGGGGTAATAGTTTGAAGAAATCTGAATCTACACTATCTGAGGATGCTTCCATATAATTATGACCAATCATAGCTTTGCTGTTTTTGAGAAGAGATTTTAAAAAAAAAATTCCTATGTATTAATTCCTATGCATAACTTTAATCATCAATTGTGGCCCCACCCTATCCCTAGGGGGTCATGATTTTTTTCAAACATGAATCTACACTACCTTAGGATACTTCCGAATAGTTAATAACCAATCATGGCTTTGCTGTTCTTGAGAAGATTTTTTCTATGTATTCCTATGTAAAACTTTGATCGTCCATTATGGCCCCACCCAACCCTCGAGGGTCATGATTTGAGCAAACTTGAATCTGCACAACCTGAGGATGCTTCCATATAAATATGACCAATCATGGCTTTGTTGATCTTGAAAATTTTTTCCTATATACTCCTATATAAAATTTTAGTAACCATTGTGGTCCCATCCTACCCCAGGGGGTCATAATTTGCACAAACTTGAATCTACACTACCTGAGGATGCTTCCACATAAATATGACCAATCATGGCTTTGTTGTTCATGAGAAAAAGATTTTGTTAAAGATTTTTCCTATATATTCCTATGTAAAACTTTGATCGTCCATTGTGGCCCCACCCCACCCCCGGGGGTCATGATTTGACCAAACTTGAATCTACACTACATAAGAATGATTGTACATGAGTTTCACCTTTCCTGGCCCAATGGTTCTTGAGAAGAAGATTTTTAAAAGATGCCATTATTTTTTAACTAATTTGTAATTATCTCCCCTTTGAAGAGGGCGTGGCCCTTCATTTGAACAAATTTGAATCCCCTTTACCCAAGGACACTCTGTGCCATGTTTGGTTGAAATTGACCCAGTAGTTCTGGAGAAGAAAATGAAATTTTGAAAAATTTACGACAACAACGACGACCACGACGACGACGACAGACAACGGACAAATTTCGATCATCAAAGCTCACTTGAGCCTTCGGCTCAGGTGAGCTAAAAAGCTTTAAAACTCTTCTGCTCAACAACAGCAATGCTATGATAAATCATATTAATGTGGAAGCATCCTCTGGTAGTGTAGATTCCCTAACAAAAAAATACTATGATTAACTATAGTTTACTATAGTTAACTAAAGTTAACTATAGTAAATCAAAGTGTAAAAGTGATCACTATAGTAAATCAAAGTTTACAAAGTGATCACTATAGTGTCATAGTCATCACTATAGTAAATCAAAGTTTTTAAAGTTATCACTATAGTAAATCAAACTTTTCATCATAATAAATCAAAGTTTTCATAGTGATCACTATGGTAAATCAAAGTTTTCATAGTTATCAATTTAGTAAATCAAAGTGTCAAAGTCATCACTTATAGAAAATCAAAGTGTCAAAGTTATCACTATAGTTAACTACAGTAAACTATAGTTAACTATAGTATGTTTTTGTTACGGTTCATTTTTATTTTCAAATTAGGGCCCTGTGTATTGGTTGAGGCCATAAAAAGGCGATCAAAGTTTTACAAAGGCATACATGTATATATATTTGGAAAAATCTGAGGCAGAACAGTAGGTTCATAGTGACTCAAACGAGCTTTGTGGCCCATGGGCCTCTTATCTAAAATAGTTCTTTTTGAAGAAATCTATATCACTTACTACGACGCGATTGTCGAGACATATGCATTATATGCATTAACTGAACAAATAGGTAGAGATTCGTTAATTTGCACATCTGACATGGTGGTGATTTGGAATAATATTTTAGACGTAGTGGGCAGACACTTCTTTGGAATGGAAAATCAGTTTTTTCCTCTATAATTGATAACTGAATATCCTTCTATAAAGTATCGTCGTGCCCACATAAATGCTTTTAATTTTAAGGTCAGAACACACATTCTTCAAATATATATAATTTTTTTTCATTTTTTTTATTGAAGTATTGCTACTTGAACAAGTTTTTCTTACAAAAAATGAAGTACATTACCAGGTTTCTACAAGAACCCAGAGGATGCTATTTCCTATATAATCTCTTGGAAATAACTAAAATTGTTGACGTCAATTTCCTTTCAGAAACAGACATTTCAGAAATCACAAGATGAGAATAAATACAAATAACTTTGGTATACTAGTACTTCACAGAGACACAAAAAACAATTTTGAGGAATGTGTTTTCAGACTTAAACATTAAATTTGAAATCACTCGTTACCTTTTTGATAAAGACCAATTAGGTGCCTGTAACAGAATTCCACAAGGGCTGACTGCTCGTTATTTGGGGCACAGACATACTGATTACGTCCGTTTTCGTCCACCCCACAGCTAAGTCTGGTGGCCGATTCATTGAATTCTGTCTTATCACGAGGACAGGTGTACACAATGTGTCCAAAGTCTTGGTACTTCATCTGTGGTATCTCTATAAACACTAATAAATTGTTTACCTATTTCAAATCATTACTTATATACAAATTTTGGGCTTTTCATGTCCTCCGCCAAAAAGGTAGTCCGTATTTTAGAAGATAACCCACGACAGGAACTGATAAAAAAAATCTTCTTTCTTTTTGCACTCTTTTTATGAAGGCATGAGTCATTTAATTAAATACACCTGTATTTAACCTTGTAGTCAGACAAAAATAAATTTTAGAAGATAAAGATCAATAATTCTAGTAGGCGTGCATTATGCAATATTAAGAAACTAATATGCTAACATGTCTATCCAGAAGGTATGGCGCAGCATTTAAAAAAGATTAAATTTTATGTACACAAATTAGATGATATTTTTAAGAGCATATTTATTCCAAAGTTTACATTCTAATTCATCAAAATATACGCGCTGCTGGATTTCAAGGGAAAATGCTAAGTAAATGTGCAGTTGTGGATTTTTTGTGTAGTTTGAAAGTGTAATTAACGATCTACGGAAGCGTATTAGTGCCATTTGGACACTTTACTTTTTTTTAATTTCCACACTTTAATCTGTAAAATTTACACTTTAATCTGTAAAATTTACACTTTAATGTATAAATTTTACACTTTAATGTTTAAATTTTACACATTTATCTGTAAATTTTACACTTTAATGTGTAAATTTTACACTTAAATGTGTAAATTTTACATTTTAATGTGTAAATTTTACACTTTAATCTGTAAATTTTACACTTTAATCTGTAAAATTTACAGTTTAATCTGTAAATCTTACACTTAAATCTGTAAAATTTACTCTTTAATCTGTAAAATTTACACTTTAATCTGTACATTTTACACTTAAATCTGTAAAATTTACACTTTAATCTGTAAATTTTACACTTTAATGTGTAAATTTCACACTTTAATCTGTAAAATTAACACTTTAATCTGTAAATTTCACACTTTAATCTGTAAAATTTACACTTTAATCTGTAAATTTTACACTTTAAATAGAGTGTTATTTTTTTTTACAACTTCTTATTCATATAAATAATCTGTTGTGAAGGTATGGACCGGGAATATTTAATTGGAGAGTATTTCAAACTGGGCCTTAAATACAGTGAAATAATTAAATGTTTGGATGAATTACATGGATATAACATAGGAATTCGTACACTCAAAAGAATAACAAAGAATTTGGGACTTTACCGACGGAAATATAAGAGTAATATTCTTCAGATAGCGTTATTTATACTTGAACAATGTGAAATGCATGGCCAAATGCACGGATATCGTTGGTTGCACTTAAAGTGTCTTGAAAGGGGATTTGTTGTTGACCAAGACACAGTCCTCGGGCTGTTGCATATTATAGATCCAGAAGGTGTTGAGTACAGAAAAAAGAGAAGACTCAGAAGACGGATATTCTCTGTTAAAGGTCCAAACTCAGTCTGGCATATCGACGGATACGATAAACTTTCAAGGTATGGAATAAAAATCCATGGTTGTATTGATGGATTTTCACGTCAAATTATTTGGTTGAAAGCTGGTGGGTCTATTACTATTACATAGAGAGTATAAGGAAATATGGGGTATGCCCAAGACGTGTAAGAGCTGATAAGGGAACCGAAAACGTTCACATTGAAACAATTCATAAGTTTCTCCGACGAAACCACGAAGATGAACATGCTGGAGAAAGAAGTTTTTTGTACGGTAAAAGCATAAATAACCAAAGAATTGAGAGTTTATGGGGAATGATACGACGACAGGGAATTCAGTTCTGGATGAATTTTTTTCAAGAGCTTACTGAAAGTGGTTTCCATGACGGAGAATATTTAGACCAAGAAATATCTCGCTTTTGTTTTCTACCACTAGTACAGGTAAAATGCACAATAACTTCCTTTCAAATCTACAGATAATTTCACTACATTGAAAATTAGAATGTATTTGAAACTGTGTGCGGTGCGCTAGCTTATAACTAGGTCTCAAGACCATGACTGAGAAAAGACATTTCAAAATGTTTATTTTGACCATTTTAATGGTTAATTAACAAATATATAAAAAGTTTCAAGATAATATATCTACCTACATTTGCAACTGTCTTTCTTTATATGACAACACTGACAAAATAGCATTTAATTTTCTTTGAAATGAAGTTGGTCATGTGACTTTTTGCGAATGGCAAACGGCACGAGACACATCGAAGGTCTAGAAAGTCACATGATGTCGTACTTGTATGTCGTGTTGCATTTCCATATGGGAATCTAAATACACTGTAGTGCATTTTTTATAAATAAGAAATTACAAAATTTTTGAGAGTCCGTTGGAATATACGACTTGAAGTTGGTATGTGACCAAGTCCCCTTCAGGCGTTCTAGGATTAGCTGCAGCTGGTCTTAAAAAATTCGGATGATCTACAGCATTTATAGCGATACAATATGATCGCGTAGCGATCTGCACATGATACCAGTTACACTTTTGTTTTTTTCCCAATAAACTCAAAAATTAAATTTCAAATTTTGACTTTAGTCTGTTCTCAGTATTGGACTCGTTTATTAAAAAATAAGCAAAAAAATCCAGTTGAGAAAAGTACATGTAGGGTTATTTTATTGTAGGACACTTTAGACGACATAAGTTCTATCTGGAAACGTCACAGGATTAGGCGATACAGACAAGGAATAAGCAGATGTGGTAGACCATTTCTTCTACATCATATGCCGTGCGCATTTGATACCGTGGATTATGGTATTGAAATAAACGAAAATGAAGTAAATATTTGTGAAAGTGAATTACAGCCAATGCCAGAAATGCCATGCTCTGCATTAATTAAAGATTTATGTGTGTGTATAATGGAAGAAAACAATTTTGCTTTGCCCCAAGACCCAGAAAGCATGCAAAATTTGTTTATTTTTTTCAGAGAGGATATCAGAAGTAATTTATGACTGCAATTGTAACGCTGTGCTTTGAAAACAGGATGTATATTTGATAAATAATATAAATTCTCTTTTTTCTTTTATAGCCTAGATACATGTCGTTTATTGGATGCAGCTGTATATTGCTGTATATTGGATAAGCAGCTTTTACTAATGATTTGTAACATAAATACGGTTATTATGATTAATCTGTTATAAAATCTATTATTAAATCAGATATTTGGTAAATTTGATAATAAATATTTTTTTTTTAAGAAAATGGCATTTCAGTTTCCAATAAAGAATGAAATTTAGATTTTTCATTTTTATTCTGTCTCCACGGCACCACTGAAATTTTGAAGTATTAAAGGTTGCTTGCTCAGCTATATCTTTGATAACCAATACTGCTTCTCTTCTTTACGATTAATTTAGCCATCTGTGAGAATTCCTCAAGACAAAATTTTAGGTGAAACTATAACAAACTATAACTTTAGGTGAAACTATAACAAAATGTCCAGTAACTTCGTTCGGGGCGGCATAAATACTATATGTAGTATATCGTAAGTGAATATGAAAATATCATTTATTTAAATATCATTTTTTCAACATTAATGTGGAAGCATGCTCTCAATAATTGAATCCTACGAAAGTCGGTAGGTGCCACGTAGAAAAAAATATTTTATCAGCCGGCCGCCAAATAAATATCTGCATGGCGGCCTCCACATAATTATCTGGCGACCGCCAAATAATTATCTGGTGGCGATCAGATGCCTTTCTGGCGGCCGCCATATGATTTTCAGGCGGCCGCCAAGTAATTTACTGGCAGCCGCCAAATAATTTACAAGCAACCACCAAATATGATTCTTGCAATATAGACACATAATCTATTAAATGAAGTATAAATTTAAAGTGTACCATAACGTTATTAAAAGAAGCTTTTTGTATAATGTGTAGATATGGCCCTTGCGTAATAAGGCATGAAACTCCCAGATTTGACTTCAAGCAGATACACTAAAGCAAGAAAACACAACAACACCAACAATAACTCTCTGTCAAGTTAAGAATGCAAGTTATGTAAAATTCAAAGGGAAAATTCAATGACTTTTTTTATTTATTAATATTGGTCAAAGAATTTAAAATCATGTTCTTAGTCAGACATTAATGATAATTTCAGACCTAACTACATGTAATTTGCTTACGTTACAGTGTAGGAATAAAGAATGAATCCTCGTAACACTGCTTTCTCGCCCCTTTTTAAATGCAAAATTTTACCTTTTCAAATCAGAACATTGTTATATTATACCTCAAGTCTTCAAGCATAGTCTGTATAGATACTCATAAAAGATTTCTTGGGGAAAGAGACTTTCAATATATACATTATATCGATTAAATAAAATCGTACACTTCACTGTAACATCCCGGTTTCGCCATTACAGCTATGTAGGTCATTGTATTATTTGAATGAGAAGGCGGAGCGTCCATCAAGCGTGCGATTAGTATGAATACATTAGCGTGTGTTCGAGGTGTACTAAGTTTTATGATTAACTGACACCTAAAAAGCCTTTTTTTCATGCTAGAGACCGACAAAATATAAACATACATTTTTATTTTGGCTGGTTTAACTTTGATTTCTTTTCTGCTTAACTTACGAGTCGTATTTGAAATGATTTACTAGAAATTTATCAAATTATTTATACATTAACTAAACAATGGAATTTGGAAACAGAACGTATAACGAAGGATACACTATTTTTCATACTTTAAAGAAACCTTCTTTTTTTGAAAAAGAGATAATTAATCCATTTAAGCTTATTACATAATTAGAATTTTTTTTCATACACATATATATAATTTTGCAAAATCCGAGTACTACAACAAAAACACGTGGGCAGTTGAATTATGATATAAAACTACACTCGGTGTATAAAAAATAGATAGTTAAGAAAGTGAAAATTTAAACATCAATTAAACGTCAGTATCATCGCTGGTGGATAAAGAAACAGTGTCAGTGTACTTTGTACAGTCCAAATTGCATTGTTTCAAAAAATCCTGCTTATTCATGCCAGACAGGTTAATATGATCTTCCTCATTTAGGAATTCATTAATTGTCGAAATCCATGCACTCCTGTACTTTATGATTTTAACAAACTCTCTCCCTGTAGTAAGATAAATAATAAATCACTCCGAGGTATTTTTAAAGCCCTTTTTCATTCGACTGATTTTTTTTTTACTAATATCTACGTTGATCGGACATGTGAAAGGGTCATACAAAAGCATGTTCTTGCTTTTAAACATTATGCTTTCAAAATACCGACGAACATGGACTTTTTTTTTTTACATGATCTAAAAAAAAAAAAAAAAAAAAAAAAATAGTGAAATTTTGTGCCGATGTAAAATTTTACCGAAGCTTCCTTCTATTCAAATTAGGGATGCTTTCTGTGCAAATGTATTCATCCAGTGACTTTTCATCCGATACACAGGTTTTTTGAGCGCTCCGTACTTCAATTTCTTTCCATGAAGGTTTCTTCTATTGGAAGTACATGTATGCATTTGTGCACTTGTATCAAACAGTTTATTTTTCTAAAGATATGATGAATTTGTGTTTTTCAAATAACGGAGTATAAAATTAATGACAGTTTTAACTGAAAAAAAATCTTTAATATCTTCCAAGTCAATGAACGGAGCACTGATGCATATTTAGGAACAAGGGCAAATGTATAATATATACCCACAGTAATTTAATCAAACAAAATCGACCGAAAATCTTAACACATCTTAATCATAAAAAAAATTTCTCCCAGAATTTTAATTACCCATTTGAAAAATGATTTGACCATTGATGGCTCGCAGACACTAGACACAATGTCGCATAGGTGTGCTCAAAGCGTGGAAGTGAATAGATTTGAGTCACGTGTTCAGTGCTTTGTTATTCATGAGGTCAAAGACGGGTTGAAATTTGTAAACAAGGTGCCTTTACTATGGAGAGAAGCACCTGCGATTTTGCACCTTTTTGGAAATAACAAATGAGCGCAAGACTGTTTCAATTTCTTTCATGAATGTAAATGACTAATATAACTCTTTACATTGACCGTATTTACGACAACTTGAAACATCCATGCGCTCATATAAAAAATGGGCTTGCAAAATGGGGTTGTGGCCTTAAGTCTATGAGAAATCGATGTAAACAACGTACCCCTGCTATATTAATCACATAAATACCTAATTACAGTGCAAGGAAGTAAAAATTGAAATTAAAATAATAAACTACAATGTTTGATGGAAAGATTGAGGCAAAAATATGTAGAAAATCTTTAATTTAATTTTTTGTAAATTATCGGGGGGCCAGATTTGGACGTTTAAACGATTCATCCTTTAAACCGAAAGTATGTATGTGTAGCACTTAATCAAGCGTACGTGTATGGTTAACCCAAATTTTATCTGGCGGCCAGATATTGCATTGGCAGGCGCTGAACACTTATCTAGAGGACGCCAAAAATATATTCTAACTAGAAACTCATTGCGAGCAATGAGAGGTCTTCCGTCCGATTCTGAAAAAAAAGAAAACTCAAACTGAAAAAGTGATAAAAGAAATGCAGACACTCTGGAGATTTAACCCTGGTCATCAGCCTGATAATCCAACGTGCTAACCATTAACCATTCCCTTTTTTACATCACTTCCTGTCACGACCGGAAGTAACAGCGATACAAGATTTTGTCACGATTCAAATAAACTGATAACTGACTATCAGTCCTGAAAGTTTTAGACTTCAGTCGTTTACTGTTGCCGAGCAATAGACCGGAAGTTGACGTTTTATTTCAGGTGGAATCTAACATATTTCAAAACAGCGAAAGAGATGCAATAAAGTGATGCAAGTTTTAGTTTAAAAAAAAAGAAGAGAAATAATATGAGCGCATCCTCTAATCTAAAAAATAAAACAGGTTTTGTTATCCTCAGAAATAGTTCTATCATTTAATAGTTGCATATTTAAGATCAGAGGTTACGTACATTAAATATCAAAAAATAGCTTTAAAAATTTGCTGTTTTGTAGAAATTTTCAGGATACGAGTAAAATGACGCATTTCATGAAGTCTTAATGCATAGGCTAGCCAGAAAATTACGTCATTTTTGATAGATACGAAGTCATCAAAGGTCTAAATGATATTTAATGCATTGTCAACTAAAACCAAGCAGTTTCAGTTTTTCTGAAATTCACAGGGCCAACCAAGGCCCTAAGTGAACCTTGTTCTTTAATATTGAAACCACTACACTAGTGCAATGTACCAGCCATCATCGATGTTTACCTTGCACTCATTCCCTGAAATAACGAGTGTCAGGCAGTTTATATTTTTTTCTTATAGTGCGTAATTATAGGATGAAAACTAGCCAGCTAAATTTTGTGCAAGTGCTAGTAGATTTACATCGGATTTGTTACTTGAGTTTTAACAATAACCGATAGCAGAGAAAATAATCTGTTACTGATAAAAACTAAAAAAAAAAAAAAGAAACTATTGTGTTTACTTCCTTTATTCTTTATGCATTCAACTTTCTATTCTATACAATTCCAAATACAGACATGTCCGTGTAATCTTTTTCTGTAATTCTACACTACTGCATCAGACCATATGTGAAAGGCGGGTCACGATACATTATTTCGCGCCAAACGTCACGAGTAAATCTTCGCGCCTTTTCTTTGAAATGTGTCTTCAACTGAATAAGGGTACGTGATAGCTTCAATGAAATTTAAAAAAAAAAATGTTGCTGTAGCCTGATTTTCGAGCCTAAGAATGTATATGTATCTCACTGTACATATAACATACCGTATACGGGGAAGTAACATAAATGCAGCGCTAAGTTTTCTTACACATTTTATATTCCTCTTTACCCCCAAAGTGGATTATTCCAATTAGTAACACATTAATGAAAAGACTGGAATGTTTCGCAACAAAACACGTCTCGCCATATGACGCTCAAGGAATCTGATACCTATTATGTTCAGTAACTTGCATCTATAAAGGAATATTGCCCTACTAAAATCAAAGAAAAATATCATTGAAGTTTATTTTTCTCTCATTTGAAATTGCTATATGTTATTCAATCAACATGAGAAACAATTCGGCAACTCTCCAATTTATGATACAATTGCATAGGTATCTAGCTACATATACATTTGTACCAACATGTTTTCCTCATTTTGTCATATCACAATTGCATCTTTGCACATTAATTAGTGCAAAATTCAACCGCAAACTCTTTATGAGGGAGTAAAAAGACACGCTGATATTGTGCCGTCAAACACCGCCGCTCTGACGTCGAACGACATAGCCCCCCCCCCCCCCCAAGATAAAATCTTATATTTGAGCCCCAAAAAGTGAGAAAAAATTCGGACATTCTTTGAATTGAATCTGGATCGCCCACGTGAAAATTCAACATGCTAACCATTACGCTATCAAACATCGTCGTTTAAAATTGAAAAATGATAAATATTTAGAGTATGGGTTAATCAATTTATAAACAAACTACATATTTAGCATTCTTGTAAGACTCTTTATTTAGCCTATCAACATCATAAAAAAAATAATGAAAAACAAAAAAGTTAAAAAAATTACCCTTTTTAAATCACTTCCTGTGACGACCGGAAGTGACGACGACACACGAAATGTTTCCATTACACATCTACAAACCAAATTCTATCATACCTGAAAGTTTCAGAATCCTACCTTTAACAGTTTCTGAGAACATTCATGGACTAGATTTTTAGTGGAAAAAGTGAAAAATCGTAATAATTCCCGACCGGAAGTAACTTTTTCCAAACTTTTTCAATATTTCAAAATGGCATGTAATAACACATCATTCCTGAAAATTTGGCTGAAAAAGAATGAGTAGTTTTTGAGATATCGCGATTTGAAAAGGTCAAAAAAATAAAAATGAAAAATAATAATAACTAGATGCGTTTCTTGTTGCTAGGGCAATAAGTGGTCTTCCGACCGAACTTTTCTCCAAAACGCTATCCTATCTCACTTCATTTAATACTTTATTGAAGGTATTTTTCGTTTACGTTTATGTAACACAGTCTTTCAACATAGATCATAATTATCAAAGGATTTCTGCAGAATCTCTGTAAACAAAGCTTTAAAAAATAAGCAAAAACTATCATACATGTCTTCACGGAGAAAAATATTATTTTCAACTGAAAAAAGAGAAAAAATCTCCCGTCCAAGCAGGATTCGAACGCACAACATACGAGAAAGTTTGGATCGGTCATATCTTTGCAATAAATGCATCAATCAAAATGATGAAAACATATATAGAACTCTTAAAAGACTCTCTATTAACCCTGTAAATTTCAAAGAAAAATATTGAAAAACAAAAAAGTTGCAAATTTAACATTTTTGAATTCACTTCCGTTCGCGACCGGAAGTACGAACGACGAAAAATAAAGGTCGATCACCATATCTCCATTTAATGTTCTATCACGTCAGTGAGTTTCAATTTCATATCTTTAGCCGTTCTCGAGAAAATTAACGGACAAAATTCCATTTAAAAAAAAACAAATTTCCCCAAAAATCGCGAACGGAAGTGATTTTTCAAAAAATGAAAAACATGTCTAGAGATATTCTCACGATGCATCTTCCCTGAAAAAATCTTTGAAATCCGTCCACTCACAGCTGAGATATCGGCAGTACTATGAAAAAAGAATAATAATAATAACTAGATGAGATCTCGTTGCGAGCAACGAGTAGGTCTTCCGTCCGATTTTTCGATAAGATGAGATATGATTTTGACTATGATCTTTGTTAAAAGATAATAATATATAGACTTCCCTAATTAGATTTCATTCTTTTGATTTATATAACATTATCAAAGAGCTATAGATGGCATGCTTTTGGCCCCTCTGAGCCCCTAGTTTCAGGGGTCAGCCCCTTGATCTTGATATCAAATGAAAGGTCTTGTGATTTTAAAGACTTTTTGTTCAACAACTATTCAGAGATTTCTTTTCGTTGTGGAGATATGCTGAATGGAAATATTTAGGGGCCACAACTCCAGGTCCTTAATGGGGCCGTTTGACAAAAATTGAAAGGGTGCATATTGTTTAGAACATTTTTCGGACCATCTTTTGTTCAGTATTGCTTATCAAAATATTCCCCCTTTTCGAGATATAAAGCGTCAAAGATTTAGCATTCTGGCCCCTTGTGACCCCTTATTACGTAACATATGATCAGAATCTTATCATATATTGTTGTAATTCGTTAAGATTAGCATCTTTGCTTCAGTAATGTATAACAAATTATTGATCGTTAAAGAGTTATATATGAAAGACTTTTGGCCCCTCTGAGCCCTTAATTTGAAGGGTCAGCCCCTTTTTCTTGATATCAAATGAAAGGTCTTGTGATTTTAAAGACGTTTTGTTCAACAACTATTCAGAGATTTCTTTCCGTTGTGGAGATATGCTGAATGGAAATATTTAGGGGCCACTCCTCCAGGTCCTTAATTGGGCCGTTTGACAAAAATTGAAAGGGTGCATATTGTTTAGAACATTTTTCGGACCATCTTTTGTTCAGTATTGCTTATCAAAATATTCCCCCTTTTCGAGATTTAAAGTGTCAAAGATTTAGCATTCTGGTCCCTTTTGGCCCCTTATTATGCAACATATGATCCTAATTTTATAATATATAGTTACAAATCCTTAAGATGAACATTTTGCTTTAATAATGTTTAACAAAATATTGATCATTAAAGGGTTATAGATCAAAGACTTTCGGTTCTTCTTGGCACCTAATGTGAGAGGTCAGCCCCGTTTTCTTGATATCATCTTAAAGCTCTCATGATTTTGAACACTTTTTGTTCAACAACTATTCAGAAATTCTTTTTGTTTTCGGGATATATGCAAAAGAAATATTAAGGGCCGGCCCTTCAAGTCCTAAATGGGGACGTCTAGCAAAAATTCAAAGAGTGCATATTGTTCAGAATATTATTTTGAACGTCTTTTGTTCAATACTGTTTATCAAACTATTCTTCCTTTTCGAGACATATTGCGCCAAAGATTATGCAATCTGGCCCCCTAAACACCCCTTATTGCGTAATATATGATATCAACATCATGTTATTTAGATAAAGTGTGTGAAGAAGAACTATTTCGCCTCAGTAATATATTACAAAATATTGATCATTAAAGAGTTATTGATTGAAGACTTTCGGCCCTTTTCAGCCCCTAATTTAAGGGGTCAGACCCTTTTCCTTGATATCACCTTAAAGCTCTCATGATTTTTTACACTTTTTGTTCAACAACTAGTCAGAAATTCTTTTTCGTTTCTGAGATATTTGCAAAAGAAGTATTTAGGGGCCGGCCCTTCAACTCCTTAATGGGGACGTTTAGCAAAAAATGAAAGGTTGCATCTTGTTCAGAACATTATTTTGGACATCTTTTGTTCAATATTGCTTATCAAAATATTTCCCACTTTTGAGATATAAAGCGTCAAAGATTTAGCATTTTGGCCCCTTATGGCCCCTAATTATGTAACAAATCATGTGAATATCATAATATCTAGTTGTAAATAGTTGCGATAAACATTTTTGCTTCAGTAATGCATTACAAAATATTGATCGTTAAAGAGTTATTGATTGAAGACTTTCGGCCCTTTTCAGCCCCTAATTTGAGGGTCCAGCCCCTTTTTCTTCATATCACTTTAAAGCTCTCATGATTTTGAACACTTTTTGTTCAACAACTAGTCAGAAATTCTTTTTCGTTTCTGAGATATTTGCAAAAGAAGTATTTAGGGGCCGGCCCTTCAACTCCTTAATGGGGACGTTTAGCAAAAAATGAAAGGTTGCATCTTGTTCAGAACATTATTTTGGACATCTTTTGTTCAATATTGCTTATCAAAATATTTCCCACTTTTGAGATATAAAGCGTCAAAGATTTAGCATTCTGGCCCCTTATGGCCCTTAATTATGTAACAAATCATGTAAATATCATAATATCTAGTTGTAAATAGTTGCGATAAACATTTTTGCTTCAGTAATGCATTACAAAATATTGATCGTTAAAGAGTTATTGATTGAAGACTTTCGGCTCTTTTCAGCCCCTAATTTGAGGGTCCAGCCCCTTTTTCTTCATATCACTTTAAAGCTCTCATGATTTTGAACACTTTTTGTTCAACAACTAGTCAGAAATTCTTTTTCGTTTCTGAGATATTTGCAAAAGAAGTATTTAGGGGCCGGCCCTTCAACTCCTTAATGGGGACGTTTAGCGAAAAATGAAAGGTTGCATCTTGTTTAGAACATTATTTTGGACATCTTTTGTTCAATATTGCTTATCAAAATATTTCCCACTTTTGAGATATAAAGCGTCAAAGATTTAGCATTCTGGCCCCTTATGGCCCTTAATTATGTAACAAATGATGTAAATATCATAATATACAGTTGTAAATAGTTAAGATAAACATTTTTGCTTCAGTAATGCATTACAAAATATTGATTGTTAAAGAGTTATTCATCAAAGACTTTCGGCCCTTCTCAGCCCCTAATGTGATGAGTCAGCCCTTTTTCTTTGATATCATATAAAAGATCTTGTAATTCTACACAATTTCTGTTCAATATGTTTTAACAAAATACTCATAGTTAAAAAGTTATCGTAAGAAATGTCTCTAAAATTCACTCATGATTCGCTTCCTAAATTTTGACCCCTACCGAGCTTCCATACTAAGCACTTCCGGAAGATTTGAAAACCCAGGTGATCAATGGCAGCAAGTCCTCTATCATCGCTGAAAATTTCAGCACTCTAGCTTTAATAGTTTTTGAGTTCCATTGCAGACAAGGAGGTCCTCTGAATTTTGATTAAAGGGCGATAACTTCCGACCAGAAGTGAATTTCAAAAAAATGAGAAAAACGTATAAGGCTCAGACAAAGATACATCTTCCCTGAAATTTTCAAGTAAATCGATCGAGCCAACTCCGAGAAATCTTCTGCACAAAAATTGTAAAGAAAAAAAAAGAATAATAATAATAACTAGATGAGATCTCGTTGCGAGCAACGAGTGGGTCTTCCGTCCGATTTTTGATAAGATGAGATAAGAGTTTGAATGAGATTTTCGTTTAAATATAATGATATAAATAAATTGTTAAGACGAACAATTTTGCTTTAATAATGTTTAACAAAATATTGGTCATTAAAGGGTTATAGATTAAAGATTTTCGGCCCTTCTTGGCCCCTAATGTGAGAGGTCAGCCCCTTTTTCTTGATAACATCTTAAAGCTCTCATGATTTTGAACACTTTTTGTTCAACAACTATTCAGAAATTCTTTTTTGTTTTCGGGATATATGCAAAAGAAATATTAAGGGCCGGCCCTTCAAGTCCTAAATGGGGACGTCTAGCAAAAATTCAAAGAGTGCATATTGTTCAGAATATTATTTTGAACGTCTTTTGTTCAATACTGTTTATCAAAATATGCTTCTTTTTCGAGACATATTGCACCAAAGATTATGCAATCTGGCCCCCTAAAGACCCCTTGTTGCGCAACATATGATATCAACATCATGTTATTTAGATAAAGTGTGTGAAGAAGAACTATTTCGCTTCAGTAATATATTACAAAATATTGATCATTAAAGAGTTATTGATTGTGTACTTTTGGCCCCTCTCCGTCCCTTATTTAAGGGGTCAGACCCTTTTCCTTGATATTACCATAAAGCTCCCATGATTTTTTACACTTTTTGTTCAACAACTAGTCAGAAATTCTTTTTCGTTTCTGAGATATTCGCAAAAGAAGTATTTAGGGGCCGGCCCTTCAACTCCTTAATGGGGACGTTTAGCAAAAAATGAAAGGTTGCATCTTGTTTAGAACATTATTTTGGACATCTTTTGTTCAATATTGCTTATCAAAATATTTCCCACTTTTGAGATATAAAGCGTCAAAGATTTAGCATTCTGGCCCCTTATGGCCCTTAATTATGTAACATATGATGTGAATATCATAATATATAGTTGTAAATTGTTGAGATTAACATTTTTGATTCAGTAATGCATAACAAAATATTGATCGTTAAAGAGTTATTGTTCAAAGACTTTCAGCCCCTCTCAGCCCCTATTGTGAGGGTCCAGCCCCTTTTTCTTCATATCTCTTTAAAGCTCTCATGATTTTGAACACTTTTTGTTCAACAACTAGTCAGAAATTCTTTTTCGTTTCTGAGATATTTGCAAAAGAAGTATTTAGGGGCCGGCCCTTCAACTCCTTAATGGGGACGTTTAGCAAAAAATGAAAGGTTGCATCTGGTATAAAACATTATTTTGAACATCTTTTGTTCAATATTGCTTTTCAAAATATTTCCCACTTTTGAGATATAAAGCGTCAAAGATTTAGCATACTGGCCCCTTAGGGCCCTTAATTATGTAACATATGATGTGAATATCATAATATATAGTTGTAAATTGTTGAGATAAACATTTTTGCTTCAGTAATGCATTACAAAATATTGATCGTTAAAGAGTTATTGATTAAAGACTTTCAGTCCCTCTCAGCCCCTATTGTGAGGGTCCAGCCCCTTTTTCTTCATATCTCTTTAAAGCTCTTATGATTTTGAACACTTTTTGTTCAACAACTAGTCAGAAATTCTTTTTCGTTTCTGAGATATTTGCAAAAGAAGTATTTAGGGGCCGGCCCTTCAACTCCTTAATGGGGACGTTAAGCAAAAAATGAAAGGTTGCATCTTGTTTAGAACATTATTTTGGACATCTTTTGTTCAATATTGCTTATCAAAATATTTCCCACTTTTGAGATATAAAGCGTCAAAGATTTAGCATTCTGGCCCCTTATGGCCCTTAATTATGTAACATATGATGTGAATATCATAATATATAGTTGTAAATTGTTGAGATAAACATTTTTGCTTCAGTAATGCATTACAAAATATTGATCGTTAAAAAGTTATTGATTAAAGACTTTTGGCCCTTCTCAGCCCCTAATGTGATGAGTCAGCCCTTTTTCTTTGATATCATATAAAAGATCTTGTAATTCTACACAATTTCTGTTCAATATGGTTTAACAAAATACTCATAGTTAAAAAGTTATCGTAAGAAATGTCTCTAAAATTCACTCATGATTCGTGTCCTAAATTTTGACCCCTACCGAGCTTCCATACTAGGCACTTCCGGAAGATTTGAAAACCCAGGTGATCAATGGCAACATGTCCTCTAGCATCGCTGAAAATTTCAGCACTCTAGCTATTATCGTTTTTGAGTTCCATTGCAGACAAGGAGGTCCTCTGAATTTTGATTAAAGGGCGATAACTTCCGACCAGAAGTGAATTTCAAAAAAATAAGGAAAACGTATAAGGTTCAGACAAAGATACATCTTCCCTGAAATTTTCAAGTAAATCGATCGAGCCAACTCCGAGAAATCTTCTGCACAAAAATTGTAAAGAAAAAAAAAGAATAATAATAATAACTAGATGAGATCTCGTTGCGAGCAACGAGTGGGTCTTCCGTCCGATTTTTGATAAGATGAGATACGAATTTGACTGAGATTTTCGTTCATAAATATATAAATAGTGAAAACGTACAATTTGCTTCAGTTATTGTTAACAAAATTTTTATCATTATGACACCTAAGTTCGCAATGTTTGATGAAGATTTTAAAATATTTATAGTAGCAGATCGTGAAGATTAACATTACTGTAAAAGGGTTTTGGTGAAAGACCTTTGGCCCTTCTGTGCCCCTAATTCGAGGGGTCAGCCCCTTTTTCTTGATATCACATGAAAGGTCTTGTAATTCTGAAGACTTTCTGTTCAACAACTATTCAGAAGTTTCGTTTCGTTTTCGAGATATGTAGACTTGAAATATTTAGGGGCCGTCCCATTAAGTCCTTATAGGGGCTGTTTAGGAAAAATTCAAAGGATGCACATTGTTCAGATCATCATTCTAAACAACTTTTGTTCAATATTGCTTTTCAAAATGTTTCCCCTTTTCGAGATATAAAGCTTCAAAGATTAAGCATTCTGGCCCCTTGTGGCCCTTATTTATGTAACATATGACGTAAAAATCATAATATATAGTTGTAGTTTGTTAAGATAAATAATTTTGTTTCAGTAATGTATACAAAAATATTGCTTGTTTAAGAGTTATCGATTAAAGACTTTCGGCCCCTATCGGCCCCTAATGTGATAAGTCAGCCCTTTTTTCTTGATATCATGTTACAGATCTTTTTATTCTGCACAAATATTGTTCAATATGTTTTAACAAAATAATTATACTTTAAAAGATATGATACAAAATGTCTCAAAAATTCACTCATGATTCGTGTCCTAAATTTCGACCCCTACCGAGCTTCCATACTAGGCACTTCCGGAAAATATCTAAACCCAGGTGCAATATGGCAACATGTCCTCTGTCATCACTGAAAATTTCAGTGCTCTAGCTTAAGCCGTTTTTGAGTTCCATCGCAGACAAGGAGGTCCTCTGAATTTTAATGAAAGGGCGATAACTTCCAACCGGAAGTGATTTTCAACAAACGATATTGCCGGAATTAACTTCAGATGTCAACTCATCTACCATGAAAATTTGAATAAAATCGAAAGAGCCATCTCCGAGAAATCTTCTGCACAAATTTTGTAAAGAAAAAAAAGAATAATAATAATAACTAGATGAGATCTCGTTGCGAGCAACGAGTGGGTCTTCCGTCCGATTTTTGATAAGATGAGATACGAATTTGAGATTTTCGTTCATAAATATATAAATAGTGAAAACGTACAATTTCTTTCAGTTATGTTTATGATCATTATGGCACTTAAAAACGCCACATTTAATGAAGATTTTAAAATATTTATAGTAGCAGATCGTGAAGATGAACATTACTGTAAAAGGGTTATAATTGAAAGATTTTTGGCCCCTTCGATCCCCTAATTCGAGGGGTCAGCACCTTTTTCTTGATATCACATGAAAGGTCTTGTTATTCTGAAGACTTTTTGTTCAACAAGTATTCAGAAGTTTTGTTTCGTTTTCGAGATATGTAGACTTGAAATATTTAGGGGCCGTCCCTTTAAGTCCTTATAGGGGCAGTTTAGAAAATATTCAAAGGATGTACATTATTAAGAACATTATTCTAAACAATTTTTGGGTCCTTCGGATGAGACCTTAAAAACCGAGGCCCCGTGTCACGGCAGGCGTTGGCACGATAAAGATCCCTCACTGCTCAATGGCCCTGAGTGCCGAGTAAAGGTCAAAATTTGAAGCCCTTCACTGGTATTAGGTGACGTCTCTATATGAGTGAAAAATTCTCTAATGGGACGTTAAACAACATACTAAACAACTTTTGTTCAATATTGCTTTTCAAAATGTTTCCCCTCTTCGAGATATAAAGCGTCAAAGATTTAGCATTCTGGCCCCTTATGGCCCCTAATTACGTAATATTTGAAGAAAATTTCAAGATATATAGTTGCAGATTGTGAAGATGAACATTTTTGCTTCAATAATTAATGTCAAAATATTTAGCGTGAAGGAGTTATAGATGAAAGACTTTTGTCCCCTCTGAGCACCTAATTTGAGGGGTCAGCCCCTTTCTCTTGATATCATATGAAAGGTCTTGTAATTCTGAAGACTTTCTGTTCAACAACTATTCAGAAGTTTCGTTTCGTTTTCAGCATATGTAGACTTGAAAATTTTAGGGGCCGTCCCTTTAAGTCCTTATAGGGGCTGTTTAGGAAAAATTTAAGGGATGCACATTGTTGAGAACATCATATTAAACAACTTTTGTTCAATAATGCTTTTCAAAATGTTTCCCCTTTTGGAGATATAATGCGTCAAAGATTAAGCATTCTGGCCATTTATGGCCCCTAATTACGTAATATTTGATGAAAATTTAAAATATATGGTTGCAGATTGTGAAGATGAACATTTTTGCTTCAATAATTAATATCAAATTATTTAACGTTAAAGTGTTAAAGGTGAAAGACTTTTGGCCCCTCTGAGCCCCTAATTGAGGGGCCAGCCCCTTTTTCTTGATATCACATGAAAGGTCTTGTAAATCTGAAGACTTTTTGTTCAACAACTATTCAGAAGTTTCGTTTCGTTTTCGAGATATGTAGACTTAAAATATTAAGGGGCCGCCCCTTTAAGTCCTTATAGGGGCTGTTTAGGAAAAATCAAAAGGATGCACGTTGTTGAGAACATCATTCTGAACAACTTTTGTTCAATAATGCTTTTCAAAATGTTTCCCCTTTTGGAAATATAAATCGTCAAAGATTAAGCATTCTGGCCCCTTATGGCCCCTAATTACGTAATATTTGATAAAATTTTTAAAATATATGGTTGCAGATTGTAGAGATGAACATTTTTGCTTCTATAATGTATACAAAAATATTGCTTGTTTAAGAGTTATTGATTAAAGACTTCTGGCCCCTCTCGGCCCCTCATATGATGAGTCAGCCCTTTTTTCTTGATATCATGTCAAAGATCTTGTCATTCTGCACAAATATTGTTCAATATGTTTTAACAAAATAATTAAACTTTAAAAGATATGATACAAAATGTCTCAAAAATTCACTCATGATTCGTGTCCTAAATTTCGACCCCTACCGAGCTTCCATACTAGGCACTTCCGGAAAATATCTAAACCCAGGTGCAAAATGGCAACATGTCCTCTATCATCACTGAAAATTTCAGTGCTCTCGCTTAAGCCGTTTTTGAGTTCCATCGCAGACAAGGAGGTCCTCTGAATTTTAATAAAAGGGCGATAACTTCCGACCGGAAGTGATTTTCAAAAAACGATATTGCCGGAATTAACTTCAGATGTCAACGCATCTACCATGAAAATTTGAATAAAATCGAACGAGCCATCTCTGAGAAATCTTCTGCACAAATTTTGTAAGAAGAAAAAAGAATAATAACTAGATGCGATCTCGTTGCGAGCAACGAGTGGGTCTTCCGTCCGATTTTTGATAAGATGAGATACGAACTTGACTGAGATTTTCGTTCATAAATATATAAATAATGAAAACGTACAATTTGCTTCAGGTATGTTTAAGAAAATTTTGATCATTATGGCACCAAAAACGCAATATTTGATAAAGATTTTAAAATATTTATAGTAACAGATCGTGAAGATGAACATTATTGTAAAAGGGTTATAAATGGAAGACTTTTAGCCCCTTTGAGCCGCTAATTCGAGGGGTCTTGATATCACATGAAAGGTCTTGTAATTCTGAAGACTTTTCATTCAACAACTATTCAGTTTTCGAGATATGCAGACTTGAAATATTTAGGGGCCGTCCCTTTAAGTCCTTATAGGGGCTGTTTAGGAAAAGTTCAAAGGATGCACATTGTTCAGATCATCATTCTAAACAACTTTTGTTCAATATTGCTTTTCAAAATGTTTCCCCTTTTCGAGATATAAAACGTCAAAGATTAAGCATTCTGGACCCTTATGGCCCCTAATGACGTAATATTTGAAGAAAATTTTAAGATATATAGTTGCAGATTGTGAAGATGAACATTTTTGCTTTAATAATTAATATCAAAATATTTAACGTTAAGGAGTTATAGATGAAAGACTTTTGGCCCCTCTGAGCCCCAAATTTGAGAGGTCAGCCCCTTTTTCTTGATATCACATGAAAGGTCTTGTAATTTTGAAGACTTTTTGTTCAACAACTATTCAGAAGTTTCGTTTCGTTTTCGAGATATGTAGACTTGAAATATTTAGGGGCCGTCCCTTTAAGTCCTTATAGGGGCTGTTTAGGAAAAATTCAAAGGATGCACATTGTTCAGATCATCATTCTAAGCAACTTTTGTTCAATATTACTTTTTAAAATGTTTCCCCTTTTCGAGATATAAAGCTTCAAAGATTAGGCATTCTGGCCCCTTATGGCCCCTAATGACGTAATATTTGAAGAAAATTTTAAGATATATAGTTGCAGATTGTGAAGATGAACATTTTTGCTTCAATAATTAATATCAAAATATTTAACGTTAAGGAGTTATAGATGAAAGACTTTTGGCCCCTCTGAGCCCCTAATTTGAGAGGTCAGCCCCTTTTTCTTGATATCACTTGAAAGGTCTTGTAATTCTGAAGACTTTTTGTTCAACAACTATTCAGAAGTTTCGTTTCGTTTTCGAGATATATAGACTTGAAATATTTAGGGGCCGTCCCTTTAAGTCCTTATAGGGGCTGTTTAGGAAAAATTCAAAGGATGCACATTGTTCAGATCATCATTCTAAACAACTTTTGTTCAATATTCCTTTTCAAAATGTTTCCCCTTTTCGAGATATAAAGCGTCAAAGATTAAGCATTCTGGCCCCTTATGGCCCCTAATGACGCAATATTTGAAGAAAATTTTAAGATATATAGCTGCAGATTGTAAAGATGAACATTTTTGCTTCAATAATTAATATCAAAATATTTAACATTAAGGAGTTATAGATGAAAGACTTTTGTCCCTTCTGAGCCCCTAACTTGAGGGGTCAGCCCCTTTTTCTTGATATCACATGAAAGGTCTTGTAATTTTGAAGACTTTCTGTTCAACAACTATTCAGAAGTTTCGTTTCGTTTTCGAGATATGTAGACTTGAAATATTTAGGGGCCGTCCCTTTAAGTCCTTATAGGGGCTGTTTAGGAAAAATTCAAAGGATGCACATTGTTCAGATCATCATTCTAAGCAACTTTTGTTCAATATTACTTTTTAAAATGTTTCCCCTTTTCGAGATATAAAGCTTCAAAGATTAAGCATTCCGGCCCCTTGTAGCCCTTATTTATGTAACATATGACGTAAAAATCATAATATATAGTTGTAGTTTGTTGAGATAAATAATTTTGCTTCAGTAATGTATACAAAAATATTGCTTGTTTAAGAGTTATCGATTAAAGACTTTCGGCCCCTATTGGCCCCTAATGTGATCAGTCAACCCTTTTTTCTTGATATCATGTTACAGATCTTTTTATTCTGCACAAATATTGTTCAACATGTTTTAACAAAATAATTATACTTTAAAAGATATGATACAAAATGTCTCAAAAATTCACTCATGATTCGTGTCCTAAATTTCGACCCCTACCGAGCTTCCATACTAGGCACTTCCGGAAAATATCCAAACCCAGGTGCAATATGGCAACATGTCCTCTATCATCACTGAAAATTTCAGCGCTCTAGCTTAAGCCGTTTTTGAGTTCCATCGCAGACAAGGAGGTGCTCTGAATTTTAATAAAAGGGCGATAACTCTCGACCGGAAGTAAATATCCCTTCACGGACTTGCCGGAATTAACTTCAGATGTCAACGCATCTACCTTGAAAATTTGAATGAAATCGAAAGAGCCATCTCCGAGAAATCCTCTGCACAAATTTTGTAAGGAGCAAAAAGAATAATAATAATAATAATAATAATAATAATAAAGGTAAAAAAGAAACCTAAGAATAATAGAAGGGTCTTCCGCTGAAGACGGAAGACCCTAAAAAGAAACCTAAGAATAATAGAAGGGTCTTCCGCTGAAGACGGAAGACCCTAATAAAGGTAAAAAAGAAACCGAAGAATAATAGAAGGGTCTTCCGCTGAAGACGGAAGACCCTAATAAAGGTAAAAAAGAAACCTAAGAATAATAGAAGGGTCTTCCGCTGAAGACGGAAGACCCTAATAATAATAAAGGTAAAAAAGAAACCGAAGAATAATAGAAGGGTCTTCCGCTGAAGACGGAAGACCCTAATAAAGGTAAAAAAGAAACCGAAGAATAATAGAAGGGTCTTCCGCTGAAGACGGAAGACCCTAATAAAGGTAAAAAAGAAACCGAAGAATAATAGAAGGGTCTTCCGCTGAAGACGAAAGACCCTAATAAAAATGAAAAAGAAACCGAAGAATAATAGAAGGGTCTTCCGCTGAAGACGAAAGACCTTAATAAAACATAAGAGACATCATTTCTCCTAGACAAATTACTAGTCGTTAAACATTTTTGGATGTTTCCGTAAAAGTCTATTTTAAAAAAAAAAATTGCTCTTCAAGCAGGGATCGAACTCAAAACCCTTGGGTTGAAAGGCAGGTGCGCTAACCATTAGGCCACGCATTCCGACAACAGTAGTAAGTTAAAATGTTTAGGACTATAGAATAGATGCAAGCGTATTTTTAGAATCGGTAGGGGAAGAAAGAAGTTCCGTAAAAGCAAATAGTTCCTGAACTTGCAAGCAGTATATAAAATAAGAAGGGACGGGCTGCGTGAGAAAACGTTAACACTGTTCCCTAATGAAAATGTATTAGTGGACTGTGGCCCGATTCATCGATATTGTGAGCATGCTGATTTTTTTTGTAAATACATGTAGCTTTGTTGAAAGCTTTAAAGATCGGGTTCGGATTTTAGCATTTCTGACTGAATATCCTGAAATAAATATGAAACATTTAAATAAGCATTTCTTTGGGTTATATTAAATATATGTAGCACAAATTAAACTCCCAACATGCATTTTTAGAAGGGAAACACGACAATGAAAGCGAGAATTGTTTTTAAGGACATACGCAACGTACCTTACCTACTGATAATTTTTCAAGACATTCTTAATTTAAGATTATAGTGCCATCATATGTTCGTAGACAAAAAATCAGCATGCATTACCAGGGGTTTTGAAAAGATATCAATTGATGAAAATTCTTGTATAATTCAAAGAAAAATATACAAAAATTACTAAACATATATTCTAGATATTTTGTTTATCCAAACTTGTTTTAGAAGAAGTGTACAACAGCATCTATAGACATTAAAATGTAGCACACAGTTCCTTTAAGTATCGGAACTCTTCAACTCAGGGGAAAAAGACAATAAAGTTCAAACTACGTTGCGTATGTCCTTAATATATCGAAAATCGCTATGTCTGGAAACTGATTAATTCCAAATAAAAATCAAATAAATTCCACATGTAAAAGAAAGAGAGAATGCTCGTTATTAAAATGTCATATCATATCATGAGAATCGAATGCTATTAACGACATCTGAAGAAATAGCCAATAAAAGGTTAAGATCATTTCTTCGTTCACCTGCACTTTAATTTCAAACACAACAGAACTTGTAGTTTTTGCCGTGAAACTTCATGACTTCTATATACTTATAAGACTCACCGTAAAACTTTCCAGAAAGTTTCTCTGAGGTCTATACTACATTTGTACCAAATTTGGTGTCGATCCGAGGTCTGGTTTGAATTTTACAGAAATATTCTACGTTGTTGTTGATGTGATTTTTTTTTTAAGAAAGGGGGGGGGGTGAGTTATTTTTTTTATGTTTCTTTTTAACTAACAATTGTAACTACTTCCACATCCTTAAGCTTGATTGTGACCTTTGGGTCAAGGTCAAAGGTCAAGGTCATTTTAAAAAAATCTTTACGTTCTATGTTTTATCCTGCTACTGTAGCTGGATGCATGTCCTTAGTTTCAAATTTAACCCAAAGTCATGTTTGCCGATAATTTTCATTATTCTTTTTTTTTTTGGAGAGAGGGAGAGAAGGACAATAAAACTTAAGAAAGTTCCAGTAGGTTCTTAGCTACAACTCCCTGAAATCTTATATCTATCTGAAGTGTGATTTGAAACTAAGAGAACGATTTCACATTGCTCTCGGGATGATTTTTTTCTTTGAAGTTTTTCCGGAAAAAAATATAATTTCTACATTTTTCAGAGAAAGACCATAAAACTCTACAGGGAGTTACTTTGGAATCTCAGCTACAGTTCTCTAAAGTTTCGTGTCGATCCGATGTGTGAATTCAATTCTAGAGAAATATTGCATGTTGCAACTGCTGTCATTTTTTTCCACGAAAAAAAGGGGGGGGGGTTATATAATAATCCTTAGCCTGTTACACACTGGGAGTTGTAATCAACTCTCCACTTCCTCAGTAAACATTCTGACCTTAATGTCAAGGTCCTATATCAAGGTCAAAGGTCAAGGTCATACAGATAGGTGGAAAGATCCAATAAACAGAGGCATTTCAAGAGATTTCTGCTCAGAAAGGTTAAAGAAATTAATAATTACTAGACGAGCTTGCGTCAAAGATTTAGCATTCTGGCCCCTTATGGCCCCTAATTACGAAATTTTTTATAAAATTTTAAGAGATATAGATGCAGATTGGGAAGATGAACATTTTTGCCTCAATAATTAATATCAAAATATTTAACGTTAAGGAGTTATAGATGAAAGACTTTTGGCCCCTCTGAGCCCCTAATTTGAGGGATCAGCCCCTTTTTCTTGATATCAAATGAAAGGTCTTGTAATTTTGAAGACTTTCTGTTCAACAACTATTCAGAAGTTTCGTTTCGTTTTCGAGATATGTAGACTTGAAATATTTAGGGGCCGTCCCTTTAAGTCCTTATAGGGGCTGTTTAGGAAAAATTCAAAGGATGCACATTGTTCAAATCATCATTCTAAACAACTTTTGTTCAATATTGCTTTTCAAAATGTTTCCCCTTTTCGAGATATAGAGCTTCAAAGATTAAGCATTCTGGCCCCTTATGGCCCCTAATTACGTAATATTTGAAGAGAATTTTAAGATATATAGTTGCAGATTGTGAAGATGAACATTTTTGCCTCAATAATTAATATCAAAATATCTAACGTTAAGGAGATATAGATGAAAGACTTTTGGCCCCTCTGAGCCCTTAATTTGAGGGGTCAGCCCCTTTTTCTTGACATCACATGAAAGGTCTTGTAATTTTGAAGACTTTCTGTTCAACAACTATTCAGAAGTTTCGTTTCGTTTTCGAGATATGTAGACTTGAAATATTTAGGGGCCGTCCCATTAAGTCCTTATAGGGGCTGTTTAGGAAAAATTCAAAGGATGCACATTGTTCAGATCATCATTCTAAACAACTTTTGTTCAATATTGCTTTTCAAAATGTTTCCCCTTTTCGAGATATAAAGCTTCAAAGATTAAGCATTCTGGCCCCTTGTGGCCCTTATTTATGTAACATATGACGTAAAAATCATAATATATAGTTGTAGTTTGTTAAGATAAATAATTTTGTTTCAGTAATGTATACAAAAATATTGCTTGTTTAAGAGTTATCGATTAAAGACTTTCGGCCCCTATCGGCCCCTAATGTGATGAGTCAGCCCTTTTTTCTTGATATCATGTTACAGATCTTTTTATTCTGCACAAATATTGTTCAATATGTTTTAACAAAATAATTATACTTTAAAAGATATGATACAAAATGTCTCAAAAATTCACTCATGATTCGTGTCCTAAATTTCGACCCCTACCGAGCTTCCATACTAGGCACTTCCGGAAAATATCTAAACCCAGGTGCAATATGGCAACATGTCCTCTGTCATCACTGAAAATTTCAGTGCTCTAGCTTAAGCCGTTTTTGAGTTCCATCGCAGACAAGGAGGTGCTCTGAATTTTAATAAAAGGGCGATAACTCTCGACCGGAAGTAAATATCCCTTCACGGACTTGCCGGAATTAACTTCAGATGTCAACGCATCTACCTTGAAAATTTGAATGAAATCGAAAGAGCCATCTCCGAGAAATCCTCTGCACAAATTTTGTAAGGAGAAAAAAGAATAATAATAATAATAATAAAGGTAAAAAAGAAACCTAAGAATAATAGAAGGGTCTTCCGCTGAAGACGGAAGACCCTAAAAAGAAACCTAAGAATAATAGAAGGGTCTTCCGCTGAAGACGGAAGACCCTAATAAAGGTAAAAAAGAAACCGAAGAATAATAGAAGGGTCTTCCGCTGAAGACGGAAGACCCTAATAAAGGTAAAAAAGAAACCTAAGAATAATAGAAGGGTCTTCCGCTGAAGACGGAAGACCCTAATAATAATAAAGGTAAAAAAGAAACCGAAGAATAATAGAAGGGTCTTCCGCTGAAGACGGAAGACCCTAATAAAGGTAAAAAAGAAACCGAAGAATAATAGAAGGGTCTTCCGCTGAAGACGGAAGACCCTAATAAAGGTAAAAAAGAAACCGAAGAATAATAGAAGGGTCTTCCGCTGAAGACGAAAGACCCTAATAAAAATGAAAAAGAAACCGAAGAATAATAGAAGGGTCTTCCGCTGAAGACGAAAGACCTTAATAAAACATAAGAGACATCATTTCTCCTAGACAAATTACTAGTCGTTAAACATTTTTGGATGTTTCCGTAAAAGTCTATTTTAAAAAAAAAAATTGCTCTTCAAGCAGGGATCGAACTCAAAACCCTTGGGTTGAAAGGCAGGTGCGCTAACCATTAGGCCACGCATTCCGACAACAGTAGTAAGTTAAAATGTTTAGGACTATAGAATAGATGCAAGCGTATTTTTAGAATCGGTAGGGGAAGAAAGAAGTTCCGTAAAAGCAAATAGTTCCTGAACTTGCAAGCAGTATATAAAATAAGAAGGGACGGGCTGCGTGAGAAAACGTTAACACTGTTCCCTAATGAAAATGTATTAGTGGACTGTGGCCCGATTCATCGATATTGTGAGCATGCTGATTTTTTTTGTAAATACATGTAGCTTTGTTGAAAGCTTTAAAGATCGGGTTCGGATTTTAGCATTTCTGACTGAATATCCTGAAATAAATATGAAACATTTAAATAAGCATTTCTTTGGGTTATATTAAATATATGTAGCACAAATTAAACTCCCAACATGCATTTTTAGAAGGGAAACACGACAATGAAAGCGAGAATTGTTTTTAAGGACATACGCAACGTACCTTACCTACTGATAATTTTTCAAGACATTCTTAATTTAAGATTATAGTGCCATCATATGTTCGTAGACAAAAAATCAGCATGCATTACCAGGGGTTTTGAAAAGATATCAATTGATGAAAATTCTTGTATAATTCAAAGAAAAATATACAAAAATTACTAAACATATATTCTAGATATTTTGTTTATCCAAACTTGTTTTAGAAGAAGTGTACAACAGCATCTATAGACATTAAAATGTAGCACACAGTTCCTTTAAGTATCGGAACTCTTCAACTCAGGGGAAAAAGACAATAAAGTTCAAACTACGTTGCGTATGTCCTTAATATATCGAAAATCGCTATGTCTGGAAACTGATTAATTCCAAATAAAAATCAAATAAATTCCACATGTAAAAGAAAGAGAGAATGCTCGTTATTAAAATGTCATATCATATCATGAGAATCGAATGCTATTAACGACATCTGAAGAAATAGCCAATAAAAGGTTAAGATCATTTCTTCGTTCACCTGCACTTTAATTTCAAACACAACAGAACTTGTAGTTTTTGCCGTGAAACTTCATGACTTCTATATACTTATAAGACTCACCGTAAAACTTTCCAGAAAGTTTCTCTGAGGTCTATACTACATTTGTACCAAATTTGGTGTCGATCCGAGGTCTGGTTTGAATTTTACAGAAATATTCTACGTTGTTGTTGATGTGATTTTTTTTTTAAGAAAGGGGGGGGGGTGAGTTATTTTTTTTATGTTTCTTTTTAACTAACAATTGTAACTACTTCCACATCCTTAAGCTTGATTGTGACCTTTGGGTCAAGGTCAAAGGTCAAGGTCATTTTAAAAAAATCTTTACGTTCTATGTTTTAACCTGCTACTGTAGCTGGATGCATGTCCTTAGTTTCAAATTTAACCCAAAGTCATGTTTGCCGATAATTTTCATTATTCTTTTTTTTTTTGGAGAGAGGGAGAGAAGGACAATAAAACTTAAGAAAGTTCCAGTAGGTTCTTAGCTACAACTCCCTGAAATCTTATATCTATCTGAAGTGTGATTTGAAACTAAGAGAACGATTTCACATTGCTCTCGGGATGATTTTTTTCTTTGAAGTTTTTCCGGAAAAAAATATAATTTCTACATTTTTCAGAGAAAGACCATAAAACTCTACAGGGAGTTACTTTGGAATCTCAGCTACAGTTCTCTAAAGTTTCGTGTCGATCCGATGTGTGAATTCAATTCTAGAGAAATATTGCATGTTGCAACTGCTGTCATTTTTTTCCACGAAAAAAAGGGGGGGGGGGTTATATAATAATCCTTAGCCTGTTACACACTGGGAGTTGTAATCAACTCTCCACTTCCTCAGTAAACATTCTGACCTTAATGTCAAGGTCCTATATCAAGGTCAAAGGTCAAGGTCATACAGATAGGTGGAAAGATCCAATAAACAGAGGCATTTCAAGAGATTTCTGCTCAGAAAGGTTAAAGAAATTAATAATTACTAGACGAGCTTGCGTCAAAGATTTAGCATTCTGGCCCCTTATGGCCCCTAATTACGAAATTTTTTATAAAATTTTAAGAGATATAGATGCAGATTGGGAAGATGAACATTTTTGCCTCAATAATTAATATCAAAATATTTAACGTTAAGGAGTTATAGATGAAAGACTTTTGGCCCCTCTGAGCCCCTAATTTGAGGGATCAGCCCCTTTTTCTTGATATCAAATGAAAGGTCTTGTAATTTTGAAGACTTTCTGTTCAACAACTATTCAGAAGTTTCGTTTCGTTTTCGAGATATGTAGACTTGAAATATTTAGGGGCCGTCCCTTTAAGTCCTTATAGGGGCTGTTTAGGAAAAATTCAAAGGATGCACATTGTTCAAATCATCATTCTAAACAACTTTTGTTCAATATTGCTTTTCAAAATGTTTCCCCTTTTCGAGATATAGAGCTTCAAAGATTAAGCATTCTGGCCCCTTATGGCCCCTAATTACGTAATATTTGAAGAGAATTTTAAGATATATAGTTGCAGATTGTGAAGATGAACATTTTTGCCTCAATAATTAATATCAAAATATCTAACGTTAAGGAGATATAGATGAAAGACTTTTGGCCCCTCTGAGCCCTTAATTTGAGGGGTCAGCCCCTTTTTCTTGATATCACATGAAAGGTCTTGTAATTTTGAAGACTTTCTGTTCAACAACTATTCAGAAGTTTCGTTTCGTTTTCGAGATATATAGACTTGAAATATTTAGGGGCCGTCCCATTAAGTCCTTATAGGGGCTGTTTAGGAAAAATTCAAAGGATGCACATTGTTCAGATCATCATTCTAAACAACTTTTGTTCAATATTGCTTTTCAAAATGTTTCCCCTTTTCGAGATATAAAGCTTCAAAGATTAAGCATTCTGGCCCCTTGTGGCCCTTATTTATGTAACATATGACGTAAAAATCATAATATATAGTTGTAGTTTGTTAAGATAAATAATTTTGTTTCAGTAATGTATACAAAAATATTGCTTGTTTAAGAGTTATCGATTAAAGACTTTCGGCCCCTATCGGCCCCTAATGTGATGAGTCAGCCCTTTTTTCTTGATATCATGTTACAGATCTTTTTATTCTGCACAAATATTGTTCAATATGTTTTAACAAAATAATTATACTTTAAAAGATATGATACAAAATGTCTCAAAAATTCACTCATGATTCGTGTCCTAAATTTCGACCCCTACCGAGCTTCCATACTAGGCACTTCCGGAAAATATCTAAACCCAGGTGCAATATGGCAACATGTCCTCTGTCATCACTGAAAATTTCAGTGCTCTAGCTTAAGCCGTTTTTGAGTTCCATCGCAGACAAGGAGGTCCTCTGAATTTTAATGAAAGGGCGATAACTTCCAACCGGAAGTGATTTTCAACAAACGATATTGCCGGAATTAACTTCAGATGTCAACTCATCTACCATGAAAATTTGAATAAAATCGAAAGAGCCATCTCCGAGAAATCTTCTGCACAAATTTTGTAAAGAAAAAAAAGAATAATAATAATAATAACTAGACTCTTGTTGCCATGGCAACAAAAAAGTCTTCCGTTCTTCTAAATCTGTGAGAATTTGTTTTTTTTCTGTGTAAAAAACATACATATCATATTTACTGTGAAAGAAAAAAAAAAACTGGGAAAGAAGTCCTTTCAGTACTTAAGGTACTTTGATTTTCATTATCAATCTTGTATAATACCTATAAGAGATATACGTATATCATTAGCAATTTAAAAAAAATTGTTTGCAATCATTTCTAAGACAAACAAAAAGACGAACGAACACCGTACTATCATAAACTTCACTGTGTGTATGTTTTGGCATAATTGTGTTGGTGTTATAAAAAAATATAATGAATTAAGTTAGTATCACATTAAACGTAAAGTCACTGAGTTTTGTAAAGTTATAATATCAAGATTTGACAGCATACCTATAAGATAGATTATTCAATTACAGTAATTCTTCAGCAATCGATTGATTGATTGATTGATTATACGTATGTTGCTTAACGTCCCTCTCCAGAATTTTTCACTCACATGGAGACGCCACCACTCGCCGGTGGAGACTGCAAATTTTTGTCCTATGCTTTGGCACTTATCGCAATTGAGCAGTGGGGAATCTTTTTTATGCCAGCACCTTCTGCGACAAGGGACCTCGATTTATACGATCTCATCCAAAGGACCGGTCTCCACGTCCCACAGTCGAAGTTCATAATACCGAGATATTTTATTTTTTATTTTATTCTATTTTTTTCACAAGTTTGTTGCATCAGATTTACTTAAAGATCATACTTCAATATCATTTCGAACTCAGGCTACTTAATTGCAGTGCATACAGCGTCAAGTGATTTTGATTGACAGGTCAACACACGTGCACTTCGTGTGATACTTTTTTAGCTGAAAAATATACAGGATGTGACCATGACTGACTATGAAATCAGAAAACATTTAATAAAGAATGGGTGTGACCGATATAGAACTAATTTTTGGTCTATGTAAAAGAATAGGAGGATCGGGATTAAGAGGGAATCTCTCTCTCTCTCTCTCTCTCTCTCTCTCTCTCTCTCTCTCTCTCAGACGTAAATTGAACATTTCATAATGACAAATCTACCATTATAGAATATGAAATTCTGTATACATGTAAATGGTAATTATATATATTCACATGTTCCAGATTTAAATCTAAAACGAATATATAATTCAAATACCTAGCTGCACGAGCGTCTCCAAATATTAATATTACTCAAGACGGGGGAGGGGGGGGGCTTCAAAGGAATTAGATAGTTTTATGTTTTATGAATTATAAGGAAAAGTACGGACGTCAGTTGCATGAACATAATTATATATCATTGCATAAAATTGTGTTCATTCAGGTATACTTATCCCACATATCAACAGACCTGTGCAATTTTTTTTTCATGTTTTTTTTTTTTCAAAAGAAACATATAGCGTACCATTATTTCACACAGAATCGCGTTTTCACATTTTTTTTTAACTCTTTGAGTATTTCACAAGAATCCAAGAATCGTCTTTTCGCATCTTTTATAATTCCTTGGGTATATAGAGTATAAATCATGTGTCATAAATAATTTAACTTTTTATCAAATTTACATGTAATAACCAAATCTAATCTATAGATTGATTTTCTTTCTTTTAAGTGGCATATATCAATTTATTTATAAAGGCTTTAAAACAGTACTGTATTACAATTTTCTATCGCTCAATTCCTGTTTGAGTGTATGTAATATTTTTCAATATCGATCGGAAATCGGGATAATTTCGCATTCAAATCATAGAGAATAATAAATCGTCTGCATTATAGAAGGCTTATAGTTATCGTATTCTGAACTTACTATACGAGATAGATAAAATTGCATGCCTGTCCATCACTATAAATGTATATTCAGTGCTTATAATATATTTACTTGAATTAGGTACCTAGCATATATATTAATTTTTTTTTTTAGATATATTCATGTGTAAATCAATTAACTGTCAATACAGACTTACACTACACTGGCAACTTTAAACTATACATGCACTGGAAGCGGTAACCAACGTACTCTTACATTTAGAAGAGTGAATATGGAACGTCTAAATATTTTGATATGGAGAGTGTATATGTCTCTGACGTCATCGATACTATTTCCGCCTTTATCTCGAAAGTTCTATTCTCACTTACAAGTCAGAGTTATCTTTCTTTGCCCATTGCTTACACACTAGGTAACTAGGAAAAATGACGGTACCGAAAATCTGCAAAATGTGGAATCTGATTTCAAAACAAATTATATATTTAGTATTTGTAGAATAACCTCTGTTATACATAATAATATCTTGAAAAAATATTGAAAAACAAAAAAGTTGAAAATTGACCGAACACAAATTCACTTCCGGTTCGGACAGGAAGTACCGGAAACACACGAAAACAACTTCGAAACAAAGAGAATGTCATGATCTAATACTCCTGTAAATTTCACATCTTTACCTCAAACCGTTTCCGAGAAAAATTCCGGACAAAAGTCCATTTAAAAATTGGAAATTCGGCCGTAACTTCGGACCGGAAGTGAATTTTTCAAAAAACGGAATTTTATATAAACTTCATATATCAGCCTACTATCATGTGAAAAATTGTGAAAATCTATCTAACCATCTCTGAGTAATCGCGCTCACAAAATTTGGGAGGAATAATAATAATAATAATAATAATAATAAAAAGAAACAATACAATCACTATAAGTCTTCCGTTGTGAACGGAAGACTTAACTAGATGCGATCTCGTTGCGAGCAACGAGTGGGTCTTCCGTCCGATTTTTGATAAGATGAGATACGAATTTGACTGAGATTTTCGTTCATAAATATATATATAGTGAAAACGTACAATTTGCTTCAGTTATGTTTAACAAAATTTTGATCATTATGGCACCAGAAAACGCAATATTTGATGAAGATTTTAAAATATTTATAGTAGCAGATCGTGAGGATGAACATTACTGTAAAAGGGTTATAGATGAAAGACTTTTAGCCCCTCTGAGCCCCTAATTCGAGGGGTCTTGATATCACATGAAAGGTCTTGTAATTCTGAAGACTTTTCGTTCAACAACTATTCAGTTTTCGAGATATGCAGACTTGAAATATTTAGGGGCCATCCCTTTAAGTCCTTATAGGGGCTGTTTAGGGAAAATACAAAGGATGCACATTGTTGAAATCATCATTCTAAACAACTTTTGTTCAATATTGCTTTTCAAAATGTTTCCCCTTTTCGAGATATAAAGCTTCAAAGATTAAGCATTCTGGCCCCTTATGGCCCCTAATTACGTAATATTTGAAGAAAATTTTAAGATATATAGTTGCAGATTGTGAAGATGAACATTTTTGCTTCAATATTTAATATCAAAATATTTAATGTTAAGGAGTTATAGATGAAAGACTTTTGGCCCCTCTGAGTCCCTAATTTGAGGGGTCAGCCCCTTTTTCTTGATATCACTTTAAAGGTCTTGTAAT